>NC_137125.1:6251114-6593614 GCF_949319135.1 Squalius cephalus
CAAGTGACAAAACCAAAAATAGTATAAACCACATTGAATTGTACATGGACGACAATTTTCATGTTTGCAATTTCTAATACACATCACAGCAGCTTATAATAAAATGTTGTCATAATGAATTTGATCAAATAATACATTAACACATGGTGTGTACTTCATACCTCTGCTCCTTGTGTGAAAACCCCTCAGTGTGCAAGTAGAAAGTTGTGTGGCCACTGATCGCATGTTTGGCGATATCTCTGTGCCAGACTTTCTGACTTCATAGGGTCTGTCTGACATCCAACTTCAACACTTGCAGATATACTGGGAAACTCTTGGGTACTTGGACCTTGCTGAGATGTAGACTGTAACAAAAGACAATGTGTAATTAATGATAATTTATAGATAAATGTACAATTTATATCTATAACAGTAATAAGTATGTAGATAAACAATACATAAAACCATACTGTACACTGATAACAGCAGCTGAAGTTTGCTGTTGCGATTACATATAATTTTTTTAAACTTTATACACGTTGGTCTTATACACACAAAATAGCATCGAACTAACTGGCTACTATAAACAAACAGCATTGGCATTGGTTTATGTTCTTGATTAAATCGGAAAATTACGTCATAAAGTATACATGGAAAATACATTTACAAAATTAGTACATAATTACAAATTCAGGTCCAAAATGTTTGTATGCGTTTGTCATAGACACACGAACTAAGTGGCTACTAAAGCCAGCGCTGGCATTTGTTTACGTCCTTGAGAACCCTGTTTTAGTTTTATCAAGTTTTATCAAAATCTTGGAGTGAGATCACATGCGGTTGGGGGAGGAGCCATAATGGAGCCCCGCCCCCACCTGTCCCCACCCCCCAATTTTACCCATTGTTCATAATTAACCAGCACAAATTGAAATTATAACAATTGGTAAATCTGATAAATGACAGAGCAATTCATCACATCAAATATACTCTTTAATGTTATATTTCAAAATTACAATTAAGTTACAAAAATTACAAAAATATAACAAATTGCTCCAAACAGTTTGGAAAAACAAATATTTTTGCATTTTGAATGTGTCTAGTCGAAATGGTATAATGATTTATTGTGTGGTGGGACATTGTGAACAAATGACATATTAGAGTATTATTAAGGTATGTGTGTGTGTTTGTGTGTTTGTGTGTGTGTGTGTGTGTGTGTGTGTGTGTACACAAGAGTACACACTCCAGCTTATGAAATGTGTTTTGTGTTGCAAGTGTTTGAAAAATACAAATGCAATGGCAATCAATGATTAATGTAACGTTATGTTTTGACAGGATATAAAATATTACCCAGAGCACTCTGCTTTAATACGTATGTAGCCTTAATGTAACTAGAAATACTATTAATACAGTATAATATATAATATAATTTAAAATAAAATGAAGAAATACATCTTCATTCCTTCCCATACCTACTAACATTTCCCTTAGTTTCAGATAACGTAAGCTAGCCAAACTGAGCCAACGCTTCTGGCCTGGTTGCAAAGTAGTTGTAGAGTTTTTGACTGCATCAATAATAATGTATACGATGGGCTATATATTAAATGTTCTAGCCTTAAAATGTTAGACGAGCTTTCTTCCAACTTACCTTCTCCATCATCACGACGTGTGTTCGCGCGATGTTGTTGGTTACCTAGTAACGAACGTACGGTGGCCGAGAATGTTCCGTCAACTTCCGTGTGTTCGCGCATCTATGTTGCCTATTAACGAACGCAATCTGGCCGAGATACGTGCTGGTGGCAGGAAACTTCACTTTGTGTGCCCGCGCCTCATATACAACGTTATATATAAAGCTTGTAGGACAACTTGGTTGGCATTGCCTTTTTAGCGTGAGAAATACACGGTGTGGCGTGTGAGCGTGTGAACTGGTTGAATTGCGTGTGTCTCACTGCCAATGCGTGAGACTTGAGAACCCTGCTAAAACATTACGTCTGAAATTATACATGCAAATACATTTAATATTATTAAGTCTTACTTACAGGTTGTGGCCCAACAACTGCTGCCACTGGTTTTAAAGTTGGAACTGCTTCATGTTTTAGTAGCAGTTTCTTGTTGAATCCGGCATTGAATTCGTGGAGATTCTGGAAGCTGTCTTCCGTAAAATGCGCAACACAGAGAGCTAAATTACGATTGTAATTTTCAGGAACATAATCAAGCCATTGCTGACGAACTACAGCGTCCGTAGGAAGCCCGAACACAGAAGGGACCTCCCCAAACAGAGGCTGCGAAAGCTAGGCTAATGTACCCTCAGTACAATATATAAGCTAGGTTTTTTAACCTGTTAAGCTGCAACCCCACTTTTGAAAAATCCCCAGAAATGACATACCCAAACTGAAACAGATACAGTTCATGAACCCTTTGTACTAAAAGCACAAGTATGATCTCATTTGAAAGCTGACACCTGGCAGTTTATTGTAAATGTAGAATTAAAAATTATCATAATGAAAAAAATTGTTATAAATAGCTTCAAAGTTTTGTAAAGTTATTAGAAATTAATTTTTATGAAACATCCTCATGAAAATAAAATTGAAGTTGGCACTGGAGCAATCTAGAAATGCACTACAGCTAAAGCCACATGTCTAAACATTTTATGTTTAAAATCTGAAGATAATAAGTCCAAAACTCTGTATTTAGTTAAATGTTTTTCAAGACCATGTCAGTTGACTTTATTTTGATTTGACGCTAAGATGCTTCTGATGTTTATTGTCATCTTCTAACCATCTATCCAGTATATTGTCTCTATTGTTTTGTGGTGCAAACGAGCCCCATTCAGTCTCAGTCTCCCCCTGCACACATTCACACCTCTCCAGCCTGGTTATGGCTCTAAATATGCATTTCTTTTGTCTGCATTATAGTTACTAACGACTGGCTATTCACAGGCTATTTATAGGGTTTCAATCCCTAAATTCTTTTCTCAAAGTTCACCTCACATTTTAAATAAAGAATAAAGAACATTCTTGAATAAAGAAACTTTCAGTAAGCATTCAAAAAAACATAAAAGTATAACTTCTAGGTTGCAGGTGCACCTAGGGCTAGCTAGCATGTTAGCTTAGCACACCATCAATACACGACCATTTATGAGATTAAAACCATGTTTGTGCTCCAAACTTACTTTTATAACGCAAGTGGAGTATTTTAAATAATCTTCTGTGATCTAATTTGGCTTCAGATAAAAAAATCAGACAGAAAATATACTATTGTATACTGTTCTGCACAATGATAGTCTATATAGATTAGCATTACATTATAAATATAATCTATTATTATGAAAATACCTGGCATGTCTTGAAAAATACAGGTAACTCAAATATCATTGCAATCATGTTTATTATCTTCAAAACCTCTTTATCTGCATTTTACAGCGCGAACTCTGTAGCTTTGTGTGTATCAGTGACGTCCTGGAATGTCACATGATCATGGCTCTTCTTCATGTTCCATATATGGACAATTATTGTGCATATAGCGCCCTCAGGCTGTTGGTATGGATTGAAAACACAGTATCAGAGTATGCAAACGCTCATAATGATTACATCGACGCATTTGGGTATAAATTCAATAAATATTATTCCTGTCTATAGAAATATGATGTGAATCTATGAGAATATATCAATATTTCTCCAAATCTGCACATTTTTGAGCTAAAGCCCTGAGGGACGTTGTTTTGTGTATCGCTGTCATGACGACAGCACAGAGTTTTTTATGAATGAAAGCGGCTGACGCGCATAATTCATATCAAAGGTAAAGACTCATTTTTTCATTTCATAACTCCTGACACAAATTAAGAAATAACTGTCGCTATAAGTTTCTCAGAATACAATAGTGGTCAAATACTGAAACTTGAGTCTTATATCTTTTTAATGATGTATAGTTTGTCGAAGTATAACATTAAATCTGATAGTAACTTTGAGCTATATATATAAAAAAAACGCTTCAGTGCGCCGACGCACTGGTGAGGCTTAACAGGTTAAAGGATATTACAACAGCCCATCCCCCTCCTGGTTTTTCAAAAGGGTTCCGGGACTGAGGATATGCACTGGCCGACGCTTGTCTGACTACCTAGTCGGGCTAAACTTCAGGACTATAATGGGAGATCTCTGCCTCCCCTGTGGGTATCCAATCACCAGGCTTTTGTGATTCTACCACTGGACCAAGTATGGACCCCATTACACTTGGACAAGGGTCCCACTTGATCCCATAGTTCTTCTCCGACTCAGATTGGGTTAACCACTATGGGTCACTACTGAGTCACTATGGGTAACTTTATAGAGCAAAAAACAGATAGATGCTACCTCGGAATCTAAAAAGATCCTGTATACTAACCACAGAACTCCTTTTGGTTAGGGCAGAACAATAGTAAAAGGTATGAGCCTAAATCTAACTTGACAAGGCTTGAAACTGAACTCCCTCCACATGCATCCACTTATGGCTGAGTTTAAAGCCTCCCTCGGTACAAATTCTAACCTCCTGATCCCTCAAATTCGAGCGAGAGGGAAATGTTCAAGACACTCTCGTCAGTGATGTACCTCAGACTCCTTGGGTGTTTCGGCCCTTTAAACACCAGACACCCTCCTCTGAGGCGGCCTATCCTGGATGATCAGCCCAGGACGAGTGTCTCATAGCCAATTTCTAATCGAACTAGACCAGATCCTCAAAACCACTGTGATTGGGTTCTGGTTATAGGATCCTCCCGGGATCGAAACTAACCATCCTTTCTCCTGAAACCAACCGCTCTTTTCCTTCTTTTCCATTATAGAACAACCGCTGGCCCTGCTGCTCTCCAAATTGGAACTACCAGGTAAGAACATGGGTAATTTCTTCTGAAATTAACTGCTCTCTTTTGCAAATTACAGGACAACTGCTACCCGTACTGATCTCCAAATTGGAACTACCAGGTAAGAACATGAATAGTTTCTCCTGAAATTAACTGCTTTCTTTTGCAATTACAGGACCACTGCTATCCGTACTGATCTCCAAATTGGAACTACCAGGTAAGAACATGAATAATTTCTCCTGAAATTAACTGCTTTCTTTTGCAATTACAGGACCACTGCTATCCGTACTGATCTCCAAATTGGAACTACCAGGTAAGAACATGAATAGTTTCTCCTGAAATGAACTGCTCTCTTTTGTAATTACAGGACAACTGCACCCTGTACTGATCTCCCAATTGGAAATACCAGGTAAGAACATGAATAGTTTCGCCTGAAACTAACTGCTTTCTTCTGCAATTGCAGAACAAAATAATTTCTCCTGAGATTAACTGCTCTCTTTTGCAATTACAGGACAACTGCACCCTGTACTGATCTCCCAATTGGAAATACCAGGTAAAAACATGAATAGTTTCTCCTGAAATTAACTGCTTTCTTCTGCAATTGCAGGACAAAATAATTCCTCCTGAGATTAACTGCTCTCTTTTGCAATTACAGGACAACTGCACCCTGTACTGATCCCCCAATTGGAAATACCAGGTAAGAACATGAATAGTTTCTCCTGAAATTAACTGCTTTCTTCTGCAATTGCAGGACAAAATAATTTCTCCTGAGATTAACTGCTCTCTTTTGCAATTACAGGACAACTGCACCCTGTACTGATCTCCAAATTGGAACTACCAGGTAAAAACATGAATAGTTTCTCCCGAATCTTAACCTGGTTAAAAAGGACTCACAATGGGGCGGACATCGAAACTGGCGGATGCGGGGCATCAACCTTCTACCAGTTTCTTACCCTAAGAGCCAGGACAAACCAAACCGACATCATCCCATTACAGGACAACCGCTGGTAGCCCTGACTCCTGAATTGGAGTACCAGGTAAGATGATCCACCCCCAAGATGACTGCTAGCCTCAAAACTGCCAGGTATACACATGGGAAACGCTTCACATCGAAATAACTTCCCAGTCTCTCAACCTGGTCAACAGAAAGCTCAAAATGAGGCGGGGTCGGAACTGGCGGATGCGGGGCATCAACCTTCTACCAGTCCCTTGCCCTAAGAGACAAGGCAAACCAAACAGACATCATCCCATTACAGGACAACCGCTGGTAGCCTTGACTCCTGAATTGGAGCTTCCAGGTAAGAGATCCCGTCCCTCTACCATAACCGAAACCGATGCCACAGTCAGTGTGTAAGCATGTTGTTGCAAAATGTACTGTTGCATGAAAGGCGCTAACCACCCATAGAAAATTGGGCACCATTTAAGACCTGTTCGCCCCAGGTCACCGTCCCTGCAGTGCTGTCCAAGTGGACCCAGGGGGGCTGGATACTTACCGCCTTACCGAGCAACCCTTGGGTTAACACCGCTAGGTATCCGGGTTAACCCTCTGGGGACCAAAAACGCGCCGGCGCGTTTTGCTCGTTTTTTTTTTTAGCAATGAAAAATAAACACAAAATGCTCTGTTAATTTTGATCTTTAATTTTCGTGTTATACATCAATCGATCCTGTTCAGTTTCTATTTTTTTTCTGTATACTCACAATAAAAATAAAGTGTTTTGCTTTTTGACAAATAAAGAAACTTTAACATGATGCGATTTCTGCCTTCTCTCTGTCAGTAAACTCCCATTTGAAACGCGTTCGAAAATGATCTATAACTCCGCGAAAATTCAGTCAAACAGGCAAACAGACCCACGGGCATAAAGCTTGAGATCGCATCTGTTAAATGAAGTCATTTATATAAAAAACAAATATTATCAGCTTCTGTAATCTGTATAAAAAGAGAGCGATTCCAGTCGAGCTCATTACGAGCTCATTGACTTTAATTCGTTCACGCCTACTCACGGAGCGCGCTATTCACAAGATAATGTGCTAAGCCATCTATGCAAAACAGGTAAACGCCCCCAAGCAAATGCATTAAACGCTTCAAGTTTCATCATTTCGTCACCTGCGCGTTGGGAAGATGACACGGTACACCGGTGCGGAAGCCCTTCAGTTCGTCCTGGATACTAGCGACGAAGAGTCCAGATTTTCATCAGAAGAGGAGCGCGACTACTCTGATGACGACCGTTTGTATTTTGAAGAGCGACTTGATCCAGCCGTGGATAGAATTTCGGATGAGTAAGTATTTATTCTTACTTGCATTAATTGACAAGCTATTCAAAACATGAGCTTACATATTATACTGGGTGGACTTGCCATCCAGAGTACTGACATTTTATATCTACCTATTCAACACGATCTAATGAAAGTGCATATCTATACCATGAATTTAATATCTCGTACCATTTCAACGTCAAAAATGTTTTGTTTTGTTTTTTTGTGTACATATGCTACACCCCTTGGTTAGGAAATTTGTATTTGTATGTGTAGCCTAAATGATATGTTTAGATCATTATGTATGAAAGATATAGAATTTAGAAATTATTTTAGAAAGTAGGTGTTTAGATTATATTTTGACTATATAAATGCTGCCTCATTATCATTAACGATGCATGCTCGCAAATATCAGTTGTAAATGTGTGTAAATGTGCTGAAATGTGTAAATATACCCAGTTAATGAAGTGCACAAATGTGTTAGGCTAATGTTTGCGGTGTGCCTCTCCGGTAATGGCCCATTGACACGCATATAGGCTTATTGCACGCGTCTAAAATTATTTACATCAGTAATTCATTATAGACTAATGCTACTATAGTTATATTTATGTAATAATATTCTTCAACTTTTTTAAAAGGAATGTAGCTTCATCACTACCTCCGCCTGCAACTCGGAGTGCGCTTAGCAGCACAGTCAGAAATCAGAAAGAGTAAGTACATATTTACCCACTATTTTACAGGTGTTAGTTCAATTTTGTTTATACTTAGTGTTAATAATATGAGCCTGTATGACTTTATTATTTATTTTTGGAGATTGGTTGATGTTACATATGTTTTGTAACTTTTTTTAAAAGGAATGTAGTTGTTCACTCTCGCCTTCCACTGCAACGAGGACACGCAGCAACAAAAATCAAAAAGAGTAAGTACATATTTACCTACTATTTTACAGATGTTAGTTACATTTTGTTTATATACTTATACTGATGATACAAATGTAGCCTATATGTGCCTGTGTGGCTTTGCAACAAATGTGTTGTTATGCATGCACAATATAACAATTATTGATTGGTAATGTTAATATAAAAGGTCACATATATGTAATATATGGTCACATTTGATTTGCTTAGAGCCCGCATCAACGGGGCATAAGCATTTACTGTGAGATACCTGCCTTTACTTTTGTTTTTACAAAATTACAATAAAACAGATTGAAAAACAAAACATTTGAATCTCCTCATTCTTTGTTCAGGCTGCCTCACTGATGGCCCATTAACACTTGGGGGAGCGTCTATGTCACACCTCTGGTCTGAATCTCATTAATATTGATGACCCATTACCACTCCCACGCATAAACCTCTTCTGACAAAAAAACTGTTTTACAATGTTTAAATCAATGTAGTGTTTCATGTGAACAATCAGGCAGGATGATTTTCATATAATTTTGAAGCTAGAACTCAAAGGGACAACATCAATTAGTCAAAAGTCTTGTGGACACATATTTATTATGTGTTTTGTGTTCTTAAATCAGCAACTTTCATTTTATTTTTTTCCAATAACCACGCATAAACATTATTCTCTTAAAAATACAAACATCTACATGCACGTTGCTCGCATATTATGGTAGCCCTGTTTGTGCTATATAGAGTGAATTTACACCTTTGCCATTAACATGTTTATAAATAACTGAAAAAAGCACAAATATCAAGGCATGTCAGAACATCTCAAGGACCCCAAAAACAGCTTGGTCCCCAGAGGGTTAACTCGAGAAAGGCCTGCGAGGAATGTCTACTTCTGGGGCCCTTTGTCAGCATTGCTGACTTAACACAGGAGATCCTGCCCGAGAAGTCCCCGAATAGCAACGAGTTGCCACCAGGTTCCTCCCACCGGCAGGATCCCCCAAGGGAAAAAAACCCCACCAAAAAGGATGAATCTGTCAATCGCTGATGCCACCAGATGGCGCATCTCTGATATCTACCTTTCTGATATGGTTACCTCGACCGTGGTAACTCCGAATTTTTTTTTTATATATATATATATTATTCCAGGTTCATGCTCAAAACCGATTTAATTTGACCATCCTTATCAGAAATGAGAATAAGCGATCCCTTTAATAAACACTCGCCTTGGGGAAGAACCACTTTTCCTTTCCCAAATTAGCAAGAAACGTTTTTGTGTGTAAAAAAACGATTTACAAAAAACTCGAACTCTACAAAAACTCATCGCCCATAAATTTAGGGTGGGAATCGATGCTTAGGGAAGAACCACTTCTCCCTTCCCAAGTTAGCTAAAAAACGATTTTTTCGAAAAAAAACTTTTTCCAAAAAAAAACCGAACTCCCAATTTTTTACAAAAACCCACTGCCCCCAGATTTAGGGCGGGAATCGGTGCAGACCTAGATTCAAAATTGGTAAAAACTATGCCAAATCCAAGCCTTAACACAATCCGGTGTATTCTCCATAGAGCTGTTACAGGTAAATTTTCAGAAGAGAAATTGGTACCGTTTTAGATCTATATTGATCCAAACATTGACCCCATCAGGTGTATTATCCCTCGACTAAAGTGATACCCCACCCAATCCGGTGTATTATCCATTGACCAAATCCAAATTGATAGATCCATGCCAACCCCCATCAGGTATATTATCCATAGAGGTGGGATGGGTAGGTACCACAATCAGGTGTATTATCCCTAGGGTTAGAACGGGTAGGTTTAGGGAAAATGCAGGCCCAGATCCAAAATCGGTAGATCCATGCCAACCACAATCAGGTGTACTATCCATAGGGGTAGGATGGGTAGGTTTAGGGAAAGAATAGGTGTAGGCCTAGATCTCCATGGGTAGGTTTTAGGGAAAGAATAGGTGTAGGCCTAGATCTCCCTGGGTAGGTTTAGGGAAAGGATAAGTGTAGGCCTAGATCCCCTTGGGTAGGTTTAGGGAACGGATAGGTGTAGGCCTAGATCCTCCTGGGTAGGTTTAGGGAAAGAATAGGTGTAGGCCTAGATCCTCCTGGGTAGGTTTAGGGAAAGGATAGGTGTAGGCCTAGATCATAATGGGTAGGAAAGGTAATTCAAATTGGTAAAAGGACAGATGCAGGCCTAAATTCAATTTGGTAAAGTAATTCCAACCAGGTGTATTATCCCCAGAAAATAAATATGGACGGGCTCAGAACAGAACTTTTTATAAAAAGGCTCAGATTGAGAAGTGATTCATGGAACCATATTTTCCAAAATCATTCCTCCATCATCATATTCTGCCCTTATTTAAAAACATTACTCCAAGAAAAATCTCCAAGAAAAATCTCCCCTGAGTACAAGAGCTGACTTGTTTGCTGTCGAGAAACCAAACTTCCAATCTTCCTTGAATTGTTCCAAGATCCAATCTTCAAACTCCAATCCGATCTGATTTTAAGCAAGAGATGAACCAGAAGATGTTGCTCCTGCTTAGGAACAACACCTCCCTAAGGGCCGGCTTAGGCCCGTATTCATCCTCCTCGTCCGGCACCCACCCCGACCCAAAGAGTCTGAGAGGGGCCGGAGAGGGTGTTTTTCATGGCTTCTTCAATCCCCACGGTCTCCGTACATCCTTGAACTTCAGTTCTCATCCCAAAACTCAATTCTCCAGATTATATTACTGATACCTCTCTCCTCTCATTCAAACCATTTGGGGTCCAAGTTCCTAATTTCCCGATCCAAATGTACTCCTTGTACAATCTGTGTCTTAAAGTCCACTTTGGGTTATGCTCCAATCCTCTTATCATCAACTTCTGCAATCCATGTTGTTTAAAATGCTCAATCAGTACTCTTCTGCTGGCACTCAATACCCCCTTTCGGATCACATATCTATGCTGATATAGACGGGTCCTAATAGAATTCTTCGTCTGACCAACATACTGCTTGCCACACCGGCTACACTGAATCGCATAAATACAGTTCTTCGTTTTCAAAGAAATTCTGGGGAGAAAAAACGCCCTCGACTGTCCCCGGGCTTTAATAATCCGAGGTCTATTTATTGCTGGTGGTTTCCTTCCTTTTTGCCTAGGAAGCCGGCTGTGGACCAGCAAATCTCGCAAGTTTGTATTCCTCTTGTAGGCCGCAAGGAGAGCAATATCCTGACCTTCTGGGATGCCTACCAACGTCTCCTTGAAATTATCCCTGATCTCTTTATTAAGTCTCACCGCCTCCGGGGTATACGGAAAGATGGCCGGAACCAGAACCTTCCCCACTCCAGAGGGCCTGGGCTCCGGGTTCGCCTGCAACCGACAATGTTCTTTATAAATCCCTCTAAGCCGCGATCTAGAGTAACCTCTTGCCCGTAACGCACAAAACAATGTACGTTTTGCTTCCTGGAAGCCCTCCTCTCTTGAACAAATCCTCCTAAATCTGAGGAGCTGAGATAACACTATACCTCTAAATGTATGTCTCGGATGATAACTCTCATGGTGCAACAAGGCATGGGTATCTGTCTCTTTAAAGAACATCCTAAAATCCAATCGACCCGTGGAAGGAAAATCCGGTCCCTTATATACCGTTGTAACTCAATAGCCTGTTCCTTAACCACTGCTTGTACCTTAATCGAAGCATGATGCGCATTTAATACTCCCAAAAAGGTTTCAAAGTCCTGTTGACTATGACTCCACACCCTCCAGACATCATCCAAAAACCGCAAGTTGGGAAACTTGGGAAAAACCGTCTCTTCCCATTGAGCCATATAAATATTTGCATATGCTGGTGCAAACCTCTTCCCCATGGCTGTCCCCTTAATCTGTAGGTAAAATTCCCCCTCGAAGTCGAAATCATTACAGGTCAAACTCAACTCCAGGAGTTCTAGGATTGCTTCATCTGGTCTGGCGGCATCAGGGTACCGAGAAAAACAGTCCCGCACTGCCTTCAGCCCCAAAGGGGTCTCAATGTTAGTGTAAAGACTCTCTACATCAAGTGAAAACAAATTTGCCCCTGGTGGCACTCTCAGATTCCTCACCTTATCCAAAAAGTCATAAGTGTCCCTAATATAACTAGAATGTCTAGTTGATAAGGGATTCAAGTAAAAGTCAATCAATTCCGCAATCCTGTGACTCTCACTTCCACAATCCGAAACTATCGGACGACCTGGGGGCATACAGGGATTAAGCCACTTCTCCTTAGGTTTGTGCACCTTTGGCAATAAATAAAACCGTCTAGGTCTAGGTGTAACTTCCCCCAGTAGGTAATTTGCCTGCCGTTTGCAAATAAAACCCGTCTTTTCCAATCCATATTTCTATCGAAAAAATCCCATACTTCCCCCGGTAATTGCTGGGGCCTGGGCACCCAGCCCGATCTCTCACAAAAAGGTAGAATCTGAACATCCGTCTCCTCCCTAGGGCCAAAAAATACCACTCTCTGTACCTTGGCATGAAACTGACCCAGGTCCGCCAGAAGAGACCCCCTATCAACCTTTTTCATTAAATGAGAAGGAATAAAGGATAATTCCCTGTTCAATAGACTCACTTGTGCTGGTGTCAAACGAAAACACTGAGACAAATTGATCACTGAATGCTTTTTATTTCTTTATAGTGTACGAGGCCCTGGCGGAATGGCCCCTTTATTCTTTTAAATGTCTCTGCCAGTATCTAAGGATTCCTCTGGCGGTTACAGACGTCCAGTGCACCTTGTCCGATTCCACCTTGAATTGCCTTTCTGGCAGAAGGGGAATGCTACATCCCAAATCTGCTATCTTTCTGTTGAGAGCAGCAAGCATTGTATTCTGCTGCCCTGGAAGAGCATGATCAAAATTGATCAACGGAACGTAAACTTTAGCTTCTGGAAACAATTTCTTGGATGTTTCTACTATTTTTTCTAGCATCTTCCCCAACACGGCTATATTTCCCCCACTCCTATCATTCAGGCCAAATGAGAGGATGACATTCTCCTGTACCTCAGACCCTTTTGTCCCATGTTTAAGGATAGCATAGGCGTCCGCTATTGAGGCACCTGAAAAACTATGAATCTCCAGGTCCCAAGCCTCTGTCTTTGGCAGCCGACCCACATTTGAGTCCCCCAGAATAAGAATGGGGTTAACCGGGGACAGGGACCAATCCTTAATATTTTGTTTCCCTCCATGATTGAAGTGTAAACTCCATTTTGAGGCCTTCTCCTTTTCCTTTTCCTTTTCCTCCCGTGCTGACCCTGCTGAATCCTCCAACAGCCAATCAAGGGCCCCCTCTATCTCAATGACCTGAGGACTCCCGTCCTCCTACCGGGGTATTTGATATGGAGTGAGGGCTGGCAACATTACCACAGTTTTGTTTGTACTGGGGCCCAAACTTTTCCTAGCCTTCGGAACGGCTGCAGGTACCACCGCGAGTGCTACTGGGGTCTCCTTTCCCTGAGATTGATCCACCTCCATAGGGACCTCTTCACCCTGTCCCCCCTGTTCCTGCTGTTCCTGCTCCTGTTCTAATCCTGATCCCGGTCCCGGTTCTGGCTCTGGCTCCCGCATGAATTGAGGTAAGGCTTCGACCTCTGAATCCACCCCCATCTCTCCTCTTCCTGTCATCAAGATCTTCAGTACATTCCAAGCCCGCTGAATCGTCTATTCCCTTAATTTTTTATACCTCCTCCGAGTCCATCTGATGGCCACCTGCCACGCTTCCCGCCAATTGACCCCCGGGCTTACCCTTATCTCTTCCCCTGCCCTTCTTAGGGCGCCCTGATAATGTTCTTCCATAATTGATAAACCCATCTTGAGCCAATCATTGGTATTCTCTTGTAATCGACATTCGGTTCTGGCCGACAAAAAAGCAGGCTGCACCTTTTTTGCTTGGGCCGCTAATCTCGTCAGCCTGCCTGCCGAACCCTCCCGGCCGCTCTCCACCTCCACCGTATTATGGAACAATTTAAGGAAAATATGGAAGGCCCGCACCAGGCTTTTGAACTCTCGACCCCCCGCTGGTCTTTCCTGCACAGCCTCCCGCCTCCTTATTCCTCCTCCAGCTCTACCTTCTCCCTCCACATTCCTCCTTCTCCTCCTCTCACCGTCCGACTCACCCTCTCTTTCACCGCTCACCCGTCCTCTTCTGCAATACTTACATTTCCATTTGCCACAATCCATGACCTGCATACAATTGCAAAAGTCTTCTCTTTTTCAAACTCTACCACAACGTAGGTAATCATCTAAAAAAATAGAATTTGGTTATTGGTCATTTTAAATTTGCTAATTGGTAAAAAAAAAGCAATTTGCAAATAAGGATAAAAAAATATTATATATATTTTTTAAATGATTCACTTACAGATATTTGATATAAAGATTTCCTGGAATAAATCCTGAATAATCCTGAATTCTTATAACTTAAATACCGGTTTTACTAAATCATGATTGCTATAATTTTTGCATTATTAGTGTTGCATGATTTCCTGATATGGCATCCACATTTTTTTAAATTTTCATAGGGTCAAGCAATGTCCGTGATCGGTGTGCAAAATGTAAAGAAACAAAATATGGTTCTTATCCACATGGTCAATCATGATTGTTTGAGATTTGAGATCAGATTTTAATACTCTCCTAGTTGTTGTCTCCCTTGCTTTGCCAACATAGGATCCAACAATGCGAGAGTCACAGGGCTCTGTGTAGAGGGTAGCTGTCTTGTCGTAGACCCTACATTGGAGTGTTTGTTTTTCCAGCCCATCTTCTTCAATGACCTCAAAGAAGTTCTGGTCAACTCCAAACAAATTGTTGGGTCTTGTACACTTGATGTGTTCCTCCATTGTTCCCTTCTGCATCTTTTGCCCTGCAAGAATTCCTCATGTGACCTGAGCCAGTGGACTACTTCCAGAATGAACTTTCAGAATTCTTGTTTAAGTGTACAACATTAGCTGTCTGTACTCAGTCGCTTTCCATCTGTCAACTTCATGTAGTCCCCTGGGGCGTCTGGCAAACACACTTGGAACGCTGTTTTGGAGATTTTCAAGCTTGTTGCTTACAATCATTGTGTGTCCAGCAGACATCCTTGTCTCTTTTGGCCCTCGAATCCATGTCAGGACAAGTCTTTTCATCGCTTCAAGACATGCTTGATGCATATAATCAATAGGGAAACCAGAACTTTATAAAGTTTATTTATTTTCTTATTTTTTGAAAAATGTAATGTACACATTTAATGTACCTTGCATTATTCTGCCCTGACATAGAATGACTAAATAACTAAATAACAGTAATGGGTGTTTCGAATAGACCTGCTGAGGGAGTGACAGTAAATTTGACGTTTCTCTATTCTGGCTGCCTTAATCCATTTCTCTATTTTTATTTTATATTGAAAAATCATGGGAATTCAGTAGTGGATTTGTTCTTTTATTTTGTCTTTTTTGACCACATATAGGATCCATAATGCCCCACTAGACCATAAAACCGATAACTTGTCATGAAAATCACAGAAATTATGTTACAACACACTACAAGCACAATGTTAAATGTGCACACACACATCACCATGCCGATAGGAATATGAGTGAAGAGTAAACGTGTGTGTGTGTGTGTGTGTGTGTGTGTGTGTTCATTCCACATTGCATTAGTGCTCTACCAGGCCTGTATTCAAGTCTCTGTTGTGTGATCAAACAAGCGTTTGGTGTGTGCGTGTGTAATGAGCGTGTATTAGTGTGTGGGTGTGTGTTAACTGCGTGAAGCAGTCTGTAGCGGCCGCAAATCGAGGGCCGGGGAAAGAGTTTGGAGACTTGGCGTGGCTTCATTACGTCATAACTGTTTCGAAAACACTTCGATATTTCAACGATTCACCACTGGGGCGATGATCTCTGTCAACCCACGAATCAAGGAGTCACTGAGAACCAATGAACAAGTGTCTGTGGGTTTTACCTGATCTCTGATCAGTTTTATACATTTGTAGATGTTTTAATTAGACATTAGTATAATTAAAATGAATAATGGTAATTAGAGTATTGGCTTGTTTAGCTGAGAACAACCCAAACAAAACCCTGACAATTGATAAAATGACATATATACACTTGATAATCTTATTAGATGATTAGATCATTCCAATTGAAAGATTGTACTTTCAATAAGAAATTTGCAATAGATTTGTAAAAGGTGTTTTGGTTTTTACTGTATGCATGTTTGGCCTGGGTTTTTGTTGCATTACACTGTTCTGACCACTAGGGGTCACCATGGAGACGGTGTCAGAATGTTTCGAAGCCTTGACACAATACGGCACAATTGCTTCGACTGTTTCAGTGTTTATCACGAAGCCTCGATATGCCCACCACTAGCGATTAATAGCAACGACTGCTTTTTTTTAAGCATTGCGACATTACTTTTAATGCATTACTTTACTTGTTAGATAAAAAAGGAATCTGCTTGTGTTATGCATGTTACTTGTAATGCGTTACCCAAAACATTCCATCGTGAACATAATCATAATTATCACCCAAACACGGCTCATTTCAGATAATATTGAAAACACCTGATCGCCATGTTTTCTAGCTATGTTAGAAATGTGATCAGAATCATCATCTAATAAGGGTAAATTGGCATACTTTGGTACACTGGAGGGAGTATGAAGTTAAATTACCTTTTTGCAATATTTTGCATTTATATTTTGTGTGTATATTTTATAGTTTTCACATGTTTTTATATAATTATATTGATTGGTTTGTTAAATACACACAATGGGTCTCATTCATGAAACATTCGTAAATATATGAGTAAATATGTGAGTGATTTGCGCGTAAAGAGACATTCCCGAAAATTCTTCTCCTGATTCACAAATACTTCGTAAACGTCAGATTTGATAGTGAAATGTGTGTATGTGTTAATGAATCAGTTGTAAATGGGACGCGCGTGCACGCTCATTCCTAATTACCATAAATTCCACCCATTAAATTCGACTGACAACTATATATGGGCATCATATTATGACACCAAACGAAGGATTTCAACATGTCTTCTCAAAAGCGGATAAAAAAGAAAAATTTCTCAGATTCAGAAATTGAAGTGTTAATATCTGAAGTTCATTCAAAACGCAACATTTTATTTTCAAGCGTACATAGTGGCGAATCAGGTCCTAAAAAAAAGGATTTTTTAGGTAGGCTAATACCTAAATGCTTTAGGTAAAAATGCTTGTCAGCATATTACAGATGCAGTTAATGGAGTTTCATCTGTTAATCGAACAGTCCCAGAAGTGAAAAGAAAATGGTTCGACATGAAGCTTGACTGCAACACTTGTAACTTGCGGACTTGTAAATAAATAAATAAATAAACAGCTTGAATATAAAAAATAAATTAAAATAAAATTTTAAAAAAGACTTGCGGACTTGTGTTCCGTTTGCAGATGCTATTACTGGCTCTCGTAATAAAAGTAAAAAGAAAAAACGTATGTAATTACTATAGGCCTATATAATCTTTTTTCAAAATACTGTGTAAATATGTACCCGATTACGGTGAATTAAAAGGCAGTCTTATTACTGAGCAAAACGTTCGGATGTTAAACGCACTATTTAGGCGTGGCTGGGAGCAGGTGTAGATTTCTTTCGTACCAACTAACATTTGGGAAATACGAACATTTTAATGAATCCGAAAATTTACGCCAGAACCACTTTACACACGATTTACACAAAAATTCGTTCTGCTCGTGTTTCATAAATGAGACCCAATGAATGCATGAATTATGATAACACATTATGCATGAATTATGATAACCTCATTCAGGATTTTTTCCCCCTGTGTTTTTACTGTATTATGTAAAATCATAATTTTTTTTGTAAAATAATTCTGTATTTTTTCCCGGTTTATTACTGGATTATGTTTAATACAGTATCTCTCCATAAATGCATGCTGTCCACTAAAGTGCACATCTGAAAATCTATGTTTTTAATTTTTTTTTTTTAAACAATTCAATTTCAAATCTTTTTTTTCATGCCCTAAGAGCAATAAAAACACAAGGGTAAAAATACACAAACGTGCCAAAAGATTTAGTTGTATTTTGGTACTGTAATGACGTTTTTAAAACGTCATATTCAAACGTGCAGATTACGTTATTTTAACACCCAAATAAAAAGTCCCACAGAAGTTG
The DNA here is from genome assembly GCF_949319135.1 of Squalius cephalus. Classification (NCBI taxonomy): domain Eukaryota; kingdom Metazoa; phylum Chordata; class Actinopteri; order Cypriniformes; family Leuciscidae; genus Squalius; species Squalius cephalus. Next base: position 6,269,220 of record NC_137125.1, read on the forward strand.
CCGTTAGGTGTGGTTTTGTTTTTGTTTTAGACAACATTCGTGGCTCGTCTGTATGGGCAGTCAAATATTCATCCAAACATAGACCATATGCACTAAATTAATAACAATTAATAAATGCGTTCAGCATTCTGCAACAAATATTTTTCAGATTTGCTAGACTATTTTAAGGCGTAAAGTGAGCAGGATATATTAAAGTAGGGCATTGATTCATGCTTATTTTCATTATGTTCTCAGAATAGACATGACTTTGTTTTCCTCACTGTAATTCTTAACTTGCAACATTCTAAAACAACATTTCGGATGCAATAGGCGTACATTAAGGCATTTTATGCGTTTGTCGTAATACTAAAGTATGTCAATCATCATTAGAGCGCCACCCTCAGGCTGCATGAATGCAAGGACATTAGAATTTTTCCAAAAGTGTGTATGACGTGTTCAGTGATGATTAGCGTAAAAAATGTTATCATACAATTAATAGGCTATTAAATGAGAAGAGACAACTGAGAGTAAGCATTCACATATCACCTCTTGATAATACCAGAGCCCATCTTCCTATTAGACATTGTCTGCTGTTACTCACAGTAACTGCCATGCAGGCTAGAATTGCGAAACATTATTGGATAATTCTTATAATTGACCTTTCTCTGGGCCAATCGGAATCTTAGCACTTTTTCTCTTTGCCAATCGGAATCTTAGCACTTGCATCAGAATCTTGAAGCGCACAGCGTCAACTGAGCTCGCCATTGGATGAGGGATGAGACGCATTTAACTTGTTTTAGCGCCCGCCAAAGTTAATTTTTGTCCCGCCAAAGTCTTATTTGATCGGTGAGTAATGTAGATGAACTGCTGCGCTTGTGACAGGGCGCATGTTTAACTGAAAGAACGAGCAGAGAGAGAGAGACGGACACGTGCGCGCACTCTCTCTCTTTGGAGCCAGGCGAAAGTGTAAACAAGACTTCACCGTCTCCAAACTAAGCGCTGTCTTGCTCTCTCTCCCTCGCACATATCTACTCTATCACCACATTTAGGCCAAAATGTAAAACTTGCATTTTCCCACACTGCTTATTCTGCTTATAATGCATTAGATAGTATGTCACAGAAAAATACACAGTTTTATTTATTTTTTTGTGTATAAGAATTATATAATTATATTGTATAAGAACTGATAAGAATGTAAATGTGTACCTTGAAATGCAATGTAAGTCGCTTTGGATAAAAGCGTCAAATGCCAAATGCATAAATGAAAATGTATATTATTATAATTGACATCACTCGATTCCCTGTTCAGTTGGTGCTTTTCAAGTTATCTTACCCTCAAAGTCCAGTGTTATTAACCTTTATACTTTATTATTGTATTATTACAGCCTTCTGGCTTGTTTGACAAATATGCATTTTGGTGTATTTTCACTGGTATTGTTGTGAAAGACAAGAAATAAAGTATTTACAAAGATGAGCATTTTATGTTTTTACTTTTCCTATATTGTTATTTAAAGGTGCAATGCGCAACATTTCATGTTAAAAATACCCGTTTTTCTAACCCATACATGCTTAAACAATTGCCTGATGGGCTGAATGAGCCCTTCTCTGATCACTGCGATTGCCTCTATAATCCTGTACAGTAAAATAAATAAGAGGGATTCGGGACGGAATTTGAGACTGGGCGTGACGTCATGCACGTTCACGCTCACCTGGCTATGTCTGGCAGGTTTGTGTATTCGCCGCCATTCTCCGTATCAGCGAAAAGACAACTCGAGCGACAAAAGTAGAAGACGGATTCAAAGAGACCGGGGCTTGTAGTTCATTCCAAACCCCAACGCAAACTCCACGTAATACAAAGAAAAGAAAACTTTTGTCTAGTGCCACCAAAAGGGCCAAATTGGAGCCAGACAGGCGTCGGAATAAGACGAGAGTCAACATCGGGAAGGCTTTTAACAAATGAAGAGATATCTCCGGTCTGCTCTAGGGCTCAAACGGGATCCTCAGTTGGCTTTTTTCTTGATAAAAAGGTAAGATATAGCCCAGTCTCTAATGTCTGGTACGGCAAATCTATGACAACAAATGACGATGCGTAAAATGTGTAATGCTTTAGTGTAAGCTAGATAAATGTACAATCAGAATTGGTTTTACCACCATTGTCAGTGAACTGGTTCATAAACTAGGAATTGTCTTCGGAAGAATAGTACAACATGAAACATAAAACATGTCCCATAAAAGATGCTAACTATGTTTTTGTGTATGGCCTACCGGTAGCCTTGTGTCCTTTGCTAACATGCTAAGGTGCTCATGTCCTTGACCAACAAGGAAGAACGCCGTTGCATTGGCTATATTTTCTTTTTCGGGAAAAATAGTAAATTGTTCCCGGGAATGTGGTACATTTTGTATGTAGTTTAGTATGTGGGGGCAACAGTGTATTATACTCTTTGGAAATCAATACGTTTCTTGAGAGGCTAACTTTACTGGGTCTGGACCTGGTTTAGCCCTGATTTAATCCTATTTTAGATATTACTTTGATGTAATAATCAATATTACCTGTACATGTACTCATTGTATTCTGTATGGTAACAATGGCTTTCTTATTTTCAGCTATGAGAAGACTGTAGTAACACCATCTACATCCACACCTCATCAGGCATCTACTAGTACTGAAAATATATTGGGAATACCACATCCACAAAGTTCAGTCACGGCAGGAGAATCTGATAGGTATGTTTGCTTCCAGGGACTATTTTAGAAATAAAACATGTCCCTTGCTCCTTCTGATGTTGAATTAACTTGTATAATGGGTAGTGTTCAACTCGATACATTTAGTTCAAGTATGTGACAAACCATTTTGACTACTGGGTAATAATATTATGTCAACAGGGATGACTTCCTGGTTGCTGGAGTACAACCTTTGAGAGAAGATGAAGGTTTGGAGCTATTGGAAGAAAGGTAAGCACATTTCTTTTGAAATGTGATGTGCATTGCTTTTGCATTAGATTTTTACTGTGTTTTTCTGTAGTGTCAAGTCTACTGAGCTGCAGGATATCTCCGTAGATGACCAGGAAGTCAACAATCTGGAAAATAGTGTGTAAGTTGCTAATAATCTCTTCTAATCTTTACTTTGTTTGGGGTCATCAGTTTATTTTTTTCAAATATTTTTGGCTAAGATACTGTATTTATACGAAGTACTTCCAAAAGTGCTATTACGCCATACATTATAGTTATCCTTTTTAACCCGCTTAGAAAAGCGCCACATTTTAGTTTGTGTCACCATACTTGGTCGTATAACTACTCGTGTAACTGTTTTTAAATAGGGAAAACGTTGATGTGTTTGGTCACTTCTAAATTCATTGCTGCTAGATACCATTGAATATACTGGGCTAAGCTAAGTGCTTTCAAAGTGTCACCGCGCGCTAGAGCGATTAAGTGCACACACTGAGATGAGAGAGGTATGTATCAACTCGTCTTAGTTAAGGGAATAACATAGTTTAATATGAAAAAACGGTAGAGTATCCCTTTAAGAACTACAATTCCCAGTAGAAATGCGCCATTGAACTTGCTACTAGGCGTACAAATCAGTGTCCATACTTGAAGTTCTTCCAATTTCCAAAGGTAGGGTTAGGTTTAGGGTTATAAAAAGGTATCTTTACTATATCAACAATCTCCTACAGCAAAAACACACATTGTACTGCATTTAGATGAACAGGATGAAAACAATCGGGAGGAAGTCAGTTAATCACGGATATTTAACTGTTATTGTAGAACAACCAAGTATCAGGGCCGTCTCCAATGTATTTATAAACTACAATTCCCACAAGAGACGCACCATAGAACTTCTTACTAAGCGTTCAAATCAGCCACCGTACTTGTAGTTCTTCCGGTTTCCAGAGTCTGAATTTTGATATAAAAATGTCTACTATATTATATCAACAATCTCCTACAGGCGAAGCATACATTATACCGCATTGAGATCGCCAGGATGTCAGTCCATCTGGTACTGTAGAAATGACTGTGTTCAGTTTTGAGATTTATGCTACCCTTCAAAGAGCGATCTTTTTTGTAATTATGGCCTCCACATGTTCGTCTAGCCCCCCAGGAATGTAATAAACCACCCCTGAGCTTATAAATATGTCAGCATTAGGATTTAGGACTAATAAGTAGGCAAATTGTAATTTCAAAATAATCCACTTAAAACAATCAATAAATAACAAATATTAAATAAAAAACAAATTCCTCACATATGCTCAATGTAGGTTATCTCTGGTCTTATTTTTATTTTTTTCGTTAACCATATCACTGTCATATTGTGTTATACATGCTGTATGGAAAAGTAAAAACAAAAATGATTAAAGGGGGGTGAAACACTCAGTTTCAGTCAATCTCATGTTAATCTTGAGTACCTATAGAGTAGTATTGCATCCTTCATTTCTCCAAAAAGTCTTTAGTTTTATTATATTTATAAAAGAAAGATAGGTTGTACCGAGTCTTTCCGGAAAAAAACGAGCGGCTGGAGGCGGGCCGTGTGGGCGGTGCTAAAGCTGTGCTTACGCGCCGATAGCTAACAACACACAGACATTTGAAGCAGTTTTACTCACCGTCTGCAGTTCCAACGCACGACCGTGAACCTTTATCATTGGGACTGCTCCATCCTTAAGCATTAGACGATATGCAAATCCGGCGTAGAACAGGGAACTCCGTTGATGCTCTGGAAAAACAAACTCCATCCACTGGTCCCTTAACGCTGGGTTCTTCGGGAATCTGTGCAGGGTTGTCTTGCCCTGGCAACCAAAAACACACTTCTTTCTTTGACAACGCAAGCACAGAGCTTTGATGGGCGAACTGCTTTCGCTCTCTCGCTCGTCGCTCTGGTCTACGGGTGCGCGTGCGACCTTCCGGGAGAAGAGCCCTTAGGACCCGTAGCCTATAAGGAATAAGAACCAAGTTAGACGGAAGACAGAAACCGTTAGCACAATCTCTTCACGAGACACATTATTATCGTAAGTTAATGTTTAATGGAAATGAATTATTATTCATGTTTCAGCAATTATAAACAGTTATAATCAAATAGGTTTAATTGTATTCAAATCGTTGACCCACACACATTTTAATTACCTCAGACAGATTTTCTTACTCACCCGACGCAAACAGCAAACGGCCTGGAAAAATCCAGAATGACCGCTCATTAGTTATGCAGCATTCAACATTTTAATTGGCCAGCCGTTATATTCGTTTAAATACTAAACCCTGATACACTTATAATCAAGTTTAATTAGTCAAAATACATTTAAAAGTCATTACAAGTTAAAAAAAAAATTTTAAATAAATAAAAATAACAAGTTACAAATATTTAATCAGAACGCGCCCGCGCACACACAGACCGCGCAGGAGATGCGCGCACCCTGAGTCCGTTAATAAAAAAACGGAAATGTTTAATTAATACATTAGGCATCAACTAGACAAGATAGAAATCAGCAAAAAAGGGTCATAGGAAATATGGTCATTCATTGTAATTTAATTTAATAACAATTGCAGGCAAAACAGATTTAATAGGGATTTATTTTAAATTCATCACAAGTTAAAAATATTAATCAAAGCGAGCTCACACACAGAGAGCAGATCCGCCAGAGTCTGTTAAAAGCTGTGCAAAGCTTTTTTAATTTTAAGTAAAATTAATTACAAGTTAAAATATTTATTACATTAAATAAAAATAATTACAAGTTAAAAATATTTATCAAAAAACGCAGACAGTGCAGGAAATGCTAATAATCACAAAGAATATCATAGCACAAATAATTAAAAAAAATTCCTTATCAGTTAAAGATATTAACACGCACACGCGCGCGCACACACATACACAAAGGGTGCGCGCAGCAGGAGTCCCGCTTAAAGGACAAGTTCGGTATTTTACACTTAAAGCCCTGTTTACAGATCGTATCTGATGAAATAGAACGGGTAAGATTAAAATTTGGACACATGCTGCTGTTCCGAGAATTTTAGGTTTATTTCGCTTTCCCCCCCCACCCCCACAATGGATGTCTATGTGCACTCGAACATTCATTCCTAAAACACATTAAACTTTCATTTACAAAGACGTGAAACTCACCGAGTGGTCAGGGGTGTTCACTGGTATGTTCACTCAAAAATCGCTGAAAATGATGCATTCCAACAGGTTTTATCGTAGTTTTTGTCCAACTCCATTGACTTGTATTGAAAGAGCTGTGTGAGGTACGGTATTACTCCGCCACTTCTTCTTCTGCTTCTTCTGTGTATTCAATGAAATGCCAGTGGTTTGCTTGCAATTGGCAAAGGTGCATTATCGCCACCAACTGGGCTGGAGTGTCTATTATTCAAGCTCTCAACGGAAGAATTTACGGGTGTGAGACGTTTGGAAAAATAGATCCACAGTTTTACAACGAATGGTAAAACACCTGTTGGAATGCATCATTTTCAGCGATTTTTGAGTGAACATACCAGTGAACACCCCTGACCACTCGGTGAGTTTCACGTCTTTGTAAACGAAAGTTTAATGTGTTTTAGGAATGAATGTTCGAGTGCACATAGACATCCATTGTGGGGGTGGGGGGGAAAGCGAAATAAACCTAAAATTCTCGGAACAGCAGCATGTGTCCAAATTTTAATCTTACCCGTTCTATTTAATCAGATACGATCTGTAAACAGGGCTTTAAGTGTAAAATACCGAACTTGTCCTTTAAAAGACGTGCACAGCCACAGTCTTCTTCAGTGCGCAGCAGTTCTCCACCGCTTACCAGAGAAGGCGCTATTGTTCCCCTGCTGGATTATAAGGTGAGAAGGAAGATATAACATGTATTTATGTATTTGAAACACTGTGTATTTAGAAATGTTAATTTACAAATAAATTAATAAATAAAAATAAAAAAGTCAGAAAAAAGCCCTTTCCATTAGCTGACAGGAAATTTCATTTTCTGAGGTAAAACTTTACTTCATTAGAAATTGTATCAATGACTTTCAATATATAAATCAACTACATGAATAAATAAATACATTCCTGTGAAATATTAAGTAAAAAAGAGAGAAGACCTGTCAGAGTATGAAGTTTAAAAAATGAATCCTGTCAGAGGCTGCTCTTTTTCCACTTCCTGGCAGGAAATGTAATTCTCTGAGGTAAATTTTTACTTCACAAGAAATGTATTGATTTATTAATTGTAAGTTGATTAACATTTCTTGTGATGTAAATATTTATTTAATAAAAAAAATCTGTTAGGAATTGGAAAAGGGGCTGTCTATAGGGTTATGGCTAAGGTTGAGTTCATTTTCTGAGGTAAAACTTTACTTCATTAAAATTTTTATCATTGACTTTAAAATAAATAAATCTAAACTATAAATAAAACAACATGAATAAATGTGAAATATGAAGTAAAAAAAAAAGATAATTACACAAATTAAATGACACAATATAAAGAAAACGAAAAAGATATTATGCAATAAAGTACAGTAATAGAAATATAGTAATAGCAAATTAGTAATAATATGTTATAAGTAGACTATATATACAGGTCATGTATCATGATATTTTCATGTTTTAGAAAGTCATTGAAAATATTATGACAGTTATAACCATACCTTTTTTGTTTTGTATTATTCTTAGGATGGCAACCTCCTACAGTGAACAAGCACCGCTAAAGGTCAAGTGTGTGGGTTGCCGCAGGAGCCAAAAGGCTTTAAATTTCGTCATCAACGACAATATAATTGATGTTGGAGCCTACAAGGTGACCACACTGTCAGCCCTTACTGATGGACAGACGTGGTACACCTCAATAAAAAATGGAAGTGACCCAGAGTTTGAAGAGGGTGGGTCGTATATCATCAAAAATTTCACCCTCTCAAAACAATATGGCCGGCAGTGTATTTTTTTAAACCGGTCAAGCAGGAAATTTAAAACATCCCCATTGGCCATAACCGAGGAGGCAGAGAGAGCTGCTAAAGAGGTCCTCTATCCTCCTTCCCCATTTGTAACCGGGGAAGAACAGGAGATCTTCCAAAGCCCTGGGTACCTGAGTCTGCGGGGAAATATTGAGAAAGTGAGTGAATTTAAAAGCACAATTGAATATCTAGTACATTATCCTGATTTACTTAGCCTAGGTAAATGTAAGCTATTATAACTGTGTTTCTCAATCACAGTCCTAGAGTACCCTAACACTCTTATTTGAGATACACATTTAGGTGAATTAACCTTGATTGGGAATACATAGAAAATATTCAGTGTTGGGGATACCTGGACCAGGACTGAGAAACACTCATCTGTGACACTGGGCTGTTATTTTCCAGTTGCAAGTGGCCAGGATGACTCGGGCCCAGTATCCCCTCCTGGACCTTTCTTTGAGGTCTGGAACAAAACTTCTGGAGGTGACTTTATGGAGAGAAGAGGCGTTGATGGACCTGTACGTCGGGGATAAGGTGGAGGTCAGCCACCTAAGGGCAAAAATTCGGCCCAATGGAGGAGGCAAATTTGACTCCTCCAACCATACGACTGTCAAGGTAAACAAATATAAATTTCAAAGGTTATCAAAGACAAGTAAACAGTCATTAATAAAAATGCAAGCATTGAAATCTTGTGAATCGTAATCGATACATTTTTACTGTTTATAATAATCTAATTGTAACACTAACCTTAACCCTAAGTGTGGATGTTTTTTATTTATCTTTTCGCCAGATCGTAGAGCGCCAGATCCTTGAAGCAGTGCTGACAGTTATTCGAGTGTCCGAGGATGATAATATGCTCATCCTGTTGGACAGTGAACTAGAAGACTATGCTGTACCAAGACATTTTTACCATGGCAGTATAAATGACTTGGTACAGCAGCTGCCAATTACAGGAAAAGTCCAGCATATTCATCACCGTGTGCTGAAGCTTGAGGCCGTGGATACAACTGAGGCCGCAAAATCCCTGGATACAGCCGAGGATGCAGAATCCCTGGACCTTATCGAGGCTGCAGAAGTCGCAGAATCCCTAGATATTGAAAACACTTAAAATGTGTTTGTCATGATCATTGACTTTTATTTTGATTAGGTTTTGTTTTCTTAAGTTCTGATTGTTTTCTATTTCTAAATGTTCCAAGTACTTTACATATTATTAAAGATTGTTTGTTCGAATATCTTGTTGTGTGCTTCTTTGCATTCACCCCATTACATTACAGTTTGTTTGTTTTTATAGGGTTTTAGATTTTCAATTTGAATAATATTGCGTAAATTACGAAAAATTTAAAATGAGCTGTTCTCTGATTGTTTCAGGAAAAGATTCGAAGCATCAGGAATGTTGAAAACAGTGCCATCTTGTGGCAGGTCAAAAACCGAAATGTTTACAGCTTGTTGTTTTATCAACTAAGCACAAATAAAAAGCCTGACAATGCTAAATGTTTTTGATAATATAATACATATTTATATAATAATAATAAAAATGTAGTGTTTCAATAAATGAATGAATAAAATGTTTCTGGACAGTGTTGCTGTCAACGGGTAACCAGGTGAGAGACAGGCCCACAACCGATCTAAATTATCCAAATTTGTTGCCCATTTCTCAGCAACATTGCTCAAAAAGTTGCCCCGTGTATTTACCTTTAGAGTGCATGCTTTCACTACATGATTTGGTTGAGAATGAATGCCCCTAAAATTCAACATTAGAGGCAAACATGCCCTCTGCATGTCTTTTTTATTTACATCATTTAACATAGATGAATTTATCTATTATCATCTCGAAGAGTAGCGTTTTTCCTCCAAAAACCGGCATGATTACAAATGTGATATTGATATTTTATACAACAGTTCTATAAATAATTATTTATTATTAATTAATTTACATTTTAGACACAGGGTTATCCGTTTTTGCTTATATTTTGTAAACGAAAATAATTCCAAACAAGCGACAGCACTGTTTAACTTCTGGGCTGCACATGGTTTCTTATTGGATTAATCATTCAGGTTTTTAGACGAATTGGTTGACGAATGAATCAATGACTCGACTCGCTGCTTCGTTCATGAATAAATAAGCCGTTTGAATGAATCTGTTTAATCTCAGTGACTCACTCAATAAAAATGAATTGCTGCCACCTAGTAGCAGTTTTAATTTTACATTTAACGTACAGTTTTAATTATTTCAAAAATAAATATTCACCATTATGTTTAAAAACAAAGCATTGTTAATGAATAGCATAGGCTATTCATTAAGTTATTATTCACTCCAAGTGAGCATTGCAAAGATTAATTTTGATACTGAATTCATCAGCTCTATTGTGTCTTGTTACTCTAATTTAAATGACTGATTAAATTGTAAGCATTTGACACAAAAGATGATGCATACTAATTTTTTACTATATACTATACTATTTTTTTATACTAATAACTGAAAAAAACAAATTTTGCCGATTATTGCTCTTTATATTGTTATAATGAATAGTGTCGATTAAAAGAATATTAAACCTTTTTAATGTGAGGGGGAAAATGTAATACTTGTATGACAAGAACCACTTAGGAGTCAGTTAATTGCTTTTTACGCATTAGAAAAACAAGACATAGCATACAAAAACAAAAGGATTAAAAATTATTATCTTACTTACATCGTATCTACACTTCTCCTTGAGCGAATTGGCAGAATCCAGTCAGAGGTCATGACTGACTGACTGACTGATGTGAACGCAGCAAAAACTCCCGCGAACCCGCAGTTTTTTTCTTCATCGTTAACTAATCTGATTGGTTATTGCATTATGAGCTCAACACAGACTTGTGTGATTGGTGGTAATGCTCAACGCTGAAAAAAAAAAAAAAAAAAGTAATCTTGCATGCCATGTGAGCATCTTTACCTGTAATGCGCAACACTCTCCTTTAGTTTGACATTTCACGTTTCGCATTTTGAGTAGCCTAAAAGTTGTTATAGATTCATTTTGACCGTGTAGAGGGATTTTTTTTAACCCTTGAAGTTTAAGAACCTGGGAAATGTAGCACTTTAATTTCGTAATTTCCTTTACCTGGTTACTGTGACAACGCGCGTCCATCACCACATTAGCTGTTCACAATATAATTAATTTTCTTATTATTACGAGTTGTTGCTATAAAAGTTATGATGAAGATTTTAAAATATGCTCACTGATAGCATACCATTGAGGCTGTAATCTAGGCCTATCTAACTGAAAAACCATCATTATTGCTCTGGACATTGTAATGATGAATAAAGTCGATTAAAAGAATATTAAACGTTTTTTATGTGAGGGGGAAAATGTAATTCTTGTATGACAGGAACCAATTAGGAATCAGTTTAGGCTATTGCTTTTTACGCATTAGAAAAAACAAGACATGTTTTAGTAGCATGAAAAATCAAAAGGATTATAAATTAATATCTTACTTACATCGTATCTACACTTTTCCTCGAGCGAATGGCCAGAATCCAGTCAGAGTGTCTGACTGACTGAGGTGAACAGCACATTGCGTGAACGCAGCAAAAACTCCCGCGAACGCGCAGTATGTTTCTTCATCGGTAACTAATCTGATTGGTTATTGCATTATGAGCTCAACAGAGACTTGTGTGATTGGTGCTCAACGCTGAAAAAAAAGTATAAAATGTAATCTTGCATGAGCATCTTTACCTGTAATGCCGCAACACTTTCCTTTATTTTCACATTTCACTTCAAAAGTGAAAGTCGTTATCCATCCACATTCTGATCCGTATATTGTCACGTAAACTGATCCTCTCAGCACTATATTTATTACACCACAAAATAACATGCTCAACATTTTCTGGTACATTACAACTGTCACATTTATCAGAAATGCATTTTGTCATTAAATACAAAGTTGATTTATAGGGGGATTATCTATCTATCTATCTATCTATCTATCAATCTATCTATCAAACTTTAAACTACTTTAAACTTCTTTTAAAACTCACAAACACATAGGCCTACACGTATAAACTCATGAATTCATTATGAACTCTTAAACTCGTAAATTACAAATCAACTCTGAACTCTTAGACTCATTTAAACTTATAGACTCTAAATATACTAGAATTCTATACTACTTCTAACCCAAAGTGACTCATTTAAACTTATCTATCTATCTATCTATCTATCTATCTATCTATCTATCTATCTATCATCTATTTAAACTATTTCAAACTAATTAAATTAAACTTTAAACTAATTTAAACGCCAAACTAATTTAAACTTCAAACTTCTTCAAACTTTATGGTCCAGCTTTCTCAAGCCAACTTAAAGGAGACATATCATGCTTTTAAATTGTTCCTTTTTACATATAAATCATACATTTGTAGTCTATATAAAGCGGAACTGCAATGCTTGGGTCTGAATTCCTCATTATTATAGCTCCACAGGCCCCTTTTCTACCCCTTTTCTGATGTGCTTCTGAGAGCAACTCGTTTTGGTGCGGTCTCTTTAAATAATATTGAGACACTTCATACCCCGCCCCCTCTCCAGGTTGCAGAGGTTTAACTCCACCCCGTTCGGCCATTTTTGTAGTCTGGTAGCAGAGATAGGATTATCTAGCGGCACAGAAACTTTTATACACACGTTATAAACAAAATGTCAACAACGGAAGACTTGTCCAGCCAGCCTTACATGTTCGAGCCAGAGTCAGAGCCGGAGCGAGATGAAAATGAAGACGACGAACCTGCAGAACAACGTCTTCATATGGATGTATCGCAATGGTGTGTTACTGTATTTACACATGAAACTTTGGTCTTCCGACCTTTTACCACCGTGTCGATTTATTTTGATTAATATGTCCGAGGGAGAGAGAGCAAGACAGCGTCTAGTTTGGAGACGGTGATGTCTTGTTTACACTTTCGCCTGGCTCTGAAGAGAGAGAGTGAGCACGCGCGCGACCGGGTCTCTCTCTCTCTGCTCGTTCTTTCAGTTAACGTTAAACATGCTCCTGTCACAAGCGCGGCAGTTCATCTACATTAGACGGTGTAATGAAGCGTGTGGGTTACTACATCCAACAACCGAACATTTTAACTTACCCTCTCATAACTTCTGCACCCTTTAGCTTGGACTACAAAATTGCAGCGAGAAATAATAATGGCGGATTGCTCGAAGTGTTGGGCCGGAAGTCAATGTCCTTATTTGGCAGTTCCGCTGCAAATACTGTGACGTATTAGTTCAAAAAACGTCATAGATAACAGAAAAATCTGAACCGGTTGAAAAATAAGGCCAAAACAGAATATAAAGATATCAACGAAGCACCTGAAGAGAATAATTTCATCTTTTCTGTACTTCTAAACACTCCAAATATACAACAAAATGCATTTAAGGGCTAAAAAAGTGCATTTAGCATGATATGTCCCCTTTAAAGTTTGTCTCGACGAACTTTCGCATCTAGTTTAGCTTTTGTATAACCAACACTCTAAAAAATGCTGGGTTGTTTTTTAACCCAGAATGCTGGGTCGAGTCTGTTGGGTAATTTTTTTGGGTTATTTTAGCACATTTTAAACACCTTTGGGTAGTTTTAATTTTCCAGTTGTTGGGTTAAACCTGCTGGGTAGCAACGCTGGGTTGTTTCTGCACATATGGGTTGTTTCACGAGCTTCGCGCCATAGAGATGTTTAAATTCGCTCCCAACCTGTCATCTTGAGGGGCAAACTGTTTTAAGGTAAGTTTATATAATGTTTTATTTTTTTTATTAATAATTAGTTTGAATTAGCATAATTATAACTTTTTTTTTCGCAGCAATAATTCTTAAACTTGTACAGACTAAAATTGGTGATGCAACTTGTAGGCCTACGACAAACAATTGTTACCTCAGAATCAGATATTGACTTGCATAGTCATTTTAAGGTATGTGAGACGACGGATTAATACAGTTAATGATTCTGTATCACACGGAACCATGAAATATGTGAATATCTGTGAAAACAGAGGAAAGAGTCGTTTCTGTCACTGACAAGCGAATTGAACAAAGTGAGTCGAGTCAAAACAGTTGAGTAATATGACGCACTGCTCTTATGTAAAACGCCTGCAATTGTCCATACCGACATGTAAAAGGCATAAAAAGTAGCCTACGTAAAATGTTGTGGGACCGCGGTCTAAAAGAAATTGCCATCCGGTTCAAATAAACTGGTTCACCAATTTTGAAACGAAATGATTCCCGGAAATGAATCGACTTATTAGCACCGCGAAAACCTTCAAAGTGCGTGCGTGCATCAGTGCCGTGGGTTGGACCAGTGAGGTGATTTGATGCACGAGTGGTACAAAAAGTGTTTTTTACATACATAAATTCGTTTTTGGTAAGTGATGTAATTTAAAATTTCGTTTTTTTTCTAGTTAGAAAACCATATGGATAAATCTGGGAAAAACTCTTTGAGTGGCAGTTACCCGGTCTTATCGACAAGTTTAACGGTAAGTTCATGTTTATTACACATTTGTGCAGCTTTTACATATATAATTGACTGCCTGTGATAATCAACTCAACCTTGCATAACTTAACGCATATAAATTCCGATCCGTGCTATAGTTAACGTTACGTTTGCTCACAAGGCTGCACTCTAAAAAACGCTTCGTTGGCTGAACAACCATTACTTATAAAAGTAATTCGATTAAACACAATAACTATACGAACCACGTGATATGCAATTTCCTGTGATGCCTTTCCAGTCAAAAAGTGGAGCCATTTTGTGAAGCACACGAAGATGGTGAAAAGGTAAGCTTAACTCTCTTAACATCCTTGATGTGTCATTACAAGTGCACAGCCAATGTGAGTGATTCCTTTAGAGTGAACACGGTGAATCTGACTGCAGTAGATGTGACAGATATGAATAAAACTGAAGTTAACTCGGCCAGTGCTCATACCTGTGTTTATATCCTGTTTTCGGTCGAAGTCCATAGTAGTCGATTGTCGAGTTCTCCACTGTTGCTTAGTTACCTATGATCACGCGTCTGAACTGTGAACGCCATCAGCGTTTCTCACAGGATCGCGTTTAAAGTCTGTGTAGAGAGAATGGTGTCGTCTTAGCGGCCCCTAATTTAATAACAAATGATCGTTGCGACGGAAGCGAATCAATCAAAGCTAACTTTAGCTGGAAAATAACTTTATTAAAGAACCGCTATAAAGCCAAAACAATCTTACCTTAAATTATACATTTATCTGTGTAAAGCTGCTTTTAAACAATCTACATTGTTAAAAGCACTATATAAATGAAGATGACTTGACTTGACTTTGAGATGAAGGTGATAACTCCACATGGGGCAATGCCAATCAGACCTTTGAAGGTGTTGGTGTTCTTGTAGTTAGAAAATGTTTCAGACTGGAGGGTGAGGGATGATGGTGCCTCACACTTGATTTCTGTGCAGTCTAGAATCACTTGCACATTGGGACAGTACTGGGCCTACTTTAATGGCATTGTTGCTTGCACTCGTTCCCTTGTAATCCAAATTGGCTCTGACCCCAAGACAAGGAACAGGTACTGTAGTTGGCCCATGTGATGATGACTCTGCTCACAGTGGTGGTGCTGATGCCAAATATGTCTGCTATCATCTTCTCTTTCATCCCAACAGCAGTAGAGAAAGAGTTCATCAACAAGTTGCAGTCTCCTGTTAGGGCTGGGTTTCTCCAGTGCCATGACATCAGTTGTCCTCTGGGCTCTACTCCAGTAGACTAACCTGGAAGCTGAGGGTGCGATGGATTTCCAAAACGACCAAAACACTTTCTCAGACGGAAAGCGGGTATAGAATCGGAATTCATCATCCGTTGCACAGTACCTGTTGATGTTAAGGGCAGGTCCCTTAGTTGGCTTTCTAGATCTCTCACTTTAGCTTCCAGTAGCCTGATGGTTTCAGCAGCAGCATCCACTACATACATATCTGCGTCCACATTCGCGTGGGTATAGTTGTGTTCTGAGGCAGGTTCGTGATTACCGGCGGCAGACTGTTTGTCCTGCTCCACCTCAGACTCAGCACCAGCCTGAACGCCCTCCGCTACTCCTAGGTGTGTGTTAACACGGTCAAAAACTGACCGACGACGGGGCTGATTATCCCCCCAGTTATTCCAGGGAAACCGGGTTGGTATAGTATTGGCTTTAAGTCTATTCCGACCACTTTCCGAGACGTAGATGCTCTCCTTTTCAAAATGCAAACGAAAGTGCTGCCCCAGAGAATCTTAAAAGAAGGCCCCTCATCCCTCCTTATTAACCTAACCCAAGACTTGCGGAGTGTTTCGTCCTTCGGGAAAGCGTGAAAGCTGAGGTATGGCTGTCTACGTCCTGATGCAGAGCAACCCGGTACACTACAACAACAGCTGCGGGTGTAGCCTGCCATTGTTGTTATAGCTCTAGCCGTTCGCTGGTAAGGTAAACGTTTCTATGGTAACAGCGAGTTGGACCATCTGCTACGCTTAGGATTGTGGGTAGTGTAGTTTTTTTGCATAAGATTGCAGATAAAACATGTTTTTCTAAAAATGGAAATTCTGTCATCATATACTCACCCACATGTTGTTTCAAACTTGTATGAATTTCTTTCTCCTGTTGAAAAGAAAGGAAGATATTTAGAAGAATGTCAGTAACCAGGCAGTTTTTGGGTCTCATTGACTTCCATAGTAAGAAAAAAATATACTATGGAAGTCAATGAGACCAGAAACTGTCTGGTTACTGACATTCTTCTAAATATCTTCCTTTCTGTTCAGCAGAAGAAAGAAATTCATAAAGGATTGAAACAACATGAGGGTGAGTATATGATGACAGAATTTTCATTTTAAAGTGGAGTATCCCTTTAATATTATTCAACAGCATCCCAAAAATAATAAATTGGCAACATAAAAATAAATGATCAAATGAAATATGAAGCCACCAAAAACTACTGTCTTGTATGGGACAACTCAAATGGTTCTATTTTTCTTCTGGAAGTAATTGACAATTAGTGGCCTATTCCAGGCCTTACATTTACTTATATTTTTTTTATAATTGTCTCTATAGGTCTGTGACACCATCCTGGGACACACTAGGGAGCGTTTCTCCTTCACAGACCACCTTGTCTGTGCCACCTTGTTGCAGGGGGACAGGTTTGACGAGTACAAGGATACCTTTCCTGACGATGCATTGAGCAGCACCATCAGAGCGTACCCGATGCTCAATGGAAGCAAGCTCAAGACAGAGCTCAGTCTCATCTACAGCAAGGAAGAGTTCAGTGCCTGCCGTGGTGCTATGGACCTATTCCAGCTGTTTATGGAGAATAATCTCGAAGAAGTCTTTTCCGAAACTGTGACTCTCCTAAAAGTTCTCATTACCACACCCATGACCACGGCTGAAGCTGAGAGGTGCTTTTCAACCTTGAAAAGAATCAAAACTTTTCTCAGAAACACCATGACCCAGGAGAGGCTGAATGCACTGGCATTGCTGTCCATGGAAAAGAGACTTGTCACTGAGATGACTGACTTTAATCAGAGAGTCATTGAGAAATTTGCTGGCCAGAAAGAAAGGAGAGCAAAATTTATGTTCAAGTAGTCAACATGCTTTTTGGTACTGCTTTGTATTTATTTGAGTTTAACCCTCTGGTTATCAATGTAAATGTAAATTTTAAATGTAAATGTACAAAATTCATCATCAAAATCAGAATTATCATACACACACACAGACAGACACAGAGTAATACATTTGTGAGACTATGAAAACTGCTCTCTACTAATTTGTCACATAAAATAGTCCAAAATGCGGAACCACCACAAAAATAAATTTGGTGACACTGACACATTGATAATGTGAACACTCACACACACATACACAGAGAGAGAAAGAGACAAAAGTTTCTGCTTTATTTGCTTATTTGTTATGCTGTTCACTTCATTGCATTTTGTTGTTCATGTCATGTATTTGTACTCAATATATAATAACTGTACATATCTGTTCTGTTACAGTTAGTAACGGAAGTGTAGAATTGTACATTTGTACAATTATATGAAAAGAAGATTGAAATAAATGATAAACTCTAAAAATTCAACTTTTATCTTTTTCAGGTTTGATTCTAATCATAATGTAACATTATTGAAAAAAACAATTTCAGTTAAAAAAAAAACATTTTTATTGTTAGAATTGTGATTTCATAATATTTAGATATGAATCCAACTGGAAAAACTTGTGAAAAAATATCTTTTAGTTAGTCAAATAGCATATAGTGGAGCTCTATAGCCATCTAGTAGCTAAAATTATCATTTTTTACTTTTAAAACTACATTTTACAAAACATGGGCAAAAATGTGACACTAAACCATGTAAAATTATCCATATTATCCCCATGAATGAAAGTTAGAAATATGGGTCTTTTATAAAGTGAATTTTACGTAAAATGCAGTTTTTTTTGTAAAAAGCCTATTTAAATAAATATTTATTTATTTAAAGAAATTTAAAATATATTATAAATCTTCCAAAAACTGCACAAATGTTGAGTAAAAACATTAATAAATAGTGTAAAATTACATTTGTAAAAAAACAAAAAACAAAACTATTATTCTGTTACAAAATTAAATGTTATTGTCTGGGGTCCCTGGGACAAAGATAACTAGTAACCCCACCACCCACACAAAAAGCACCCTTTCATTGAGAAAAAATTATATTCAGTTTTCCACCACAATTAAATATTTCACCAAGATTTCAACGCCGAATAAAAGTCCTGTTTACACGCAAACAGAGGTTTTATATATGCACTTCTGTGATTTCAGCGTGTGAAGAGGACTTTTATTTTGGTCTGTTGGTATGACGTCATAAGGCTGCGCTGCATCTGTTGTGATTCGGCTGAAGAAGAAAGGTTTGTGTGCAAACTAATCACGCAATTTCATAGTTTTAACAAGAACGGTTAAATGAATGTTTGATTGTTGAATGTAACAATTTAAAGATTTATCTAACAATAATGATAACTTTTACTAATCAGCTTCTAATGCTAGTTTAGAGTGTTTTTAGTCTAATCAGATCATTTAAGTCCATTAACTCTCTCTCTGACTGACTCTCTTACCAGTGAACTGAACTACTGAACTAGATCTGATTGACACACACTCAGGGATTTAGTTTTGAGTGTTTTTCTTTCTGTTAATTATTCTCATCTTAAACAGGACAAACAGAAAAACTCCTGGTGAAGCGGCTGAGATCCATGTTACACTCTATTATAAAGATGGCTTTTATAAAAGAGGAGAGTGAAGATATAAAGATGGCTTTTATAAAAGAGCAGAGTGAAGATATAAAGATGGCGTTTATTAAAGAGGAGAGTGAAGACTTCAAGATTGAAGAAACATTCAGTGTGAAACAAGAAGAAACTGAGGAACAAACAGGTCAGTTTCATTCTCAAAGCTGATCTCAGTCATTTGATCCTTATTGAAATGTCCAGCTCTACAGAAATGAGTGAAGAGTGTCCTAATTAAAGTTAAAGTAGTTTTATTTGAAATGGTGCGGGTTGCCTCATGTGGACAGACATGTTGAGATCACATGACTAGACAAATGTATTTTTCATAATTTTTTTTTTTAGATTAAATTATATTACTCATAAAAAATATATATAGGCTACTTAAAACTGATTTGGGTCAATGACGTATAAGGATTTTCGGCAGGCCAATTTTAAAATACCAAAAAAAATAATAGCCTACCTGTTGCAATTGTTCAAACATTAAAGCTGTGGTCTACGATTTCAAAGATTGTTCATTATTAATAACCTCGTTTAGATGCTGGTTATGGTTCTACAGTACAATCCTAATAATATGAAGAGAAAAAAGAATGAAAAAAATCCATTCACTCTATTGGGTGTACACCCGCAGAGAAATTGGTTAACTGCTCTCATCCAATCCCCTGCTCCACTCGCGTCTCCACCCAAACCGACAGCAGCAAGCGGCCCCTGCTCGCCCCAACAGTCAAGGTTGGAAGAAAGAGAAAGTCAATTGAGGAAAGAGCAGAGATAAAAAAAAAATGTGAAGAACGCCGGACTCAAAGCCGAATCAATATAGGGTCCACCATTGCCCGTTGGAGGAAGCTTCAGAGAAACCTTGGACTTAAAACCGACGCTGACATGGCTGACTTTTTGTTGAGCAGGTAAGCATTTATTTATACTTTTATGGTGTGGTGTATTACATAAATAGCTTTTTATCAGTCTGACAACATGCTCATGCTGCCGGTCGGCATTGGAATGTTAGCCGTTTAGCATCGCCTATCACGGGTCAAAGTAATTATATTTCTTGAAGTGCTTGACTATTTCAGTAGGCCTAACGTTAGTGGTTTTCTGTTCGAGCCGATAGAACATTGCATGTGTTGCTAATCTTGCGTGTGCGTGAACTCAAACGTGTGCCTCTGAGCTATTTTGTTAGGACAATGGTGACATTGCATTGTTGATGAAGCAACTACGTTCAAGTGTCGAAAGTCAACTTTACATATGATGTGTCATTAGCGAGGTCATTAGATTGAAGCGACTGAGCAATGTTGTGAAAGTAAATAACGTCAATCAGTCATAATTGTAAGTGTTCATTCCTTCAAGGCTTTATGTGTTCACTTCTTTCAGCTATGAGAGAGGACCAGTTTCATCTACTCCAATGAAGACGGGATTCAAAGCCCCACTAGCTCCAGCAGCTTCAACCATTTTTTCATCAGATACTGACCGGTAAGTGTGAATTTAGACCTGTCAATCGCTTCAATATATGTCCATGAAATTGACACCTTTTAGCTTTTCAGGACACGGGGGAAGAGAGTTGTCTGCTTTTGCAATTTCAACCCAGGGTGTGAAGACATTTTTAAACAGTCAAAAGACAAGGATGTGAGATCTCCCTTTAAAATCGCAAGGCATATTTCAATTAATGTTGTTTTTTTGTTTTTGTTTTTTGTTTTCCCCTATTTTAGTGGTGGTGAATTCACAGATGAAGATATTCATGATCAGGCTCTCATCAATCTCCAGGGCACATCAGACATTCAGATGGTTGAGAGCAGGGTTCCCACGGGTCCTTGAAATCCTTGAAAGTTTGTAAATCTGAAAAAATGTTTTCAACGCCCTGGAAAGTTTTTGAAAATAAACATACATAGAGACAGGTCCTTGAAAGTGCTTGAATTTATTTCGTTGGTCAGATACACGTTTTCCACCGTAATGGTTCTGTCGCTGTTACAACTTGTGTCCATTCTCATAACGTATAGTGCTGCGCGGATCGCGGCTAATCCGCGGGTCGGGCGGGCCAAGTAATACAAACATTCCATTCCACTTAATCGAAGGTGGATGACAGATAAATCATTAATGTGTTGAGTTTAATAAAAACACGGAACTCTCATCACGGTAAAATGCAATGAACGTGCGTGACTCTTTTACTTTCGTTTTCAACAACGTAATTCTCTTCAGGGAAAACCAATCAAGGAAAACATATCAGGGCTCGACAATAACGCTTGTCCAGGACCATAGACTGTGTCCGGGACACGTGTATTTTTTTCTTTTTTTGAAGGGGAAAGTGAGAGAGAATTGTAGGCCTACTACTTGCCCGACCGGACAAATGCCCTGATTAAAACAATTTTTAGTATAAAAATACAAAATAACTAGGGAATCACCGAAAACGTGAGGATGATTCTGTTTTATTTAATTTAATGTAAGTGGCGATTGATAGCTTATAGTTGATAATAATATAGGCCTACTACCTAACCTACTGACGGTAACAATGTTGCGCAGTTGAGGCTCGCACAGTTATTTAACACTATAGTTAAGAAACAATATATAGGCTAGCCTACACACGACCAGAGTGCTGTTTTCCTGAATGCCATCAAGATTGAAACCGAGACTGATTTCATAACAGTTCAATAAACAAATAGTTAAAATTAAGTCATTTACATTTTAGACGCAATGACTGTTTTTGTTCTGTTTCAGCAGCGAAAATAGTTCCAAGCAAAGATCACAGCAGAACCATCGCGCATCTCACAGCAACACTTGTTGCAGCAGCATTACTGAATGATTCAGCGTTTTGAACAAATCGGTTGAGTTAAAGATTCAATTACCCATTCATAAACTGCCTCATTCTGAATGA
Organism: Squalius cephalus; assembly: GCF_949319135.1. NCBI lineage: Eukaryota > Metazoa > Chordata > Actinopteri > Cypriniformes > Leuciscidae > Squalius > Squalius cephalus. The sequence continues at coordinate 6,291,203 of NC_137125.1, forward strand.
ATCAGCCGTTTGAACGAATCGTTTATATGAATGACTCAATGACTCGCTCATTAAGACGGTCGCCTGCCGCCTCCTATGGCGGTTTAGTTTCATAAAGTATCATTCTTTTAAACATTCCTTATTTGTATATTCAGAAATATTTTAAATAATCTAATTTAAAACAGTTATAATTTTTCAATGTCAATTATTTAATTTGATTGGTAACAGCCTAGTGTCTTACTATTTTAATTGAATATATTGATCCAATTTAAGAATTTGAAATGAAAGATGGAGCATACATTTAATAAAATTAGGGGAAAAATGTCCTTTATAAAAGGTACAAAAAATAGTGTTTTTCAAACAGTGACGTAATGAAACATTGACAATTTAAGTTTGAAGGGAGTAAAGCATCTGTTTAGGCTATTAAGGAAATGTAATTTTGCCAAAAGAAGAACTTTTATTTTAAATAAATGTTCGTTTTAAATCAGCCTACTTCAGTGTGATGTTACCATATTATCATGCTTAACACTGAGAATTTGAATAATTGTAATGTGATCAGATGCAGATATCTAAATCAAAGAATATGGGCGGTTTGCGGGTGGATTAATTATTTTTAACAATGGATTCGGGTGACTCAAAGTGCACCAGATTAATGAATTTATCTTTAAAATGTACAAAATTATTTATATATATATATATATATATAGATATAGATATTTATTTAGTTATTTTTTTATTTTTATATTTAGCACTTATCCATGCTACATCTTCCTATGTGATTTCTTGCTTGTATTGTTCTCTCAAATGTAAATAAAGTTGCCTTGAATAAAAGTATCTACTAAATGACTGTAGTAGTAATAGTAGTATAAACATACAAGCAAACAAATATCAAAGCATTTACATGGTGTGGGTTTTTGGTAATTTTAAAGACTCATAAAATGCACTGGTACTGTTTGTGTGTGTGTTTGTGAAGTTGCACATATTGTACCATACATCTTCAAAAGCAATGCGTTGCGTCTGGAGATCCTGCATCCGCTGAACATCCTCTGGAGACAGATTTAGGGTCAAACCACGACCAGATCCTCGCCCTCGGGCACCTCGGCCTCGGGCACCTCGTCCCCGTCCCCGTGTCGCGCCCTGCCCCCTTCGTCTAGGTGGGCGAGTGGAAGGACCCACGGCTGGAGAGTCAGGTGTGCTATCATGGGAGGTCTAAAAAAGTAACAACAACGTCTTTTATATAGTAAGTAATCCCGATACACACGCTCAAAACACCAACTTATTGCAGTTAAAACCTATTTGAGTTTCTCCGTTTTTAAACCAGTGGCGTTACTTATCAACAGCTTTCTCAAATACCTCCGGTAGACTACAAAGACTAGCTATATAGTGTTAAAAACGTAAGCTTGGCAACTGATGACATTATAATATACATTATGTTTAACATGCATTTAATAACTTTAAAAGTTGCTTTACCTGCGAATCCGACATCGCACATGGTACATCTCTGTTCCGATGTTTACTTTGTTTACTTTACGAAGTTTAATTTGTCTAATAAACTGACCTGTGAGTTGTAATTCTGCACTTGCGTGTAGTTCGGTAGAATGAAATGTCCATATTCCTTTTATATCCGCGGGACTCGTGTGGAGCTGATAGCTGTCTCTTAGCAATCCCGAGTCGACCTGCTTCATATCACAGTCATGATAAAAGCATCGATGTATTTACTCACCCATAACCATTATTAGATCGGTCGGCTTGACGTTGACGACAAGATCCATAGTTCTTAGCAAATGTTGCGTCATCAAACTACGCCTTGTTATTGTAAGAGGTTAGCGACCCCTAGCGGCGAAAAAAAATTACATACTGTACGTTTAAGGATGTTGTGTACACATAAATTTATATAAAAATTTTAATAGTGATTTTAGTTTTTCTTCATCTAGATGAATTGGCCATAGCCTTAAAAAATCTTAATTTATTAATTTCCTTAACATGTTTAACAGTTCTTAGTTCTAAGTACTTAGTAATTAAAGTGTTTAGAAACAAAGTATTTGCATTTCTTTTGAGTTTTTGTAAATGATGATCTAATTTTTTTCCCTATAATTTTAGAGTTGCCTTCTTAAATGTAGTTAACAGACTTATTTTCCTGTAAATCACATAAAACTGATAAACATGTTTTAAAACTGATAAACACACACACACACACACACACACACACAATCCATGCTTGTTTCATTGAGTTATGGGCTGAAACGTCAAATCAAAACAACATAGCATCACTGCTAGTGCTACTTCATTGGTGCGCCGGTGCAACTTCATGTGTTAGAAGTCTATGAGGAATCTCTGTTTCCTTTTTTATTTTTTTCTATATGTTTATTCAAATCAATGGTCAATTACCTTAATGTGGTGGGAACGGAGTAGCCTGACTGACAATTGTGAAACTGTGAGTTTAAAGCCCTGTTAACCAACTGGGGTCGAAATGTGGGCATGCAGTTGTGTGCTTGTTTTCAATGAGTAGATCCTTAAACTTTTTTTGATGTACTGTGTAACAAACAAAATGGAAAAAGATTGTTTTCCCAGAATGTTGTCAAAATATGGGGTGAGGGAAGGGTTGGACAAATGTGTTGTGTTGTGTTGGGTTGGGGTTGGGGGGGTTCTCTTTTGGGGGGTGGGGGGGTGTATTAGGTTTTAGTTGTTTAAGATAAAACGAAACTGGAGAACTGTTTCACTTCCTGTAAAATGTAACACCCTTGATTCTCCAATAAAAAGATTTACACAAAAAAAAGAAGTCTATGAGGAATATCTTTAGATCCGAGTGATGGATTATGGTGAGTATCTTAACAATCTCTTGAAAATAATGATGTGCAATTTTCCACAATTTATGCATGCTTCATTGAGTTATGAGTTAAAACGCGACATAAGTGCTACATCTATATTCAAGGCTCTGTGTGCGCCTGTGGGGGTTCGTGTGTAATAACTCCATTAGGAATATCTTTAGATCTGAGTGATGGATTATGCTGAGTTTGGGCTCTTTTTAATCGTGATAGTCTGCTGAAAATAATGATGTACAGTTTTCTACAATCTGTGCATGCTTTGTGAAGTTATGAGCGAAAACCAAACGCGAGTGCTTCATGAGTATATACTTGGCTAGGTGTGTCTGTGGTATTTTCTGTGTTAGAACGCCATGAGGAATATCTTTAGATCTGATTGATGGAATATATTAAGTTTAGGCTCTTTTTAATCGTGAGCTGCTGCTGTAAATAACGTTGTGCCATTTTTCATGATCAATGTATGTTTTATGAAGATACGAGTAAAAAGGCCAAGTCTAAGCTACCTTGCTTGGCTACATGAGTCTGTGGATTTTTGTTGTTGTTAGAACTCCATGGGGAATATCTTTAGTTCTGAGTGATGGATTATGTTGAGTTTGGATTTTAATTGTAAGCATCTGCTGTAAATAATGATGTCATTTTCCTCAATCGGAGCATGTTTTCTTGAAGTTGCGAGCGGAAATGTGTCTAAAATTCAGCATCCATATATGGTTTTCATATGGGTCTCTTGAAGAGCTTCTTTTACAAAAACCTCCCTCAAGGTTTAGTAAAAAGCCTGAAACAATTATGCTTGTTGTATTCTACTCATTGAGACCTCTCAAATGACATGTGACAGGACTATCTGAGCTGTATGATGTATTTGACATATTGCAGTACGTAATACAAAAAAGTAGTTTATAAATTATGAAAACATTTTTCTATTTATCAGCAAATAACTCAACACTACTTAGGAGTTTATCAAATTGGCTACATTCGTTATAAATTTCAGATTCTAAGCTTTCAAATAACACCTATTTTAATGTGATTAATGTGATTCTCTTTTTTGGCCATTTTTTCAAAATCACTTGAAATCCTATTCCTAACCCACTTACAGCCACTGAGTTATAAGCACTGAAATGAAAATTAAGCAATTTAATCATCTGTGGAACGGGCAGGACTCGAAAAACTCCAGCCAATCATTTCCAAGACCACCTAGAATCATTGGACAGTAAGTGTGTCAATCAATCAAACGGTCGTACCATCCCCCCCTCCCCCCATCCATGTCCATGTTCTTCGAATGGGTGGAGTCAAAGGAAAGAAGGTAGGACCATTTGAGTTGTGTATTTTCAAAACGTGCCGGCCATTTTCCAAATCACATACCCCACCTTTAAGTTGATCAAGGTAATATTTTTGAAAAATATTATGATTATTTATTTCGCAGCTAGGTGGCGCCTGCGGGGGGTACACTCTGTTTTAGAGTGATAACTCAGCAGTTGATCAAAGTGATTAGATGCTTTAAGAGAGCGCGCGCTATTGATGTCAACTCGATAAAACTTGTCGTCTTGCGACCTTGTGAGTCACTCTCCATTTTAGAGACTGACAGCAGAGCAGCTGTCATTTAACCCTCTGGGGTCTGAGGTGTTTTTGGGGTCCTTGAGATGTTTTGACATGCCCTGACATTTGTGCTTTTTTCAGTTGCTTATAAACACATTAATGGCAAAGGTGTAATTACACTCTATTTAGCACAAACAGGGCTTCCATAATATGTGGGCAACATGTATGTACATGTTTTCATTTTTATAATCAAATAATCAAATAATATATTTTTCCACAAATTGTGCTTGCAAATTGTATAATATCCAAGGAAAACATGTCTAGTAATTGTGCAGTTAATTCTCATACTTTATTTTCAGTTTTGGAATATTTATCCTCTCCCCAAATTTGTCACTAATAAAACACAATAAAAATTATTTAAAGGAAAGGCTTATATTTACCTTTTAATAGTTTGTTTACATCTACCTTGTAAATATATATTTTTTTTATTAAAAAGGTTACAATTACAACAACAATTCAAGTGTAATCTTTCTTTGTAAAAACTAAAGTATACATTTTATCATACATATTTCAAAGTTAAGGATTCATTACTTTGAATATAGCCTACATTGGAACAAACACTATAATAACATATTATTTGATTACTTTATTTTTGACAAAACATACTATATTTAACATATGAGCAAAAATTGGCAAACAAAAGCTTATTTGAGGTGGTAGATATTTTACAGTAAAAATGTATAATCTATCCAAAACTAGTCAACAAAATGTTGTCTTTCATATGTCTGTAACATATGTCTATGGTTTTTATTATAGGGAATATAAATGGTAATTTGCAGTTTAATACGTTGCTTATACAAATGCATTTTATTTCAACATATTTCAGTCGATTTTTACTCATCTCAGTATAGCAATACAGTTTGCTAAAAGCGGATCATTCATTCACACACAGAAACGCGATTCAAATTTAAACCGTCTTTTTGCGAGTTGTGGTAAACAGTGCACATCTCTGCCATTCAGTATTCCTCAGCTCAGCTGGATCTGTTGCTTCTCGAAATACCAGCACTTCTGAGGTACATTTTTCATTATTATTACGATAGTATTATTCCTCACAGCGCTGCGAGACGGTGTAAACAAGTACAATGATCTGATTAAACTTGATGTGTTTTCTCGAGCTGATATTGGGGGCATTCACTGGTTTGCGTGGATCGCCTCAGATCATTTGCGTTTGAATAGCGCGCGCTCTTCGTGGGCGGGATCACATTAAAAATAATGAGCTGAGATGAGAACGACTGACATCTCTCTCTTTTCATACAGATTACATAAACAGAGAATATTTGATTTAGTTTTGAATTAGATCATTTAAAAGTACACACTTGAATGATTATAAAGATATATTGCTCATGCTTGGGTGAATAGTATTCGCTGAGTTTTAAGTTTAGAGACGTGCTCCAAAAAAAAGTTCACCGAGACGGACAGGGAGAAAGCACACCCTGTTTATTTTCTTTATTTTACCAAAACACAATGTATTTTTTCGCTTGTAAGTGGACACATAAAAAAGTAGACATTTAACAGTTTATTTTTTCATATTTCTTAAGTCTGTATGACCATAAATGACAGAGTTTATTTTGCTGCTATGTGAAAAAAATCAAGCCTATCGCGCCGGCGCGATTGTCGACCCCAGGGGGTTAATCCGTCACTGCAGGTCTCAGGTGCGGCTTCATGTCAGTGACGTTACTTTGCAGCGGTAGAGTTACACTCACAGGACACTGCACTTATTCGCAATCACAGAAGTTCATTATTTGCTTGTGCTGTAAAGCTTTGCCGGGTAAACATTTCATTGGCGTTCTGTTCTGACATGATGCACTTTTTCTGAGCGCGTACGTACTAGGGATGTCCCGATACCACTTTTTCACTTCCGATACGATACCGATTAGGGGTGGGAGAAAAAAATCGATGCATTGCGACTCTCTCTTCAACGATTCTGGATCGATTCGGAGAATTTCAGAAACGATTCTGAGCTTAGTTTTTAACCAGATGCGCGATGACGCTGAGTTTGCTTTAGAAACACCGTAATCTGCTTGCTTCCAATTCACACACATACACTACTCGAACTTTCCGTAAAATAATCTTTCATAAAGTTCGGAAAGGTTGAAGCGAGTTACAAGGACATTCACAGGCTTCATTGCACCAGATGTGCTGTAGATAAAGAATCGTTCTGGAATCGGATCGTGGATTCAAAGACCCTGAGATATGTTTGTTAATTGTACCTGAATTAATTTAAAATTAATTTGCTATATTTCAGATCAATATATTTGATTTCTTAAAATTTTAATTAACTTTAACTTTATTCTCATCTGAATTATAAATACTTTATTTCTGTGTAAAATAATACTACCATTTAAACACATTTGATTTTCTTTTTTAATCAGTGTAGAATGTGTAACTTAAATAAACAGATTAGTGCTCTGTTTTAGGACAAGAAATGAATACCAATGCAATATGATGATTGTCCAAAAGATGAGATAATTGTTGAACAGCTGTGTAACAGTTGTAGGTTACAGTTTGACAAAAGCAGTGTTTTGTTTTATACAAATATAAGTAGGCTTTGCAGTTTTAATGATGTTGAACAAAATGGAGTATGTTTTTATGTTTCCACTGTTCGATTGCGCCTGTGCCTCTCTCTCTCTCTGACACACACACACACACGCACACCAGCATTGCAATCTTGACATCGCAGTCTGTTCATTATGCTGCGTTCACACCAAACGTGAATAGAGCATCAAATTCGCGTCTAGTTCGACGCTTGAACATTTTGAATCCATTCGCTCGTTTAAAGCGAATAGGACGCGCGTGCCAAGCGTTTGATGCGAAATAGACGTGCGTTCAGAGCTAAGGCGGGGCTAGATTAGGTGTCCCTAAAGAACCCGCATATGTCTATGCGCGTATCTAACAGTAGTTCCGCATTACATTAGTTAATGTGCATGCGAGTTTTATTCATTTTTTATACCGTGTATTCTCTGTGTAAATCAATGCACTGAACCGTGACGCACGTACTGTTTCGGTTCAATACGAATACATGTAGGCCTACCGTTCCACCCCTAGGTATCAGATCATATTTTTTTCTCCCCTCCGATCTCCGATCTAGCGTTCTGGGCCAGTATCGGCATGATACCGATGACGTGGATCGGATCGGGACATCCCTAGTACGTACGCCCGAAGAATCCTTTCTTCTTATGAAATATTATGATGTACTCTGGAAGTGATTTTATTTTATTTATTTTTAACAGGATTCTTTGATGAACAGAAACTGTAGAACAGCATTTATTTGAAACCGAAATCCTTTTTATAATGGTTTTTATAATGGTATAAATGTCTTTACTGTCTATTTTGACCAATTTAATGAATGATTTTCAATTTAAAATAGTAATAATCCACATTATTATAAACAATTAGACTACATTGTATTTGATTGGGGTGGTGAGGGACCTGTAAAATGAGTGGGGGAAGTATGGGACCACTTTGTGAACCATAGGTATAAATGTTGCTATATGTGTCGTTTAATGCCATTAAACTGGAGTTAACTTGTATTTGTCTCTTTTCACCTTAGGCCTGATGCTGCTGAAAATAGAAAGTCAAGTATTGAATGGAAAATATCATGAAGACCTAACTGAAGAAAAATCTTTAAGTTGCTCGCAGACTAAAAAGACTTCCACACTAAAAAGAGGTCAGAAGACAGGAACTAGACCTTTCACCTGCTCTCAGTGTGGAAAGAGTTTCAAACATAATGGAAACCTTAAAAAGCACATGAGAACTCACACTGGAGAGAGGCCTTACACCTGCCAAAATTGTGGAAAGAGTTTCACTAAAAAATGGAATCTTAAAGTCCACATGAGATTTCACACTCTAGAGAAGCCTTACACCTGCCAACAGTGTGGAAAAGGTTTCACTGAACACGAAAAATTTAAAGTCCACATGAGAATTCACAATGGAGAGAAGCCTTTTACCTGCCAACAGTGTGGAAAGAGTTTCTCTGTAAAAGGACACCTTAGAAGCCACATGAGAATTCACACTGGAGAGAAGCCGTTCACCTGCCAACAGTGTGGGAAAGGTTTCAATCAAAATGGAAACCTTAAAAAACACATGAGAATTCACACTGGAGAGAGGCCTTACACCTGCCTAAATTGTGGAAAGAGTTTCACTAAAAAATGGAATCTTAAAAGCCACATGAGAATTCACAATGGAGAGAAGCCTTACACCTGCCAACAGTGTGGAAAAGGTTTCACTGAACACGAAAAATTTAAAGTCCACATGAAAATTCACACTGGAGAGAAGCCGTTCACCTGCCAACAGTGTGGAAAAGGTTTCAATCATAATGGAAACCTTAAAAAACACATGAGAACTCACACTGGAGAGAGGCCTTACACCTGCCAACAGTGTGGAAAGGGCTTCGCTGATAAAGGACACCTTAAAGGCCACATGAGAATTCACACTGGAGAGAAGCCGTTCACCTGCCAACAGTGTGGGAAAGGTTTCAATCAAAATGGAAACCTTAAAAAACACATGAGAATTCACACTGGAGAGAGGCCTTACACCTGCCTAAATTGTGGAAAGAGTTTCACTAAAAAATGGAATCTTAAAAGCCACATGAGAATTCACAATGGAGAGAAGCCTTACACCTGCCAACAGTGTGGAAAAGGTTTCACTGAACACGAAAAATTTAAAGTCCACATGAAAATTCACACTGGAGAGAAGCCGTTCACCTGCCAACAGTGTGGAAAAGGTTTCAATCATAATGGAAACCTTAAAAAACACATGAGAACTCACACTGGAGAGAGGCCTTACACCTGCCAACAGTGTGGAAAGGGCTTCGCTGATAAAGGACACCTTAAAGGCCACATGAGAATTCACACTGGAGAGAAGCCGTTCACCTGCCAACAGTGTGGAAAAGGTTTCAATCATAATGGAAACCTTAAAGGCCACATGAGAATTCACACTGGAGAGAAGCCTTTTACCTGCCAACAGTGTGGAAAAGGTTTCACAGGAAAGGGAACACTTAATAGACACATGAGAATCCACACTGCAGAGAAGCCTTTTACCTGCAAATTGTGTGGAAAAACATTCACTCAAAACAGAAGCCTTAAAGTCCACATGAGAATTCACACCGGAGAGAAGCCTTTTACCTGCAAATTGTGTGGAAAGGGCTTCGCCGATAAAGTAATCCTTAAAGGCCACATGAAAATTCACACTGGAGAGAAGCCATAGCCAACAGTGCGGAGAGAGTTTCAGATTTAAAGTTAGACTTAATTGCCACATGAGAATTCACTACTAATAACAATATTACCTCAGAGTTCACACATGAGTGAGCCCTTACACGTGTCTTCAGTATGAAAAGAGTTTCAGATAAATCAAAAGAGACTTGAAATGTCAATTGCCAACTCATTCTGAAAATAATTGTAATGTTCCTCAGTGAGAAAAGAATTAGAATTTTTTTTTTTACATATGACAAGTTATGCAGATTTGGGGCCCTATTTCTTTTCTTTTTGTGTGTGTTTGGAAAATGCTCTAAAGCTTAACTGGCTCAGCAATTTAAGATGGCATCAGAAAATATGTATCTGCTTCTACCTTTTTGTTGCTTTGAAAACTTCATAAAGAGCTCGTTAAACTAATCTATTTGAATCAAGTGGTTTGGTATGTATTTTCTAAAGAGATTTGATCGCTTTTATGTGATGAACAGAATGAACCTCATTGGTTTTTGATTGAGCTCAAAAGTGTAGCGTAACACAAGAATGATTCCCATTGGTTCTTGATGAAGCACAAAAGTGTAGCGTAACACGAGAATGAACCTCATTGGTTCTTGCTGAAGCTCAAACATGCTGCGCAACACGAGAATGAACCTCATTGGTTAAGTTAATTCAGTTAATTCTCATACAGTATTTTCAGAAAATTTTGGAATATATCCTCTCCCCAAATGTGTCACTAATAAAAAATAATAAATAATTTAATAAGATTTTATATTGACCTATTAAGATGTTGCTTACATCTACCTTGTAAATATGTTTTGTGATTTTATTAAAAAGTTTTCACATGTAAATCAACAACAATTACAATTTTAACAATATTTCAATGTAATCTTTCTTTTTAAAAAGTATACATTTTATCATATGTATTTCAAAGTTAAGGATTCATTAGTTTGAATATTGGGACAAACACTATAATAACATCTTAGTTGATAATTCAATATACCTACTTTATTTTTGACAAAACATCACATAGTATATATTTAACATGAGCAGAAATTGGCGAACAAAAGCTTATTTAATTTTACAGTAGTCTTTTTACAGTAAAAAAAACTTTATAATCTATCCAAAACTAATCAACAAAATCTTGTCTAAACAATCATATTTTGTCTGTAACATTGTTTTTATGATATATTAGCATATTAATGTAAATTTGCAGTTTAATACGTTGCTTATACGAAGACATTTTATTTAAACATATTTCAGTCGATTTTTACTCATCTTTATATTTTAAGTCTTTTTGCGGTTTACAGACATTATTGCATATTGCGATTAGAACAAAGCATATAAGAATAAAGAAACTTAGCTACCTATTCCTCAGCTGGATCCGTTGCTCCTCGAAGTGAAACAAACCAGCACTGAGGTATTCTCAGGATTTTTATTATGATAGTATTATTCCTCACAGCGTAGCTAGACCACGTAAAGTACACGAGTCTGATTAAACTCGGTGTTTTATCCAGATGATGTGGGCGTTGCATGGATTGCCTCAGATCATTTGCGTAGCGTGCGCTCTCCGTGGGCGTGTTCAAATTAACACTTAATGAGCTATAATGAGCTGTAATGAGAACGACTGACATCTCTCTCTTTTCATACAGATTACATGAACTGAGAATATTTGTTTTTTATATAAATTACCTAATTTAAAAGAAGAGAATTCAAGCTTCATGCCTGTGTGTCTGTATGCCTGTTTGACTGAGTATTTGCTGAGTTACAGTTCATTTTCGGACGCGTTTCAGAATGGACTTCACTGACAGAGAGAAGGCAGAACTCACATCATGTTTATTTTTCTTTATTTTGCAAAAAGCACAGCACTTTGTTTTTATTGTGAGTATACAAAAAAAAATGGACACTCAACAGGATGTATAACACTTATATGTAAGATCAAAATCAACAGAGTATTTTGATTCTCTTTTGCACTGATAAGAAAAAAAGCGAGCTTGTATCGTCGGTGATACTGCCGACCCCAGGGGGTTGAAGTCGTCTCTTCACAGGTGTTGAGGCATCTGAAAACTTCCTAATAGGCTGGATCCAAACTGGAGCTGACACACTCTCTAGTTACCTCAGGATGGGCAGTGCAAGATAAAACAGAGAAGCAAATAATTAAAGCTGCAAGCAGCCTCAAAGGGGCCAAGCCCTCCAATGGTTCCCTGGGTTCAAAAGGTAGCTAAAAATACTTTGGTTATTAAAGTTTCTTATAAAGTTTTGAAAGCAAAGTATTCTTACTATAGCAGTGCGGAGCCGCAAGAACAAAAACAGCACAAATTGAATATACATGTAAATGTACATCAAGCACAATAGCATTTAAGCACCAACAGCAGTGCAGAGCCAGAAGGAATTTAAATGACAACTTTATACACAATTTTAAAGTTGTCCCACACAGGATTCGAACACACGACCGGAATGGTTCGGGACTCGTGACATGTGGTTTAGCAACTTGCGCCACTCAAAGGACGTGAGTTACACAGCTGCTGAGGAGAGGCTTCAGTGTATGAATGAGCACACAAAATCATGTTAACGAGATTAGCATGCTAAGCTATCTTAATGCTAATGTAGCTTATGGTTATCCTGATAGCTGAAGAGCCACATTAGAAAGAATGGCATCTGGTTAGCATGCTAGCCAATTATTATGCTAAGCTAACTAGCATAAGGCAACAAACACAGGCTAGGTCAACTTTGGAGACAAATATCTCGGGAACGGTAGCAAATATCAAAAATCTGTTCAGTCATTTCTGTGCGGCTTGGTCCAAAGATCATCTGAGCAAACTTTGGGCAAAATTGAGCAAGATTTGAAGGAGGAGTAGCGAAAAAACTGTTTACCATTTGCTTCAATATGGCGGACAGTCACATTGTTGGAAAATGACAAATGAGATATCGTCAGAATCTGCATAATCCAAGGAACGTAATGACATAAAGAAATCAAATTTTAACCTATGTTTTCAAAAGTTATAAGCATATTTGCAAAACACCTTATACCTCTGGAACACTAGGTGGCGCTGTGTTCAAAGTTCTCAGGTACCTTCAGGCCATGCTAATGATGATCCTTACCAATTTTGGTGCCGATATGTCAAATACTTTATAAGATATTGCAATTTATGACAAAAATCAAAATGGCGGACAAGTGGTTCATCCAATCCTGGCAAAATCAGTATCCACGGATTCGGCATGACCCAAGGAATCCATAGATGCCACATTTATTTTCTGACAAACTGTTCAAAAGTTATTGGCCAAAATAGCCATTTTCCATATCTCATGACCCGTAGGTGGCGCTGTTCCCAACTTTGGCATGGATCCTCCGATCATGCTTCCGATGAAGCGTATCAATTCTCGTTTCGATTGATCAAACTTTGGCCGAGATACAGCCTCTGAACCAATTTTGGGTCGACCTCGTTAACTTTGCGACATCATAACTTTTTTTTTTTTTCCAGTATAGCAAAAAATTCTGTTCAGTCATTTCTGTGCGTCTCAGTCCAAAGATCATTTGAGTAAATTTTTGTCAAAATTGGTTAAATTTTGAAGGAGTAGCGAAAAAACGTAATACTGTACTTTTCAAAATGGCCACTACTGTAATGGGCGGAGTCTTAATGGACTATATTGGTCTTGATCACCATGATGAGAGGAATCAAGTGTACTAAGTTTCATTTTTCTATATCTAAGGGTTCAAAAGTTATTACCATTTCAATGTTGAATCTTTGAACTGGTGGTGGCGCTATAGAGTTGGTCCTAGAGACTCCAAAATTGGTCCAATTACTTTTCATGACCATATGTACAAGTGTGCCAAATTTCATCATTTTCCTACTTACGGTTCATAGGGCTGCCATAGACTTCCAGAGGAGGAATAATAAGAAGAAGAAGAAGAAGAAAACTAACAGATACAATAGGTGCCTTGCCCCTTCGGGGCTTGGCCCCTAATTACCGTAGCTGCTGTTCATAACATTAATCAAGGATAATCATGTGCATTTTATCTGAAATAACTCTGTAAGGTTATGAGATGAATTATGTGAATGCTTGGCTAAAGAGATCTTTAATCTAGATTTAAACTGGGAGAGTGAGTCTGAGCCCCGAACATTATCAGCAAGGCTATTCCAGAGTTTAGGAGCCAAATGTGAAAACGCTCTCCCTCCTTTGTGGACTTTGATATTCTAGGTACTACCAGAAGCCCAGAGTTTTGTGACCTTAAAGAGTGTGATGGATTGTAGGGGGACAGAATATCAGTTAAATACACAGGAGCTAAACCGTTTAGTGCCTTATAGGCCATAAACAACTGAGACAAATCAGACACAATTATTTGTTATAGTTAAATAATATTTAAAAACTCACTCTGGGATCTGTTGTCCCATTCCCGCAAGAAGGGTCTTTGGTTACCATGACTACGTGTAATGTAATGTGTATTTAAAATGGGTCCTTTATGTAGTAGAAATGTGAAATTATTTTTGAATTTGGAGCCTTCTAGACTGAGAAAAGCCAGAAAATGTATTTGTGGCTCATGTGGATGAAAGACAACAACTCCCAGAATGCACTTGCTTCACTGCCCTACAAGGCCACTCTCAAGATATGCCCTACCAGTAAGAAAGCTCAGCAAAACAACAAGGCTATCTACTATTGAGTCTCTGACAAGTCTGCCCGGGATTTCGAGATCGCCAAAAATGTCCGGCTTTTGCGTTCTACAGTCGCCATTCATCATGTTTACTGTGGCGAGGAGGACGAGACTGAGGGCCGCGGGAGAACGACACGAGGCCTGTGGCGTGATTACTGATGAGCGACATCTGTGAGACGCACCGGTCTCGTATCTCTCACGGAGGAGCGAGAATTTTCTTAGCAATGTTAAAACGCACATCAACCGATCACTTGTTTAGCGTTCATGTAAACACTACATTCAGATTCACCAATCGGAATGAATTCAGTTAGATTGAAACAAAAGGTGTGCATGTAAACAATGAATGACGACTGCAGAAAACAAAAGCCGAATCCCGGACATTTTGTACAATCTTGATGGCCAGACATGTCTGGGAAAAAGAGGATGGTAACCCCTACTACTTGGCCTTTTCCACAGAACAAGAGCCTGTTAGCTTAGCTTCCAAAAAAAGATGGCTGACACTATTTGTGCATTATGTGAGTGAGATCCCACCCTCTATGGGCGGGTTGAAAACATGCTGGACAGCCCCTACTAGCCTTTGGCCAAAAAATCCTCTGAAATGATGATTTTTGCGTCATCGAAGGATTTTTTTACAGACAAAAAATACATACATCTCTCGTCTCAGGGGGATATGAGGGAGGGAAGCATGGTAATTTGACATGGTAAATTTCTACTGATACAAAGCTTAATCCTTAATCCTGAAGTATCCCTTTAAAGTGCTCATACTATGCTTTTTGCCTTTTTCCCTTTCCTTTATTGTGTTATATATATTTTTTCTTTTGCTGGCTGTCTATTGTCTATTGAAATATCAATAAAAAAAATGTCAATGCAATGCACATTGAATTTGTAATTTCTCCAACTTTTAAATTGTGAGACTGACATATTACATTTATTATTATTAGCACTCCATGTTCAAAGATTTACTAGCTGTTAGTTCATTTCTTATATGCTGCTGTATAGTGGTTGTTAGTTGTAACTCTAAAAGTATGGGGAACTTCTTAATTAATGTCTGTTTAGTAATTCATATGTTATCCTTTATTTGCTTTCCAGAAGCCATATTTGAGCACACACACACATACATGTAGATTCCTTTAAATGTTAAGGGGAAGATTAAAAAAGAGAAACTGGATCTGTGAATTCTCACAGAATCACAATTGAATTCATATCTTGCTACTCAGTCAGAATCTTATTATCCCTGTCGCTGTCAAAATAATCATATATGTAATGTTTTAGGCCTATTGGCAGACATCCGTTTAAAATGTAGGCAATGGCATATAAAGAACCTTTTCTCCATATCCACTTCAGTTTCTCAGCTTGCACTCTCGTAACATTTGTGTGGTCCAGGTAGCTTTGCATAAAAAATGTTTGTCATTCGCAAGGCTACTTTTACTTTTATACTTTAAGTAGATTTCCAAGCCTGTACTTTGTTACATTTACTTGAGTAAATAAGTTTAACAGTACTTCTACTTTTACCAGAGTATTTTTTAACACAAGTACCTGTACTTCTACTTGAGTACGGGAAGTGAGTACTTTTCCCATCTCTGATGATGTCATACGGGGAAAGGTTACCTCCCCTTTCTCTCCTTTGCCCGTCCATGAGAAAATGAGCTACGGCCGGGCAGCGCGATATTGGTTTTTCCTCGAGAGACATCATGGCTTGCAAACGAGCGAAGCATGGCAGACACTCAGTGTTTGGCTGTACAAATGAACACAAAAGTATTTTTTTAGTTCCTTCATCACAACAGCACCTGTCCGAAAAGGTAGATGTGAAAATGGCAGAGGTCTGACTAATATAGTGGCGCTGGTTAGTGTCTGTAGCTGATATATATATGACAGAGGGGACCAGCAGGTGTTGAGTAGAGGTAAATCTTCAGGAGTAAATCACGGTTTATGTGTAACATGATTTCAATATTCGTGGTCATGGAGAGCTTTATCATTAAAAAATGAGCCAACCTACAAAGATTACTGATATAGATGCTAATACAGCTTTAGAACTATAGCAAATCAGAGCAACATGAAAAGCCAACAACATAGGCTAGCATTAGCTACATGATGATAACTGTAACAGCATACATAAACATTCCAACTAAAGTACAGTATCAAGTCAAGTCAAGTTTATTTATATACCGCTTTTCACAATACAAATTGTATCAAAGCAGCTTCACAGTATTAAATTAAAATAATACATCAATGTTTGATTCTAGTGGAAAACGTCCACGTTTGGTAATGCTGATCAATAGTATTGTTGATTGATTAATTAAATTAAATATCCCCAAATATCCCCAACTGAGCAAGCCAAAGGCAACAGTGGCAAGGAACCGAAAAACTCCATCAGGAGACCCAATGGAGAAAAAAAAAACCTTGGGAGAACCCAGGCTCAGTCGGGGGCCAGTTCTCCTCTGGTGTTTATAAACTAGAGGTCGGATCCAGACACAATATTTTAAACTAAACATTCGGAGACGTCCTGCTGTAGCCGCTGAGTTGCAACTTCTGGTGCTTCTCCATCCGGATCAGATTCTGGGTCAATCTGGAAAGCCTGAACGACTTAGCGCATGGTACCATGGCCGCAAGCTGGTCAAGCCACACCCCCACCCTCCACCTGGCCCCGCCTCTCTCCTCCTCATTAGCATTTAAAGCTACAGACACAGAAATGGCACGTCTGTAATTCTGCACCAAGGCTGAATTTCAGGAAAGAGACTTCAGATACAGTATAAGGGGACCACTAAGGCCAATATAAAGCATCCAAAAAGCAGCATGTCATGGGTCTTTAATAAATTGAATAAATACAAGTTAATGCTGTTCATTGAACTTTATATTCATCTGAAACTGTTCTGGTCAGACATTTCATTTAACATGTGATCAGGCAAAGGTGGCAAGAGCGTGAGCAACTCTGGAGGAAGCCTTTAAGAAAATTAAACACCAATAAATCCACTGGACGAGGTTTATGTGGACCTCATAAAGTGAGAGTTCACCACCAAAAATGTACATTTTCTAATTACTTACCCTCAGTTGTTCCAAACCTGTATGAGTTTCTTCCTTCTGTTCAACACAAGAGAAGATATTTAGAAGAATGTCAGTAACCAGACAGCAAAATAAAGTAATTCATACAAGTTTGAAAAAGCTGTAAGTAATGACAAAATGTTCACATTTAAGGTGTGATAGAGTTCACAATGTTGAGCAGATCGACGTTGTTCTGTCATTTTCTTCATGGTCACTTCATAATTTACAAGAAACTGTTTTTCATTTTTATAATCAATGTTCAAAAGTTTTTAAAGTTCTGTTCTTGCCTATGTATTGAAAATTAAATAGAGAATTGTTTACTTACATTTTCTTTAAAAATAAAAGCATGTTTTAGAAGTGTCAGATCATACAGTTTTAATGTTTTGTAACATTGAACAAAAATGTTGTCATTGTTAAGACACTTTATACATTGTCACTGAATTCCATACACAAAATGAAGAAGTCCTTCAATGTTTCTGTTTACATTGTTTAAAGTGCAATAAATGGAGAAGTGAACAATAGTTTTAATAAAATAGTTTCGTCCATTACAGAAGATTGTTCAATGCCTTTTGACATCACAAAAATTATAAATATTATCTGCTACAAAACTGACAACTTAAGAAAAAAAACAAAATCCTAAAATAGAGATATTTTTCAAAATAGTTACTTAATAATTATGAATGTGTTCTGGAAATGTGTCAGAAATGCGTACAATACAAGATTACAAGTTCAGGTTCGGTCCGTCTGAACACCTCACACCAAAGGAAAACCTGATAATAATCTGCAGAACCACCAAGATAATCAGGACTTGATTTAGGATTGTGGGAACGAGAGAGACTGGCCCGAATATCTTGTGGTGTGTCACCAGCATGAGCGCTGAGACGAGAGGAGTGTGTCTGTGTGTGTGTGATGGGTCAGAAATGGCTTTTAAGCCAGAAGCATCAATGTAAGGAGCTGAACCAGATCCATGTACAACAGCCGTATCGTCCCACACTGTGACTGATTCCTTGATTATCTTGTTCGTCAGCGTTATGCGTTCGAAACCAGCGAGGGTTATTGGACTATGAAAAAAGATAAGTTGCTGGATTCATCTTTACA
This sequence comes from Squalius cephalus, assembly GCF_949319135.1. Classification (NCBI taxonomy): domain Eukaryota; kingdom Metazoa; phylum Chordata; class Actinopteri; order Cypriniformes; family Leuciscidae; genus Squalius; species Squalius cephalus. The sequence goes on from NC_137125.1 coordinate 6,309,565, forward strand.
CCTTAATTTTGTGGGCAAGCCACCCTTTTCCGACTGAGAACCATGGCCTCGGATATTGGAGGTGCTGATTCTCATCCCAGCCGCTTCACACTCGGCTGCAAACCGCCCAAGTGAACGCTGAAGGTCCTGGTCTGATGGGGCCAGCACGACAACATCATCCGCAAAAAGCAGAGGCGAAATCGTGTGGTCCCCAAACCTGACACCCTCCGGCCCCTGGCTGCGCCTAGAAATTCTGTCCATAAAAATTATCAACAGAACCGGCGACAAAGGGCAGCCCTGCCGAAGTCCAACATGCACGGGAAAACAGTCTGACTTACTGCCGGCAATGCGAACCAAGCTCCTGCTCCGGTCGTACAGGGACCGGACAGCCCTTAGGAAAGCACCCCGGACCCCATACTCCCAGAGCACCCTCCACAGGCCGCCGCGAGGACACGGTCGAATGCCTTCTCCAAATCCACAAAGCACATGTGGACTGGTTGGGCAAACTCCCACGAACCCTCCAGCACCCTGGAGAGGGTATAGAGTGAGTGAACCATAGACTGTAAAAAATATGGACAAAGCGTATGTGACATCACCCATAGTCTTTCTGAAGAACGGTTTTGAGGCCGTTTATGGGCGTATGGGCGGCGCCATCTTTAAAAATCTTATAACAGAGCAACCCATTTTATTTACGATATTTCAATACAAATGTTCAGAGAGGATACAGAGGTGGTATGATGTGTTGTGTCAGATCATGGCCGAGACGTCAAATTTCAGGAATTCCACTCGGCGCAGCCTATGCTCGTTATCAGCTGTCAATCAAGCTCATACAATTTATATCTAAATACGATCTAAACTAACGAGTTAGAAAAAAATTCACCCCCCTCACAGTTGTCAGGCACTCGGAACCTATCGAAAATAAATAAATAAAAGTCCATGGGACCAACCTATAAAAACATGAATTTATGCTGTGAAAACGGACATTTTAACATGGGGGCTATGGACATTTGCTCCCTTTTGGGACCTGCCCTGTTTGAGTCGTAGCTGCGTCCTTTGCAACGAAGCTTTTGCAGCCTCTCCCTTCCCGGGAGACGAATCTGAACTTTCTCGGTAACGTTACATTCAGTGAGCCTTTTTAAAGGGTAACTAAACCCTAAACCAACTTTTTTAAGTTAATGATCTGTAAGAATGGGTCTTTATTAGTGCTGTTCATTGATTCGAGTAACTTTTTTGACATTTGGGTATAAAGTGTTTTAATTCTACAATATATGGTGTAAAAACGTCTGAGTGCTGCCCTCTTCAGGTTGAACGGTGGCTACTGCAGTTGAATTTTCCTATTGGATGTTGCGGTACTGCGTGAGCTAAAAGGTACTGCGTGACGTAAGCAGGTTCCAGCTCACCACGCCCTTGGTACGAGCTCACCACGCCCCTGGCAGTATAAAAACCATCTTGTTGCGTCAAAACCACTGTAGCGAGTCAGGAGTTGGAATTGCGAGTATTGAAAACGATCAGGGTAGAGTATTTTTAGCATCTATTTAGCATAGCATTTATATAGTCATTTAGATTATTTCTTGTAGCCTAGGTAGTTTATTATTAGCATAGTTGTTAGTGTAGTATTGTTAGAAGCATAGTTTGTTAGTAGCATAACGTTAGTATTGCATCAGTTAGGATAGCTTCGAGTTAGCGTAGATTTATCTGTATTTAGTACAGTGGTCAGGATGGTACGTAGGTGTAGTGTTGCTGGTTGCAACAGCACTGCTGGATTGCATAGTTTTCCAGCAGATTTGGAAATTAGGCGACAGTGGTTGCATGCACTTGGCCTGGAAGACCGTGAGTTCCCGCCTAGAGGTCAAGTGTGCAACCTGCATTTTACGCGGGATTGCTTCTCCAACGCGATAGAGGTGGAAATGGGCTTCTCCACACAGCTCACGCTGAACAGCGACGCAGTGCCAAACGCTGCTCTGAGTCCTCCTGCATGGACTCCACCACCGCAGCGGCGTCTTGAGGTGAGTGATCATATATATTTTAATCACAATTTACGGTTAGGCAAAAGTTAATCCTCTGGGGTCGACAAACGCGCCAGCGCATTTTACTGGATTTTTTCACATAGCGGCAAAATATGAATAGCAGCTATACGGAAAGCGCGCGCTATTGACATCAACTCGATAAAACTCATCAGATGCATGTACTTTACGTCGTCTTGCGACCCTGTGAGGAATAAAAATAGCGTAATAGTAATAATAATCCTGTTGAAAATTACCTCAGAAGTTAATTAACTATTTATAAATATTTTAAAATCTCTAAAATGACTGAATATAAGACTGTAATTGTAAACCATAAAACAATTTTTTTTAGCCTACTATGACCAGAGAAATTGGGTGCCAGACTGAACCAGTCATCTCCAGATCTGCAGGTGTGCAGGCTAACATGAAGCCCATGAGGAGAAGCAAAGGTGATTTTTGAATACTATGGAGCTTTTGAATGTTTCATCATAGTCAAGATTATATAATTTAGTAGTTTTGTACTGTCGCTGCTTATTGATAACAAATCTATTATTAATTTGTGCAGCCACCCAGGCCAGAATGCCTAACAGGAGTGTGTCGTGTGACACAGGCACACTGATGGAGCCTTTCACAGAGTGTCCCGGAGCAACCTCTACACCAATAAAGAGGAAAAGATGTGAGGTGTCCACTGATGACTCCAGCTACCATCAAGACGGAAGTGAGAGCACCATGAACTGTACAAGGTAATGCGTTTAGTCCCGTTAGGTTTTTCAGTTAGGCTATATTTGAATGTTCTAATTTAGCTATTACTTGTTTTTAAATACTTTTGATTGATTGTTACACTAAGTTACACTAACCCATCATTTCACCAACAAATGGAAGTTTTATCAGAAAACTAATCAGAAATCACTGGAAACAGCGTTGAAAACAAACATGATAAAAGCGGCCGTTTGCTAGCTTTTTTGTTTTTCTGAGTTTTCTCTAAAAAAAAATATATATATAGTATAATAATTCTCTTTCTGAAGGCTACATTGACAAATTAATGGAGCTGCTGTTCCACCATGTGGTGGAAGACCCTCAGCCGTACCTGGACTTCTCTGGACAAAAGGCTGTCCCAGAAAAACTGTGTGCTCAGTTTATTCGGCCCGACAAAGAAGAGGCAGTGAGCAGACACCGGTCAAGGTTTTTTAAAAATGCATGAGGTTATAGAGCTGGTAAGTCCCGCCCATCCTTAAAACCCCACTGGACCTCTAGGTTGAAAAATCGTCAATGCAAGTGAATAGCCGCGTTTCCACTGTCGGGCCAGTGCGAGTTAGGGCTTTTAAGGGGACATATCATTTTTCAACCTGTTCAGATTTTTCTGTTATCTATCGACTTCCGGCCCAACACTTCGAGCAATCCGCCATTATTATTTCTCGCTGCAATTTTGTAGTCCAAGCTAAAGGATGCAGAAGTTACACTAACCCATCATTTCACCAACAAATGGAAGTTTTATCAGAAAACTAATCAGAAATCACTGGAAACAGCGTTGAAAACAAACATGATAAAAGCGGCCGTTTGCTAGCTTTTTTGTTGTTTACTTGAATATTTAAAACCCAAGCATCGATGTTTTACCACAGGTTTACAATAAAAAGTAAACATTGATCAATAATGAATTAATTTATGTCAAAATTGCACATTAGTCACTCAGAAATAAATTACCGTTAACGTTAGGTCTATTTCACAAAAGAAAGAGGACACACTTACTACTTCAGTCGTGTCTGTTTCTGTTTATCTGGTAGTTACAGGACATATTTACATCACATTTAGAAAGAATTATAATTTATACAAATATATGCCCGGCCCTGGCCCGACAGTGGAAACGCGGCTATTGTGAGAAAATAATTATTTTCTGGTCCCTTTTGAATTGTGCCATGAATGTGAACATATGTTGTCTGTGAATTTTTTATATAATTTTTCATGTTATGAGTTTGACAGTATATTGTATGATTATCTGGCTAGCAGTTGTGGAAAAGACATAATGAGAAAGACTACATGTCGCCTATGTGACATCACCCCATAACACAATTTCCCTCCACTTGTCAAATCACGGTGCTAATGTTGAGAAAATCTATGGAGACAGATCGAGATGCCTGTGTGTTTTGTACCCAAATCTCATCATTCAAACCAAATGGGCCGTTTTTCAACCTAGAGGTCAGTGGAAGGGGCGGGACTTTCCAGCTCTATACCTACCCACTCTGCCAGCTTGGACACACCTGTCTGTCATCAGGGTAGCCGTGGGGTCTTAAAGTCCGCGTGAACCGGAAGTTGCAAACGACTTTTCTCCAGTGCTGTGACGTATTTCCCAGTGAAAAGAAATATTGAACAGAGGGCAGGGTTTTACTCTAGCGCTCCTCTCCATCTCTCGCTCATTACAGACTAATGGTTTGAGGGGAGTGCTTTTTTTTTCTGTGTTTTAACTTGCACGGATTAATTGTTCACCACAAGACTAGTAATATGCGCTAAATAATAGGGTCAATTTTGATTTCAGTTGGACTTTAAAAAGGTCTTAAATGTCATGTAACTAAACTAAAGCCTTAACAAGGTCTTAAATTTCATTATACTAGCCTATTTATTCAACCAGACAGCAACGCAAGGTGAAATGAAAATTCAACAGGGTTTTAGCAGAACGTCTAATTTTTTGGAGTATCATGCGCAAACTATCTCTCTTATCTCTCTCGCATTGTCTCTTTTTATCTATCTACCACTCTCTATGTCTCTCTATCCATCCCTCCCTTGTTTTTAAGGTGTATTTACATTTCTTTTTATTCTTGAAAATGAAAAAATGGTTGATGCAATTTAAAGTTTATCTGTTTATGAATGTTTGATATTTACCCAAAAAATCACAGTGTATTATGTACTATTTAATATTAATTAAATATATTTATTCTGTTAAAATGCATAAATCGGTGTATTGTTAAATGCTTTTTTTTTTTTAATAAATGTATTTTTAATTAAAACATTTGTTCGTAATAGTCATTATTGGGATTTGATCTGGTGTTTTACGACTGCATAATGGGTGCGATATAGGTCTTCATTTTCATTAAAGTGGTCTTAAAAAGGTCCTGAAGTCTTAAATTTGGGGTGATCAAACCTGGGGGAAAACCTGGTCATCTACAACATTCAAGAAAAATTATTTGCAAATTTAGACTAAAGAGGTTTTTTTGTGTGTGTGTGGTGTGTAACTCCAGTTAAAAATGCTTCTTTTAATTCATTTTTATTTTATTTTTATATTCTAAAAAAAAAAAAAAATTCAAAAATGCAGTGGGGGAAGGAAACCTCTGTAAGCTCCTTCTTCAGGAAACTCTTCCCTGATCCGGATCACCGCACATGAAGGTATGACCACCCGAACATGTTGGCCAAGGTACCCCCAACACCACCTAACGACATTACGATACGCAAGGTGTCTATAAGCGCTGAAAGACAGGTGGTGCACATGTATGTTGAAGTTGAGTATAAAAAAATTGTAATGCATTATATACACTTATTTTTTATATTTATTTATATAAAATGTAACCTTTCTTTCTGGAACTAACCTGTTTATAACTGTCTCTTCCATCTCCCCATATAACTGTACGTAAGTACCATATACAGCTTGTAGCACATATGGGTTAAGTGCTACCGGCTCAAATCCTGGATGTGCTGTTATACAGCCCACTCCACCTATCTGGTCACACCTGTGTACTACCTATAACATGAGATTATTACTACTTTGTTAGGATGATTTATTTAATATTTGGTATTGTGTGTTTTTTTTCAGGGTTCGTACAAGGTGCTTAAAATGCTTGGAAGTGCTTGAATTTGACTTAACATTTAACTTAAATTATTGAAAGACAATATATGTGAACTTAGTGTTTAATTTTATTGATAAAGCAATCTTTTCACACAAAATTATATCTATATCAGATAGGCTGAAGCTTTAGAAACATTTTGCATGGCTATGAGTGATAATAAATATCCAAGTATATGATACAGCTTTCATTCTTCAGGTCAATCATATTCATGAGATGGAAAATCTGTTTGAATGAGATATCTTTGTCATAGTAACCTTTCAATGGTTAAAGTTAACACTGTTCTTGTCATATTTCATAGCTACCTTGGGTATCTCCCTACAACACACGTTTTCTACCAGGGACAGTGAGCTGCAATGCCCACAGGTGCACCTGTTGAGACAGAATCATTTGTACTTGTACAGGGAGACTTGAAATATGTTTTTTCGCTTAATTAATACCACTAAATCATACCAAAATGAGCCTAAATGCATGTTTTTAAAAACATTTTATTGGTCCGTTAGCATTTGCTTTTAGTATTAGCCTAATTTAGCCATAATGCTAATGTTTTACCACTCAGACACTGGCCCCATTCTCCCGTGCGCGGCTGCTTCGCTAGCATCGTCGGATGCCGATCGCGATACGGGAGTTAAGACCGCAATTTGAGCCAGCGGTTCGAACTGATAAGGTTCTGGTCCTGCTGTGTCCGCGGACAATTCGCCCTCCTCCACTTCAGGTGAAGGTGGGGGAGAAAAGTCCTCGACCTCAAATGATCGCTCTGTTGCACAACTACTGGCGTCACTCCAGTCAGTCTCCATTTTAGAGTCTGACAGCAGCTGTCAATTAATCCGTCACTGCGGGTCTCAATGCACGCCCCCGCGCTCAGCCCCGCCCTCGGTTCGTCCCCTCTATCTCCGCTGGGGTCTGCCCACTTTTCTAGCATTTTTCAAATATTGCCAGTGGGTGGAGTCAGGCTCTGACCAGGGGTTTAGTTACCCTTTAAGCTTCTCGCGACACCGGAAGACGCAGCAGAAACAGGACACCATCCTCGCTTCCTGCCTCAGCCTCAGCCTCACCAGAAAGAGCACAGAAACTCGCAAGTACATTGTCTGATAAAAGCTGTTTCCCGGTGTCTCGTAAACTTAGGTTTCTGTATGTAATAATTACTAGCTTTTCCCTTCTCTCTATTTCTTTCTTTCTTTCATTTCATTCTGATCATGCTATGTTTTATGTTTTGGTTCGGTTAAGTGTTTGTTTGTTTATTGTTTGCATTTTTACATACGTTTATATTTGTAGCTCATATAATCTCTAGTTTTACATTTATTAAAATCCATGGAATACTTTTCACTGTCTCTGTGTTTGAAAGCCTACCTTATAAGTCAATGAATCTTAAAAGATCTAGCTACAAGCTCGATATTAGACTACATTCAGTAGTTTTAATTAATAAACTCAGAAAGTTTGATGTTCGTGGCCAGAACATAAACTTTCTTGGAGTTTGTAAATAGATACCCCTTCTTAACTGTGATAATCTTACATTTATTCGCGGGACGAATGATGGATGATCAGACCTTTACAGAACAAGGTAATCTCGATAATTGATAAAGTAAATGTACATGCGATTTCTGAATTATTATGACCACGAGTTAGGATTATTAATATTTCCAAAATTCCCTATATCCTTGAGCTAATTCACATTAACCCAGAGTCGTAGTCGCTACAAAACTAAATAGCAGACAAATCAAAGGAAAAACTAAACAGGTGTGCAAGCGGTTACTAAACATTTTTTTTTCTCTGTGAGTTTCCAAAAAAGGAAAAAACATTAACGTGCAACAAGTCTATGCGCTTAAGTCGCTGTCTGTTTGGTTTCCATGGTGACGCGTCATTGCTTGTTACGTGACACACAGCAGCCACAACAGCGCTGAATGAATGATGATCTGCTTTTATGTCATTTTTCCTGTTTTACATTTGTTAGCTATGGCATGAAATATCTGATATTCCGATTGTCAAATATGCAACGCAATATATATATATATAACGCAAAGTATTGCAAGAAAAAGGCAAAATGAATGCGATCTTTTTAAATACTCAACGGGCCGGATTAAACAGCCTAACGGGCCGTAGTTTGCCCACCCCTGATCTAAGAGCATGGTCTAAAGCGCAGAGTGCAAGTGCACTTAGAGTGTGTCTGAATCCACTTTTGCTAGTTTAAAGGGTTAGTTCACCTAAAAATGAAAATTCTGTCAGTAATTACTCACCCTCATGTTCCAACCCCGTAAGACTTTTGTTCATCTTCGGAACACAAATTAAGATATTTTTGATGAAATCTGCGAGCTGTCTCACTCCTCCATAGGCTTCTTAAGGGATTGAAACTTGCTGGCCCAGAATAGTTATTAAAGTCTCCGTGAACCGGAAGTTGCAAACGACTTTTCTCCAGTGTTGTGACGTATTTCCCAGTGAAAGGGAATATTGAACAGACGTATTTCCCAGTGAAAGGGAATATTGTTCATAGCAGACTAACGGTTCGAGGGGAGTGGTTAAGCGCAAGCCGTCAAACCTACGTCATCAGAAAAAGACGCCATTCCAGACCGGAAGTAACTTTTCAGATTTTGATTAAAGATTACCATGGTAAAAACATTTTGTTAAATATATTTACTTGCACGGATTAATTATTCACCACAAGACTGTAATATGCGCTAACAAAGTAAATAGGGTCAATTTTGATTTCAGTTGGACTTTAAAGACATCGTTAAAATAGGTGAGAATAATTTCTGCTATTTCCTATGCAAGCATGCATCTTTTCTGACCGAATTACTGGGAAAAAATGCCTAGGAAGACCACAATTTCAGGTTGTGCTGTATATTAGAGAAAGGACTAATAAATTAGTATTGATTTGATTCTTTTAAAAATTTACTTTTTCATCATCATTTTATTCATATTTATTAATTTTTTTTATCAGATTTATTACAATTTAAATCAGCGTAGGTTTCAGTTTTAAATATTGCTTCATGCTTAAAATCATTAACCTTTAAAGGGGGGGGTGAAATGCTATTTCATGCATACTGAGTTTTTTACACTGATAAAGAGTTGGATTCCCATGCTAAACATGGACAAAGTTTAAAAAATTAAATTGTACGTTTGAAGGAGTATTTCTGTGCCAAAAATTGTCCTTCCGGTTTGTCACAAGTTTCGGAAAGTTTTTTTCGAGTATGGGCATGTGTGACGTCAGATGTAACGGAATTTCCTTATACGGGTCCTAAGGGCACTTCTCCGGTAAGATCGCGGGCGCACGCGCACTCGTAGATCAGAGCAAGAGAGCGAAAGCAGTACGCCCATCAAAGCGCTGTGCTCGGCTTTAGGGAAGTCAGTGTCACCAAAGAAGTGTGTTTTTGGTTGCCAGGGCAAGACAACCCTGCACAGATTCCCAAAGAACCCAGCGTTAAGGGAATAGTGGATGCAGTTTGTTTTTCCGGGGCAAAAACGAGTTGAGCAAGACTGTTTCCCTGCATTTCGACGATGATTGTTTTATAAACAAAGCCCAGATCGACGGATTTGCAGATCGTCTAATGCTTAAGGATCGAGCAGTCACAATGATAAAGGTCCGCAGTCGTGCGTTGGAACCGCAGGCGGTGAGTAAAACTGTTGATGTATCTCAAATGTATCTCTGTGTTGTTAACGTTACTAGCTCGGCGCGTAAGCACAGCTAGCTTCGCCCACAGGGCCCGCCTCCAGCCGCTCGGTTTTTTCCGGAAAGACTCGGTACAGCCTATCTTTCTTATATAAAAATAATAAAACTAAAGACTTTTTGGAGATATGAACGATGCAATACTACTCTATAGGCACTCAAGATTAACAGGAGATTGAGTGAAAATGAGCATTTCACCCCCCCTTTAAGAACAAAGGAGTAATAAAATAATGATTTGATTCATCTTAAATTATTTTCTTTTATTATTATTATTATTATATTACTTCTACAGCAGTTTTATTACTAAATGGAGAACGGATACTAAAACTTATCAATAGCCAAGTGTAGTCGATGACCAAAACACTGAAGTCGTGTCCATTTGTTGAGTGAAGTGGCTTTTACCATGTTTGTACCACTATCAGTTGTGATGCACGATTGTCGGTCTTCACTTAGCCCCCAAGAGGCGAGTGCTTCAATCAATCCTTGGGCAATAACTTCACCTGTATGATCTTCAGGAAAGTAAGCCGTTTGGAGGCATTTGCTCTGAAGATTCCAGTCATTATCAGTGAAATGAACAGTGAGGCTCAGATAGGGCTCAGATGTGCGACTAGACCACATATCAGAAGTAGAGGCGAAGAATTGTACATTTTGCAGCTGCCGCTCTACCTTCTCCCTGCACACCGTGTACATTCGGGGAATCGCTGTCTGTGAAAAATGTTTTCTGCCAGGTAGCTCGTATCTGGAGTCAAGGACGCGGATAAGCTTCTTAAATCCCTCATTTTCGACAACGCTAATGGGAAGCATGTCTTTTGCAATGAAATAAGCAACTGCTTTTGTGATGTCTTGTCTTTTTGTTTTTTTGTTGTAAGGCACGGCGTGTGAAAATGATGATATACTTTGCTGAGTCGCTTTGGTGCTTGTAGATGGTTGACGGCCACTAACACTTATTTGGGATTGGGACTGTAATTTCTTAGCTTGTTTGTGTTCTAAAGGGTGACATTGTTTTAAATGATGAAACAGGTTGGTGATATTGCCTGTCTTTGATGGCACTAGTCGTCCGCACAGTTTGCAGTGCACGTCGCTCTGTTTCTTGTCAGATCGCAAATAGCCAAAATATTTCCAAACCACTGAAGTTGAGTGACCTTTCTTGTCAACGATGTCTGTGTCCTCCGATGAGCTGGTCGTGGGCGCTGCATTTTCTTCACTTCTATCGCTCATTTCTTGCTCCACTCAACTCCTCCAAGCCTGTCAGCCACTGTGTGTGTGTGTGTGTGTGTGTGTGTGTGTGCCGCCAAAAAATTACGTAGGCTAAAAAAAAAAAAACAAATCTGACATTTCATGTATAAATATATTTGAATTTACATAAATACATTCTTCTTCTTTTTAAACATATGAACGGATTAATAAATTTGTAAATTCATTTTAGATAAATATATATATATAAAATTTGCATTTACATTTGGGTTATGCAGTGTTTTTAAATTATATTTTACACTGGGGTGCCTTGAGATTTTATGCACTTTTGAAAGGTGCCCTGACTGAAAAAAGTTTGAGAAAGGCTGCTTTAGACATATTTTATTTGTTATTTATACTAGTAGCCTATTGTGATGATTTTTCACGACCCAGATTTTTTGGTGCCCCCCCCCAAGCACCTGGTGCCCTACGCGCAGTGCGTGATGTGCGTGTGCGGAGCGCCGGCCCTGAAAATAATTAAGCAGAGGCAGGGATACATTGACCAGAAAGTGGGAAATCCCACGCATCCCCACAGGTAACAGCTGCAAGTCTTCAGATAAATTGAAAACAAAAAGAATTCCAAGGCATGATGAGTCCATTGGATAGGTGTAAAAGGATTTGGCAGTTTCAAAGAAATCACACAGGACTTTAACAGTTCCAGAATGTTCCGCACAATAAGACTCCTTCCCCCTACTGAAAAACAGTCATCGCCACGAGAGGAGGAGATCAGTGATCTAAAGACAGCTGCATCATGGGGGCTCAGTGCTTTGACATGGGGAACATAACATATCATCAGCTTTGCGTTAATACACTAATGACCTGGCAAATGAATACCCTCGCCTTACTTGATCCTCTCCATCGCTGCTCATTTCCACTACTTGTGGTTGTGTATTACTTTCAGACTTGATAAATTTACAGCATGTCATCAGTAACATGAATTAATACTTCTGTAACTGCTTGTAATGATCAGGTGTTGTCTGTACTGCTCTCATGATTCTCTTCCGCGCAAACTCGCTTAACATTACATTACCTCAAAAAAACTTTGACATTTATTCAGTTTGTTGACTCTTTTTACACTCATATTTCGAGCCTGTAAAAAAGCACCAATGCTAAAGTTTTCTATGTATCCTAATCATTAAATAACATTCAGTGAGCTTGTAGTTTTGTTTTTCACTGTATTAATCTCAAATGTCATGATTTGCCAATGCAAGAGAGTAACAGTTAGCCTACCGGCACCTTTTTTCCCCCACTTCAAGCACTGGCCTCGATTGTTGTAATATTCCCGTCTTTGCTTATTTTAACATTTTGAACATATCCCTCCACTGCATATTGCAGCCCTTTCTGTTGTGCTCTGGAGGATATGTCTGCTGCATTACTCCAAAACAATCACTTATACCGGTATGGAGCTCAACCCAGCCATGTGTCTGTTTCTCAATTGTTTGACGGGCGTAGTAACAATAACTAGGGGGCGTGGCTTTTGCGAACGTCAATTGCAAAGCACGCAATGCAATTTTTTGCGAAAAGATCATTGCCCACCAGTGGACTATATTTAATTCAATTCACATTTATTTGTATAGCTCTTTTCACAAAACATTTAGTTTCAATGCAGCTTTACAGAAAACCCCTGGTCTAAATTATGATCTGTTATCAGAGGTGACTGTGTAAGTAATGCATTTCAATTAAATTCTCATTCAGTTTCATTGTTAAGCAATGCATTAAGTTAAGGCAGAAACTTGAAGATATTGCTGGTACAACAACAATTTATTGTTATTTATTAACAATATAAATGTATTTAAACAAGTCGTGTGTGTGTGTGCTTGTGTGCAAATGGAACTCCTCCAAGTCTGCAAGTCCAAAAATACATTTAGGCTATGGTGAGTTTACTACATTTTATTTTATTTTATTAAATGCATTTATGGTGAGATTATTATATTTTCATGTCAATCTGTGTTCGTTTTGACCAAGAACCATGCGCTGTCACTTTAATTCAGCGCGTGCAGCACAGCTAAAATAGACTCGGTGCAGAAACGATTGCAGCATCCGCGTGCAGTGTGAAAGCTTTACCTGTTAACATGGGTACGAAAAAAAACCGCACTGTAAACGGACTACGGAGTATATGTGAAACGGGCGTGACTGACGCTTATATATTATATACGCTGACACATGTATGCTTATTAATCTTCGAGGCATTTAGCTGTGAGTGAGGTCTCCCACACTGCTTAATCCATTGTCGGCATCTTCCCGCTTGGGTCTTGGGCTTTGGAAAGGCGAAAAAAACGACCCCTCCCTCTAAACTTTTGGGGTACCTGGTGTCAGACTTGCAGGTGCCATAGGCGCATCGTTTCACCATCTTGCTGAAATCGCAATGTTTGACGGAGGTCCTTCTCCTTAGTTACAGTTGCTGAGCTAGGATTGGACGAGGACAGTTCGAGGGCGGGGTTTTGCGAACGGTCAATTGCATCTTTTCCACATATTTTCCATCTATGTGGGTTAGGACACTTACACACACACACACACACACACACACACTACAGCCTCACGTGCGAGCCACGTCTCTTTGGGCAACCGTGTAAACTAGTGTTTTTCCGCCACAGCCGATCATGCTGCATGCTTATTGGCTCTCTGACGTTGACGAGATTAACCCCTCCGGTATCGAAATTTGGTACCGATAGACGAGACATATTTTGATACTCGATAGTATCGAAAAGTATCGAACTCGATACCCAGCCCTAATCACATGTTTGTCGACCTTTAACCTGTTTGGTCTTCATCTAAACACCTAAAAACACCTGCAATCTGGAGGTTAAGATAGAAGTATAAAGTTTATAATCTGTATTAAGGAGTGATATAGGTCTAGAATTCTGGCAATGCCGAAGAATAATCATGGTCAGAGAAAATCCTCCGCTCTCTGAGTCCGATTACTTTCTTCTCCCAGGCTCTTCTCAGGACATGCTCTTTTGTAGTGTATTGTAAGAGGTTCACAACTATGGCTCTCTGGGGTTGTTCTGCGTTAGGCTTTGATGCCAGAGCTCCGCGTGCCCGCTGAATTTGACCGTCTGTATTATCACGAGTAATAGACCCCTTCCCGGTGTCCTCCAGCACAGGTTATTCATTCTGGACTGCAACTCGAGGTCATTCAGATTTTCCAGCATCTTTGTCAGCTCGCTTTGACATTCTTGTATCTGCTTACTATATGCTAATATTTTCTTTACCTTGCTTTCCAGGGTTTCTTTTAGCCTTAGATGTGGTCCCTCTGTTCATCTCTCAATATATGTGAATATTTAACCTCTGTGCATCAATTAAATAAAGTTACACATAGGTCCAGAAATGGCTGTGTCAAAAAACTCCCATTACAATTTGAGGCTTGGCAGTGTCATTTTAAAGAAGACCCTTGGCAGATTATTGTTGAAGTAAAAACATTTTAAAAAGTGAAACCAAATAAGGTTTAAGTTTATGAAAATTATTATCTTTTTAAAGATAATAAAATATAAACCATATTTCATTACCATTTAGACAAAATGATTTTAACATTTTATTTTAAGTTTTCTACTCAGACAGTCAAAATATATCTTAAACATATCATCAGTGCAATTCTTTACAGTCACAGCCATTAGATTTAGTTTTAGTTTTTAAAAAAGTAGATCTCTGCAACTGTATCTGTGATCATTTCACACTCGATTACTCTTGCTTACATTTATAAGCCAAAAACTCTGTGGTATTGCTAGCTTTGGAAATCTGTGATTTATTCTTTAAATCAACCCTTCTTATCATTTTAATGTGTTTTCTATATGTGAATTTCTGTTATTTTGAACGGGACTTTTATTTTGGTGTGGGCATATGACGTCATAAGGCTGCGCCGCTCCTGCATATGTGATTCTGCTGAAGAAAGGTTTGTTTTTTTTAACAATTGAAAGTGCTTTTTCAATACAACCCGTTCAAACGATTATATTGAGAACTGTGAAATAAGCTAATTATTACTGAATGTAACATTGTAATGTATTTTATCTATTAATGAACATAGTTTTTATAAGGAAAGTGAATGAATGAGTAAACATAACAGAAACAGTGCGTCTCATTTCGCTCCCTATATTGTGAGTCAGTTCATCATAAACACGCTGTTTGTTCTCTGGCAAGTAATGATAGAGAAACGGAGCTTTTTGAAACCGGTTCCGATTCAATTGAATCAAATGATTCAGAGTTTGTAAGCACTTGAATCACCGAATCCCGCTGACGACTCCTGCAGTTCACCAGTGTAAATGCAGCAAGAACAACAACACACACATGTGGAGTGACAACTTCTACAAATCAACTCACAATATTTTCATCACAGTGAGTTTAGAGTGTTTTTAGTCTAATCAGATCATTTAAGTCCATTAACTCTCTCTCTCTCTCTGACTGACTCTCTTACCAGTGAACTGAACTACTGAACTAGATCTGATTGACACACACTCAGAGATTTAGTTTAGAGTGTTTTTAGTCTAATCAGATCATTTAAGTCCATTAACTCTCTCTCTCTGACTGACTCTCTTACCAGTGAACTGAACTACTGAACTAGATCTGATTGACACACACTCAGAGATTTAGTTTAGAGTGTTTTTAGTCTAATCAGATCATATAAGTCCATTAACTCTCTCTCTCTGACTGACTCTCTTACCAGTGAACTGAACTACTGAACTAGATCTGATTGAGACACTCTCAGAGATTTAGTTTAGTGTTTTTAGTCTAATCAGATCATTTAAGTCCATTAACTCTCTCTCTCTGACTGACTCTCTTACCAGTGAACTGAACTACTGAACTAGATCTGATTGACACACACTCAGAGATTTAGTTTAGAGTGTTTTTAGTCTAATCAGATCATTTAAGTCCATTAACTCTCTCTCTCTGACTGACTCTCTTACCAGTGAACTGAACTACTGAACTAGATCTGATTGACACACACTCAGAGATTTAGTTTAGAGTGTTTTTAGTCTAATCAGATCATTTAAGTCCATTAACTCTCTCTCTCTGACTGACTCTCTTACCAGTGAACTGAACTACTGAACTAGATCTGATTGACACACACTCAGAGATTTAGTTTAAAGTGTTTTTAGTCTAATCAGATCATTTAAGTCCATTAACTCTCTCTCTCTGACTGACTCTCTTACCAGTGAACTGAACTACTGAACTAGATCTGATTGACACACACTCAGAGATTTAGTTTAGAGTGTTTTTAGTCTAATCAGATCATATAAGTCCATTAACTCTCTCTCTCTGACTGACTCTCTTACCAGTGAACTGAACTACTGAACTAGATCTGATTGAGACACTCTCAGAGATTTAGTTTTGAGTGTTTTTCTTTCTGTTAACTATTCTCCTCTTAAACAGGACAGAGTGTCCAAACTCACAGAAAAACTCCTGGTGAAGCGACTGAGATCCATGTGACACACTATTATAAAGATGGCGTTTATTAAAGAGGAGAGTGAAGACGTGAAGATTGAAGAAACATTCAGAGTCAAACATGAAGATACTGAAAAACAAACAGGTTGGTTTCATTCTCAAAGTCTTTCTTTAGTCATTCTATGTCATGCATCTCTTTATTTATAGACGCAACTTGTGACAAAAGTTAACACAATGAAATCACATATATTAGAAAAAAACAATAAAGAATCAGATCATGAAATGTGAGTTATTAGGGCGGGGACAATATTTTAATGCAGATGGCGCTCTAGGCTAGTGTTTAACATCATAAGTAAAATTAGTTTATCTCAAAAGAAAGTTGTCTCTGAACCGCTCAAACGAGTCGTTAGGAGTCTGAATCTATTTTTGCAAAGTTCACGTCACATTTGCATAATGCCGGCCTACGTTCTGTGTGGATAGGACATCTTGCTGTTAAATTTGTTCATTTAATTTTTTATAAGTCCATCGAGAATTTATATAAGTCCATCGAGAATTGTTTTGGAATGATTGTATGTATTTTTATAGTTAAAGTCTTAGTCTCTGTGGTTTTAAGAGATTTCAACCTTGGGGTCATTGAGAGTTCCTTAAGAAGAAGGAGGTCTGTTTTGTATATCAGTCGTGGGACCGAGCAGCTTCTGCCGTTATCTTGGTCGGGCCCTGAGCTGTGCCATCTCTGAACCAATCAGTCTTTTCAAAACCATCTAACATTGACAACGTTCTTCCTTTAGATGGCCATAAAGTTCTTAGCGTAGGCTGGCTGGAGCCTGGATTTTATGGTTCTGGATTGGTGATTTGGGGTCTGGAGTCTGGAGTGTTGAGTTCTGTGTGGAATTATGTTTGAACAAATCACCTGGAAGATTCATTGGTGTTTGGTTCGCCCTCAAACCTTACAACCATCCTCAGGGAAGGATAAGAGTAACATATTGAACTTATAGGCCTCGTTCACACTGCAGGTCTTGATGCCCAATTCTGATTTGTTGCCTAAATCCGATTTTTTTTCACCATCCGTTTACACGTTCTTTCAATTATGACCCATATCCGATCATGTGTTCACACTCGCCATACTATCTGAAACATTAGGTTAAATTGGAATAGGTTAAATCATAAAGAGTTAAAGCAGAACTCGGCAACTCTAGGGAACTCGAGTCACTTCTTCGCTGATTTTCCCTTTTGTTGTCGCATGTTTTCCCCACAAGCTCCCCCTACAGCTGTGGGGGGGCGTATATTTCACAACACGGTCGTAAAAAACTAACTTGCGGCGGCCTCCCCCCCTCTCTACCGCTGCTCATATGCGTTTGTTTTGATCGGAGAAAGCCAACTGTATCGTGTGGAGCTATGTCTACCGAGGTGGGTAATCTGGTAATACATCATACATGCGTGTGTGTTTATGTCGAATTGCCGTAAAGCAGTTTGTGTTTCGCGCTCGCACTCATTCTCGTTCTCGCTTCTCGCGAGACTTCCAATTTCTGTCTTACCGGGACGGTAGTCCCCAAGTTGCAAGGTTGGTTTTCCACCTGGGAACGCTGGGGGGAGCGGGGAAAGTCACCAATATCACCAGAACAGGTTGTTTAAAGGGGCTATATGCAACTTTTTCCCCAAAATAAACGTAACAATAGCCTTTTTATTTGACCATGTATGACTCAAACATCTCCTGATGAGCATACTGACACCTTGTCAGCTCACAGTGGGTGCACCTATAAGCCTGTATCCTATTTTTCCTATTTTCTGTCGGGTCGGATTTTTCGCGCGCTGTCTCCGGATGTGACGTCAAGCGCGTTCATGTTAAACGTTTCAGATCACTCTGCCACCACCGCTAGTCAGCAAACAAACTTAGTTTCTCAAACAATATATGTATTTGACTGTTCTTACCTCTGTAAACATAATGTTGACTTCTTTGCAGCGGATGACTTGTGAAGTGTGCACGTACGAGAGCGAGCAGAAAGGAAGAGCAGTTCCGTTTTTTGGCCACAGGTGTCAGTCGCGAGTTTAAATTTCAGAAAAAAGTATATAGCCCCTTTAACCATCCAAATGATTTCTAGACAGTTTTATTAAGTTAAAAAAGTTACCAAGTTCTGCTTTAAAATCTCTTGCACAGATGGACGAACGCAAAATATGCTTGATGCTAAATTCTGCTTAGGGGGTCCTCCTACCTGACCCGTGAGCGATGGCTTTTGGGATTAACTTTGGTTCCCTCTACAGCCTTGGCATTTTCAGCATCAGTATGGGCACCAGTCTATTTGGACTGTCTAGAAAAACTGAGAAAGAATATCACATAGTTAATTAAGCAGTCATTTACACAAATGCATTTCTGCCATACAATCTTGAATTATAATCTAACCATCAAAATATTGCTTTTCTGCACTTTCATGAGGCAAAATAATCAATGATGTCATCATAGGACAGGTGTTTCATGACTTATGCTCATGATGGCCAATCCACTCAAATGTTCCTGTGACATGGAAGACCTCAGGTAGCTTTTGATGAGCTTTAATTTTGAAAAGCTCCTCTCTGACGATGCTACTGTTACAGGCTGAGTGACTGCAATTCTTAGGGCTATCCAAAGATTAGGATAGAGTTCCTCCAGGTTTTTCTCAGAGAGAAAGGAAAGCAGCTCAAAGGCAGTCATCTTATCTGATGGCAGATCAGGTAAATTCTGAATCCCATTTGCCAGATCCATTCCACTGATGTCACAGTTATCTCTGAAGGTTAGAGTGTTTTGAACTTCCATGCAGTGAGCCTTTAAAGATTCACTAGACATCTGTGAGGCAGTGCTGAAGTTTAGCAGCACTCCATATTTGGATTTCACTTGGTTGAGTGTTTCAAATCTCTCATCCATGGATGTCACAGCAGAGTCGACCACAATGTTAAAGAAGTTGACTTAAAGAAGGTTCATCAGGAGCCTCATAGCTGAAATGCCTCTTGCTGTTTCTCTGTCTCTTCTCTTTCAGAACAGCCTCCACATTACTTTCTTCACAAATGCTTTCGGCTGTTGTCTGGGCCTCAGAGAATTTAGTTTCCCGGTATGTACAATAGTAGTAGTAAATAACTCTACTACTTTACTACTGTACCCGTGGGGCAATTGGGATTGTGGCGCAGTCGCAAGGCACTACATGACAGGACATCAGACATATGACACAAACAAATACAATACAATACAATATACACCCCTACATCTGACCAGGCCAGCTGGACATCTAGCTTATTTTGACTGATTTAAGGCTTTTATGGCTTGTGGTACAAAACAGAATTTGGATCTGTTCTCGGTCAGAAGGGGTGGGCAGAAACGACGCCTAGATGGCAGTAGTTTAAAATGAAATGCCAACTGGTGTGTGTAATCACTCACAATATTATTGACCTTTCTCACCATTCTGTCTTTGTAAATGTGTTCAATGCTCGGTAGTGTTATCCCTAGTAATTTGTTGGCAGTAGTAACTGTTTTTCTGATTATCTTTTTCTGTGATTCAGTGGCATTTCCGAACCAGCAGATAATATAGCAAGCTTGTTCACCTCCAACTGCATCTTTTGAAGATTTGGCAGCGTCTGCAATGACAAGGTTTAGAGCAGGGGTCTCCAACCTTATTTCATTCGAGAGCTACTTTTTAAAAAGGAAAGTGTCCGAGAGCTACTTATGTAATACAATACTTAAATCTCTTAAATAATGTCTCATAACTCTCATATTAACAACTCGACAGCTTAGAATTATAAGGTTCTATCTCCGTTTTGGGTAGTTCTGAGATATTGAGCATCAAAGTTTTTACATCCCAGCTGGCAAAACTGTAATGTAGTATAACCTATTTTATTAATAACTACTAAAAACTGACCACTGAGATGAACCGTTCTTGCAAAGTGCTCAGTGGCTGACAACATAACATTTCTGGGCTTCTGGAAATAACAGAAATATATAAATAAGAAATACATAAGGCGACAGCAGCAGGGTCATCATGGCCAAGCCCTTTTGTCCATTGCGGATTAACTCTTCCGAGTCGCCGATCACGCCGGCGTGATCAATTCACATGACCAGTTTAAGACGTCGAAGCATAAAAACAAAGTCACGTTGCCGTCCACTTCTGTCGAAAATGCTGGCTTGAAACTCTATTTTACTTTTTGTTTTGTGTTGATAGACCAAGTAAAAACGGAGATATGATCATTTAAACTTTATATAAAAAAATATTGAAAATATTGACGCGTTCGTAAAAGAACGCAAGATGGGGTGCGACAGGCATTGCATTTATTCTAATAACTTCGTCGGTTTTTGTCATAAAACAAAACGGAGAAAAATGTGTGAATCTGCTGACTCTGCTCTTCAGTCTGCACATTTTAGGGAGTGGAGGAGGAGCCAACTGAGCAAAGAAGCGAAATTGAAAGGCGCCCGTGGGAGTCGGGAGATTGACGGAGTAGACAGAGAGACATATGTATATAGAAAGAGAGAGAGAGATATATTATTGCTAGTTTTTGGAAAAGTTTGAATAGATTTTGAGAGTAGTTTAGGAGTAGTGTAGATAGTTTAGGTAGTTTAGGTAGTTTTTTGTGGAAGAAAAATGAAGCGAATGTCTTTGGTCTCATTGTTGACAGAAACTGTTTTGAGGAGTGGCACAGATAAAAAAAAAAACAAGTAATAAAAACGCAATTTTAGCTCAATTTTCTGACGTCATGGGATCACAACACTAAGAGATAGTAAATCTTTTCATGGATTTTTTTTTTTTTTTTGTGCGTTCCCGAGATTAGACCTTCCTTAACCCTCTGGGGTCTGGGGTGTTTTTGGGGTCCTTGAGATGTTCTGACATGCCCTGACATTTGTGCTTTTTTCAGTTGCTTATAAACATATTAATGGCAAAAAAAAATTACACACTATTTAGCACAAACAGGGCTACCATAATATGTGAGCAACAAGAATGTACATGTCTGCATTTTTGAGAGAATAATGTTTATGCGTGGTTATTGAAAAAACTAAAAACTAAAGTTTCTGAAATAAGGCCACAAAACACATACTAAATATGTGGCAATAAGACTTTTGACTAATGGATTTCATCGCCTAGTGTTTTTTCTTCAAAATGATATGAAAATCATCCTGCCTAATCATCCACAAAAAAACGATACATTGATTTTAGTTTTGTGAAACACTTTTAGTTTGGAAAGCCAATATGCGGATGGGGCGTAAACGCTCCAACAGCATCATGCATAATAAGTAGTTCACACCTGGTGAGACTACGTCCCTGCATACTTAATGAGCCATTCATTCAGGTGACGTGTCACCTATAGCTAACTTAAATATACAAGCTTCATAAAAATGATCATTCTAGGAGAAAATTTCAGATGGCATTTAGAGGCTTTTGCATCTGAACTCTTCATACACACACACATATATATATGCATGCACATACATACTTTATAATCTTTTCAAAACTAGTCAACGTCTTTCAAAACTAAAGTATACATTTTATCATACGTATTTCAAAGTAAAGGATTCATTAGTTAGTTGATGACTTTATTTTTGACAAAACACATACAGTATATAGCCTATTCCTCATCTCAGTATAGCAATAGAGTTTGCTAAAAGCTGTTCATTCAATACAGCAGTATTTGAAAATCGATCATATTTTGTAAAATTACATTTATATTTGCATTTATGTCAAAACCTAGACACTTTTAAACATCAAAAGGACATTTATTAATATGTATTCGTGTCAAAATGACAAATAAACAGATTTTCCTATTCAATTTTGCATGGAAACGCTTCCAAGACGCTTGCGTGTCGCGTGAAAAATAGGCGTCGGTTCTATTTCTAGAATGCACGCGTTTTCCACGCGGCTCGTGCAGCGCCTGAGACGCGCGTCTCACACAGGCAGTATGCAAACTCTAAACTGTTAACATGGATGGGAGCCGAAATAAAAACGGACACGCCACGCAGCTGAGACGCTTACGCCACGCATCCAGTGTTTCACCGGCCTTATCCAGCGGATGTGGGCGTTTCACAGGTTTGTATGGATCGCCTCACATTTGCGTTTGAATAGCGCGGTCTCCGTAGGCGGAGTCACATTAAAACTTAATTAGCTGAGATGAGAACGACTGACATCTCTCTCTTTACATACATATTATATAAACTGTGAATATTTGTTTTTTATAAAAATTACTTCATTTGAAAGAAGATAATTCAAGCTTCATGCCTGTGTGTCTGTATGCCTGTTTGACTGAGTATTCGCTGAGTTACAGTTCATTTTCGGACGCGTTTCAGAATTGACTTCACTGACGGAGAGTAGGCAGAACTCGCATCATGTTTATTTTTCTTTATTTGGCGAAAAGCACAACACTTTGTTTTTATTATGAGCATACACAAAAAAAATACACACTAAACAGGATCGATTGATGTATAACACAAGCATATAAGATAAAAATTATTATTATTTTTTTTTTGCACTCATACGAAAAAAAACGAGCCTATCGCGCCGGCGTGATAGCCGACCTCAGGGGGTTAACATAATGCCGAAAACCCGAAGTCTCTAGGTGGTCTGGTTGAGGAGGAGATAGAAGTGCAAGATTGGTGCGCACAGACAGAACAGAAATCATGAGTTAACAATCGCAATTTTGTCCGGTGGAAAATTGCGCTAAAAAAACTCACCTGATATTCGTTGTAAATAGTTGTGTATATATATATATATATATATAGTTTGATTTTGTGTTCATTTTACCTTTTGTATAGTATATTTGCACTTTTTAGGAACCCCTCTTACTCAAGGAAGGAAAGCCCTGTAATGTAGCTGTCTGTGTAATTGTACATGAAGTGTTTTGTAGAGTTTCTAAGCAAAAAAGAAAAGAAAAAAACGCCTATTGCCACACCTGCTTTTTGCTGTATATAGTTAGATTTTATCTAAATTTTACCTTTTTTATGTTGTATTTGCACTAATTGGGAACCCTCATACTCTGGGAATGCAAGGCCTTAAATATAGCTCTCTGTATAATTGTGTGCATAAACTTTTAAAAAGTGGCAAAGCTAAAAAGAGAAAAAAAAAAAAAGCCTATGGCTACACTCGCTTTTTTTTTGTAAATCATATATTTTTTTTGTATATAGCTTGATTATATCTAAATTTTACCTGTATATGTTGACATTTACAACTTGTGTTTACATTTTAAACCTTTTAAAATGCTTCATTGAGCATGTTTGTGTTTTTTGTAGTAAAAAAACTATAATTTTTCTATTCGGATTTTGTGTTTTTTTGTGTGATTTTGGGTCCAGTATGTTGATACAGTACATAAAAGTGAAAAAATAATTGTCTGTTCATATAGGTGATGTTGTGCTGAAAAAAACAATACCAAACATTGGTATAGTAAACATTTGTTTATGTCGCAAAATAAAAAAAATAAAAAGTACTCAAAAACGGCCAAAATAGCCCAAGACTCCGAAGAGTTAAATGAGTTCTGATGTTTCGGCATGTTAACGTTATGATATGATGTAGCCAGCATGTGGACTCCACGTCATGGAGGCTTGTTTACGTTTTTAACCAATTATGTATCAGATTTATTTCACACCACTTTCAGCCAATCATTTGTTTGACCAGAGATCTTACGGCATTAGACACTATGCTGCTGCGTCCCAATAAATATTCTAGAGCGGGTTTATTTAGGCCGATTCAGCGCAACTCCCAAAAGGAGGACAAATGAGGCTTGAGGTTGCGCCGGACAGGGGGCTTAAGATCCGGACTGTCCGGCCAAAATCCGAACGTATGGCCACCCTACATCACGCCCATGTATCTTTCTGGTCTCCACAGATATTTCTGTTCCAATGGCTCCATCTCTGTCATCCCCTGGGTGTCCCTCAGTTTGTTTCATTCGTTGTCTAGTATTGTTTGTGTGTAACATGCTGTGTCGTGTCCTTGAGCTTTATCTGATTTAAACTTTTGAATCTGATTAATCATAATTGGAACTAAAATGCCAAACTTAATTCATTCTTTATTCAAAGGGTTTGATATCTGCCAGTTTGAAAGTATTTGGGATGTATCCTAAAGAAAGCAATTAATAACAATTTTGAGAAGTTCTGAGATTACAGGTTACACACTTTTGAATTGTTTAGTTGGGTATAGGATTTAGTATACATGTTGTTGGATTTGATGTTTTACATCTCTTTTCATGTGTGTTGTTTCGTGCCATTAAACTGGTGTTAACTTGTTTTTGTTTCTTTTCACCTTAGACCTGATGACTCTGAAAGAAGAGAGTCAAGAACTGAATGCAATTGAAGAGAAAAATCAGTATGAGAAATGTCATGATTTCATGACGGAGGAAAAATCTACTAGTTACTCACAGACTCATAAAACAGGAACTGGAAACCTTAAAGTCCAGATGGGAGTTCACATTGGAGAGAGCCGTTTCACCTGCCAACTGTGTGGAAATAGTTTCAGTCGAAAAGAAAGCCTTAAAGGCCACATGAGAGTTCACACTGGAGAGAAGCCTTACTCCTGCCATCTGTGTGGAAAAAGTTTCAGTCGAAAAGAAAGCCTTAAAGGCCACTTGAAAATTCATACTGGAGAGAAGCCGTTCATATGCTCTCAGTGTGGAAAGAGATTTATACAGAAGAAAACCCTTAATGCCCACATGAAAGTTCACAGTAAAGAGAAAAGGTTTGTTTGTGATCAGTGTGGAAAGAGTTTCAGATTTAAAGATAGCTGTAATAATCATCACATGAAGATTCACTCAGGAGAGAAATGTTTTACATGTCATCAGTGCGAAAGGAGTTTCCCAGACAGGAATCACCTTAATCATGTAAAAATTCACATCGTTGAGAAGCCTTACATATGCCTTCACTGCGGAAAGTGTTTCACAAGAAGTATAAACCTTGAGAATCACATGAGAGTTCACACTGGAGAAAAGCCTTTCATGTGCCCTCAATGTGAAAAGAGCTTCAGGGTTAAAGGAAACCTTACTATTCACATGAGAGCTCACACTGGAGAGAAGCCTTACAAGTGTCTTCAGTGTGAGAAGAGTTTCTCATATCACACAGAGCTGAAACGGCATTTGCAAACTCATTCAGAAAGAAAATAGCCATTTTCCTCAGTGTGACGAGAGGTTTAGAAAAATGTCAACAATCATCTACACATTCACTCTGGAGTTGTGATCAGTGCAATAAAACTTCACACTTACAAATACATATATAAAGTCATGTAATGTTTGTGTTCTTTGGTATGGCAATAGAAAATGTGTATCTGTTAGAAATCAAGGCTACTTTCACACCACAGAGTGTGGGCTTCATCTGAGGACGGCCCTGTTTACAACACTGTCTGAATGATTTTGAGATCCATCTCTTCACACAGGGGACTCACACTGATAGACTCACACATAAAGGCCCTGATATACTTCAAGCAAAATCTAACAAACTGATGTGACAATTTCATACAATTTCATACAAAATACAAAGTTAATTTGGAGTTCGTTTTGGGAATTCAAAGCAGCTTTCCAAAGCAAACTTTCTGGAAAAGTTCACTACGGCTGGTAAACAACGTTATACTCTCAATGGTCCATGACGATGATGTAATAGGTAGGTGTGGCTCTGAGGCTCCGACTTATTTCACATGGGAGTCTTCCAGGGCTCGACAATAAGGACTGCCCGGGGCCAGCGTTAAAGACACTCGGGCGATCCGGCCAGTGCTCCATCCTCACTGAAGTGGATAACTTGCGCCTTTTTAAGCCTTGTTAATTTAAATATTCAAGCGCACATAGACGCGAAAGTACTCGCGTCTCTGTTTGGTAGGCTAGTTGCGCGCTGTGTGATCAGTTTTGTGTGCGCAGAGACGCAAACAGGTCTACCTCCGCTCTGCCGAATGTCTTCCACAGCAACTGGACTGTCTGTGGGTGTAAAGACCATTCCCCTGCTGGAACATTGTTTCTGGACAGTCTGTCTGGTCCTATATTTAGAAGGCCTGGCACGTGCACCGCTCTCAGCGAGCACAGGTTGTGCTGAGCCCATACCAGGAGGTGTTCCGTCAGCCTGTAAAGGTTTCGAGACCTGATACCTCCCTGGTGA
This sequence comes from Squalius cephalus, assembly GCF_949319135.1. Classification (NCBI taxonomy): domain Eukaryota; kingdom Metazoa; phylum Chordata; class Actinopteri; order Cypriniformes; family Leuciscidae; genus Squalius; species Squalius cephalus. The sequence continues at coordinate 6,335,716 of NC_137125.1, forward strand.
TTTATATAAGCCACCACTGACATGTTGTCCGAACGGACCAAGACGTGGTGTCCTCTTATCTGGGGACAAAAAACGCGTCAGCTTGTTGTCTACCGCCAGCATTTCCAGGCAGTTTACATGCAGAAGCTTCTCCCGTTCTGACCACTGGCCGAAGAACGGCCTGCCCTCGAGCAGTGCTCCCCATCCCGAGGTGGAGGCGTCCGTAGACACCACCTTCACACTCGAGGAAAGTCCCCAGGCTTACACCTGATTGGTACCAGTCGATCACTCTCCAAGGTTTCAGAGCTGAGGGCGCATTTCTGATCGACCTTGAGGCGGAACAGACCGGAAGCCCATGCTCAGCTTGGTACTCGCGCTTTCAGCCAGAACTGCAGTGGGCGCATGCGAAGCAGACCCAGCTGAAGTACTGACAATGCTGAGGCCATGAGACCCAGCATCCTCTGAAATTTTCTGAGCGGGACAATAGCGCCGCAGCGGAAGGTTTCCGTCATGCGCTGAATATTCAGTGTGCGCTGTGGCGATAGCTGCGCTGTCATAGACAGCGAGTCCAGCTCTGTGCCCAGAAAAGAGATTTTCTGACTGGGAGACAGTGAACTCTTTGCCCAATTGACTCTGAGACCCAGATTCTCGAGGTGTTCGAGTAAAATGGTCCTGTGCTTTATGAGCTCTGAGTGTGATTGAGCTAGAATCAGCCAATCGTCCAAGTAGTTAAACACTCGCATTCCCCGAAGTTTCAGGGGTGCGAACGCCGCGTCCATGCACATCGTGAATGTACGGGGTCTAGAGACAGGCCAAACGGTAGGACTGTGTATTGATATGCCTGGCCCTCAAAGGAGAATCTCAAAAATCGCCTGTGACGTGACGCTATTTGTATTTGGAAATACGCGTCCTTCAGATCTATTGACATGGCGAATTTGCGCGAGGATTTTCCTGGTCGTGAGCATTCTGAACCGGCGTTTCGAAAGCGCTTTGTTCAGCTGTCTTAGATTTAGAATGGGTCTGAGACCCCCGTCTCTTTTCGGTACCAGAAAATATCTGCTGCAATTTCGGTACAAAGTAGATGTGCTACCTCCTTTTCTAGCGTAGTTTCGATTCGCACCGCGCAACGGCGGGGGCGTCGAGCGAACTGTAGCGAATAGCCTCTTCTTATAATGTTCAGCACCCATTCTGATACCCCGGGAAGCTTTGCCCATGCATTTGCATGAATAGCTAAGGGTTGAATGAGATCTGGGCTCTGGCCGTGACATAGTGGCAGCCGGAGAACTTCGGTGTGCTGTAACATAGACGCCGTGTTTGCAGCGTTCGAGGCGGGGGGCGCGCTGATCACAGCGGGCAGCCTGCCCGCGCTCGACTCTCTTGAGGCGGCTTGCTGAGAGAGAGCGAGCGGGGGGAACCCCGTGGGGCTTGTCATGTCTGTGAGTGAATGTGGGCGCGTGACAGCGGGCACATTTACTACACTGAAAACACTGTCGGCTTGAGCTGACTGAATGTGTGTTGGTTTCGCTTTTACAGAAACCGTGAGACATGCAGTGTGTAGTGTTTGTGGGCACATTCACTACATTTAATGCACATCGACATGAGTCGATTTTATGTGTGCGAGCCCTGTGGGGCGGCTTGTGTGTAGGAATGAGCACTGGGCAGTGGGCATTTTTACTACACTCATAACACCATCGGCCGTGGCCGGAATACCAGGAAATACACTCTTTGAGAGATTCATCTGGATCGCCGTAAAAACGGTGTTTGTGTGCAGGCAAGCGGGCCGTGGTACCGGCTTGTTTACTGCAGAATACACTGGAACAGTCGCATTTTCTGGAACTGAACGAGCGAGAAGTTTTGGTGAAAGTCTGGCCGCAGCGGGACTTGAACACCGTCGTTTTCCTAGGCGGGCTAGGAAGACTTTGAGGCCTCGGGCTTTATCTCAATCTTCGGCCGGGGCCCACGCGGGGAGCGGCGGCTGGCAGAGTGAGAGCGCGGTCCCGGGCCTCGGGCCTGTCGACGCTGTGAGGCGGCGGCGGCGGGCGGAGGCGGTCGGAGGCTGCGGCTGGGAGCTACGAGCAGACGGCTGTTAAGAGCGGCCTGTTGCGGAGCTGGAGCGCTTTGGCAGAAAATGTTTCATGGCCTGTGACGTTTTCTGCACCTCACCGAATCTGTCCGCAAAATCTTTGACGGACGATCCAAAGAGGCCAGCAGGAGAGATGGGGGCGTCCAGGAACGCGGTGCGCTCTGAGTCCGGCATCTCAAAGAGCGTCAACCATAAATGTCTCTCAGCAACGGTGAGAGAGGCCATGTTCTGCCCTATGGCCTGTGCTGTGGACTTAGTGGCGCAAGAGTGCAAGATCCTTACACTGGCGCTCCTTAAATCCGGCAAGCTGATAGCTTCCTGTCCTTCCTCATCCAGTTTGCGGAGAAGGTCGGCCTGGAAGATCTGCAGGGTGGCCATTGTGTGCAACGCCGACGCAGCCTGACCAGCGGCGGTGTAAGCGTGACTGTGCATGGCTGAAGTCGTGCGGCAAGCTTTGGATGGTAGCGCCGTCTTAGCGCGCCGTCCAGCAGAGGGCGGGCAAAGATGGGCCGCTACAGCTTCTTCCACCAGAGGAAGAGAATGGTAGCCTCTGTCTTTAGCACCGTCCACCACGGAGAATGCTGCTGAAGCAGAGGTACGCAACCTGGCTGAGAAGGGGGAGCTCCAAGACTTTAAGAGTTCTTCATGAAGCTCAGGAAGAAAAGGCGCGGGTCCAGAAGGCGGCGAAACGCGGTCTCTTTGCAGGAAAAGACCATCCAGCCGGTTGTGTGCAGGCTCCGCGGGCGTCGACCACTCGAGGCCGAGGTTCTCCACGGCCTGCGTGAGCAGACGCGTCAGCTCTGCTTCGATGCTAGCCCTTTTCCCAGAAGGCTCGCGAGCAGAGGATCACTGGTGATCCCGGATTTTTGTTGTTCAAAATTCATTACTAGTCAAAACATCACACTCTTACTTGATCTGGACAAACTTAGCATCATAAGGAAGGTTTAAGACTCCAGCTTCGATATTTGACCACTGTTTATGATTTAAGTGGTTTGCAGTGACATTAATTTCTTAATTTATGCCAGGAGTGCAAAATAATTCATCTGTAACAATCGTTATTTTGAATAGAAATTATCACTCACACGTCATTCATTCTCGTCTTCTCCGGTTTATTTGTGGTCAAATACATATAATAAACAGCATCCACCAGGGTTATTAGTCCAATAGTGCGCATATTTGGAGAAAAATGATTAATTATCACATGTTAGTAAAATATTTTGGTCATACAGAATAAAAATTCTATTCATTTTCCACTGAATTATGCGATCTGAAGAGCTCAAACAGCGCACGGAGCGAGATGTGTGTCTCTTCTTCCTGATTTGCGTCAGATTTGACCTCAGACATTTATCATTCGCTGTACCAGATGTCAATCATCTCACGTGGTTCAACGTGACCTCTTCTGCATGACGCGTCCTGTGTACACTTCCTGATTCTGGCATCCGTGATAACAAAGCGAAAGTGACATCTCTTCACCTGAAACAAGTAGCTAATAAATGCACGATACGAAGTATTTGTGTTTTGTGGGTGATTTTCGTGCGATTTGGGGTTTTCATATGAATAAAGTATGTTTACAGAATGCATATGCTAGGTAATGATAGCCCATAGCTTCATCTAAAATGCTAAATATAACATATTTCAAAATCTTTTTATGACTTGAAACAATTTTAAACCGCGACCGGAATATGATACAAATACTCGATGGTGTTTTAAAATGAGCTTTAAAAAGGTAACGCAATATTAATAAATTAAATTGTGTCATGTAGCTTGAGGCTACCTGTTGTGCTAATGCACCTGCTGCAGGAGCTTTCTATTCCATACAGTCATTTAAAAAAAATAATTCGCATTTAAAAGTTCCAGGAATAGTTTTTTGTTGTTTGTTTTCTAACAAGACTCAAGTTAATAGGTGGATTATTCGTTTATGGGAGGACATTAGTTGTCAATGCCCAAGCATTATGCCAGAAGAAAGGCTATAATGGCTGATTTCAAACAAAAGAATAAGGATAAAAGAATAATGAAGATCAAGTCTCATAATGGCAGAGGTGTGAAAGGTTAGTCGATTTAAATTAAAAGAACATGAATGGGCCAGTTCTCCTCGCCAGACATTAGTCAGAGACAGTAAATGGGTGTTTAGAGGGCAATAAAGTATTTGACGAGATTATTGTTAGCCTTCTCTGAAAATTCTCCAAATCCTCCCCTGACATGGTCTCACAATAGGCTTCATAAAATGCATAATTTTCGAGATATCATCCTCAGACTTGAAATGAAGCATGACCACAATTGTGGCTAGTTGCTATCTAAAAGTTGCTATCCTAAATTCACATAATATTTTTATACATTTAATAAATATATTCTTAATATTTGTTGTTTTTGTTTTTATGTTTGATCTTATATATCTCAATATTAATAACAGTCTGGTTAATTTTGAGTCTTGAACTATAAACTCTCAAGGGTTGGCTTTCTAAATATATGTTGGTTATGTGTCTATTCAGAATGACTTATGAGCAGCAACCTTTTTATTTTGGGTATGTCATGTACTGTATGTATATATATACACTATGTCCTGACTGGTGCACAGAACTTTAGAAAGCATGTCATCACTTCTTACAGAGAGATCTTGTGTTGTGAGCAGACAGTTATTGATTGTATCGTGCGAGTTTGAATGTTTTAAGAGTATTAGAGACTGAGTATTGCTTGTTTGTTTGAATTGAATATTGTTTGTATCTGAGGAACTTTGTTGGCATATATGACCCCTTTGCCTGTTTTCTGACGCTGATTTTGGATTGCCCTTTCAATTTTGTTTGCTTAGTTGTTAATATATATTGTAAATATTGTGTATCTGGGAAAGTAAAGAGTCTGACGCCACTTTTGTTTATTGTAAAGAGGTTTAAAAAGAAAGTTTGTTATTTTGTCCCAGTCAGCTCCTGAATCAAAAGTCCCAAATTAAGACAATAAATAATCATTGTACCAAATTATTTCATTCTGCACTCTTTTCCCTACACTAGGCATAACAGACAACAGGTTTAAAAAAGGAGCAATTTCAACAAGCATCTGTGCATTCACTCTGGAGAAAGTCAATTAAATTGTGATCAGAGCAATAAAAACATCACTATTACAAATACATATGAAAAGTTCGGTAAATGTGAGACCCTGTTTGTGTTCTTTGTTAAATAGTACGGCAATAGAAAATGTGTATCTGTTTGAAGTCAAGGCTACTTTCACACCGCTGCTGAATGTGGGCTTCATCTGACTGTCTGCCTTCATGACTACTTTTAATTTGTATGATCTTTTATTCATATCCTTCACCTCTCTATAATTATTAAAGTTGAAAGCTGGCGATTCAATTTAACCTTTATTGGAATGCATCGTGGACATTAAAGTGTGTATTTCAGGTTACATTTTTTTTTAGATATATTAAATAAGGTTTAGATGTCTAAGTGAAAATGTAATTATCATTAAAATTATTACTGCAGGAGACAAAAAAAAATATCTACAGAAGTTCAAATACACTACACAGAAGACAATTCTATTTACAGAAAATGTGTTTATTGACAGAAGGTTATGAAATAAACAAAAGTAGACAAAACCAAAACATGCAGCATGCAGACAGGATTAGTGCACACACAGACAAACTCAGTTGAGTTCCACAGAACCTAGGGTTAAGAACAGCACACCAAAAAAGTAAGAAAGTCTAAAAAAGAATCCACAATACATACCCACTCTCGACGTTGTCATGGATCATAACTATAAACACATGTTATTCAAACAGCAAGATTTTTAAAAGTGGTCAACTTTGCAAAATTACAGTGATGTATTAGAGATGGTGGAAATAGGGAGATTACCCAGAAGAATGCAGTAAGCAAGATTGGGTAACAATAAAAACAAACATTTATACAATCAAAATAATAATTAGTAAATTAATTATAAAATCTAATGGCTTTTGCTAAAGCGTGATTGTTGAGCTAGGTGAAGACTAACTGCCTCCTTTGAAATTATGTGGCCAGATCTGGAGAGGGGAGCAAGGCAGCACTGCACTCTTGTAGAGCCTTTGGTGATCTAGAGTACCTGTCTTGGAGAGATTCCATGAATGCTGATGCATAACCTTGGTTATAGAAAAACATGTATATTCAGTGACATTACCAATGACTCATGCACTATAACAAGTACATCTCAAAATATGACAGAACTGATTGAAACTGCTAACCATATGAAGGCTGTTGCTTGATGGGGCGCACAACCCAGCCACCTTTACAGAACCTTGGGTAGCTCACAGCATAGCACTCCTCACCCTCAGCCATTCGCGCAACCTCTCGACTACTATTGTAATTGTAATGTAGAGCTGCCAAAAAAAGCCTGAAGAAAAGCAAAAAAACAGAGTATGAGACTGACATGTCTAGAATGATGAAATAACGACACATAGGTTATTCCATTGCATAGCACTGACCTACGGTACATTCCAAGATATGAAAACCCAATGTGTTTGGGTGCAAAGTGGAGGATGAGGGAGTGAAATGCCTCCAACGAGTATGTCTGGTACTGTGGGGATAGCTGCCGTATATCCTTCAGTAGTGCTGCCCTAGTAGTTACACTCCAATTTCGTTGCTACTGTTGAGCCTGCATGGACATGTTTTACTGATATTACTACATGTTCTTTGACTGTACACACAGATGAGGAATAGCAGTATAATTTCTTTCTTCACATTTAACAAAACTATACAAATATGTTATAGCTGGAGTACACCTGTAGCAAAATATACCAAGCATAAACCACGACCTTGAATATCAGAGCATTATTGCATTCTTTAACATACTGATGGTGTACCTGGTTCTAGCCACTGCTTGTTTTGCTGTTCCCCCTCCAGAGGTGGGTGTGAACAGCAAGGAATTGCAGGGGTGTCATGTTCATGAATGTCCTGAACATGGTTCACCAGGCTTTGCCATTTGGCCTGCATCACACCTGGATCTCCATCAGGAGTTGAAGCAGCAGTCCAGTACAGGTGGCTGACAATGGCTGGCTTCCACAGCTTCAGGTCCTCACAGTGCCTTTCTTTAGAGGCAGCATCCAAAGCCTTCCCTAGAGCTGTTTCAGAACCAAAACAAAGTATTGATGGAAATGTATTTACAAGACTCAACTTTATAAAAGGCTACCAACAACAGGATACATACTTTTTCCAACATGCCAGACATCAAAGAAATGTTTTGTTCCTTCAGAACACAGCTCCTCTCGCACCCACTTGGCAATCTGTGTAGAAAGACACAACCCCTCAAATACAGAAATAAAAACTAATGATTCACTCAAAAAGTGCACCTCTACCAAGGCTCGAATAACTATTTGTGGTTTTGTCAGTCTGTCAGGAGTGTCCAAATGTGAAAATACTACAGACATTGTATTACTATAAATATACAACTTTACCTGCCGATGTCTGTCTGTGGTGAGGGTCGACACATGTAGGTTCTGGTTCTTTAAAAAAACTATGCTGCGCTTCAGACCCTCAAGCTCACACCAGGTGCTGTTTGGGACCTCAGAGCTCTGTAACATGTCACAGACAGTGTAACACTTAAAATCTGGTACTGGAACTGAAAAAAAAATGGTTTGTTTGATAGCATCATACTCACCTGGACAAGCTGAAGATCTATAATCTTGTTTGTTCTCTCCTCTATCAAGGAGTAAGTGCTATACTTTGCACAATGCCCAGGGGAATCTGACCTAAGAATGTTAAAAATTGAATTAATGACTTGCAATGTAAACATTTTCCATCTTAGATGAGGCCAACAGTGCATTTACCTGCAGTCACCCGAGATTGCCAGTCCGCCGCCCATCTCCTTCAGTTCCCTAATGACCCCTGTCTGTTCATTCTGCCAGGCCTGCATAATGACTGGGATTGTGTAGAGGTGCTGGTGGCGGAAGAAAGTCCTCGCACTGATGCACTGAAGACCAAACAGTGTCAGCATCCTCAGCGTTTGTGTGGCCATACAACCTGAAAAATGTATGGCCCCACTGAGAAGAAGGTTGCAAAATAAATTTAGGTTGCAAACAGGCATATTTCTATGCAACATGGGCTGGTTCTGCCAATAACGCTCATAGCCACATGTTGCACAGACCTAGATGTATAGAATGCAAAAAAAAAAAAAAACTATGTTAGGAGTCACAATTACACCTTGAAATATATAACTCAATTTCACTAAAAAACTATACAGTTTATTTAAATTGTATAAACAGTGGAATTTACAAACATCAACTTACTTGCTTTATTTTGATAAAAGTTCCCTCCTTCTGGTTCATGCTACCCTTGCTTTCCCCACAACATGCAGGGCAAATTGTGAATAGGGACATCAACTGGCTTTCACAGACAATAAACTTATCAGCCATGCTGAAAAACAAACCCATTCCTGTTATTCTCTAACTGTCCTATCACAATAAAAAATGCCCAACAAATATACTTAAACAAAGCACAAATTCACAGAACCTTCGAACCACAACAGAATTTGACAGTCAAAATCTAAAACCAAAGTAGTCTAATTGCCTTACTTGAGTTCTGGGTTAGACTCCTGTGGCAGTGATGAGTCACTCATCATCTCCTCCTCCTCCTCTGCATCCATGACATATCATTGTCGCTGTCTATGAAAGAGCTGGTCTCATCATCACTTTGAACAGGACTGGGCAAAGAGGTTGAAATGGTCTTGACTTTTGGTGTTACTGTCTGTGTCCCCACACTGTCCATCTTCATTTAGATTTCCATTTTCGGCCTTACCTGAACAGCTGTGATTGAATGAAGGCCTTGCATTATAAAAAGACACAACCAAACCAATATGACAGCCCGGGTTACACCCTCTAGAGTGGGTTCGCCAACTAGCAAGTCCCCACTCTGCGTTAAATAGTGCCACAGTGACAAGTCAACCTCAGATATAAGACCAATTATATCCTACCTGCTGAACGCCGCAAAGGTCTAATGTTGCACTGTGAGCCACTGTGATGGACAGATGCTGGTGGGTAATAGGCCTCTGGTTCTGGGTCTACCTCTGGTTCTAGGTCAACATGCACTGCATGGCTGAGTGTGGGTGCATCCCTCCGTGACGGTCCCGCTGCATCTTCCAAAAGCTGAAGCAAATACAGCAGTCAACAATACATCCTTGAACAAACGGACTGATGCTATTTTACTGCACTTTTAAAACAGGAAGAGAATAATGCGAAACTCTAAAATTACAACATAATGACAAGGTTGCTGACTATGATCACAACGCTAACGTTAGCTAGGTAATTGCTAGAATCAAATGAGTATTTATAAGAGTAAGGCCATACGTATTTTTGGCATCAAATCGTGTTTTCACATAAACCACGCAATTATCTTATTAGACTTACAGTGAGCACTTCCCGGTTCATCAGTGCATTCGATCGTCCGGCTCGTTGTTGACTGGCTCGCAGTTGACCAGCTCGCTGTCCTCCATCGACTGCTTCTACTACAGCAGCATACATTGTAGGCACCGCATCAGCTACCAGTCTCACTCGGGATTTAAATCCCATTTTATAACTCATGAGATCTCCAACAGCATAGTCCTTCTCAGTGAAATGGGCGCTGCAAATGAACGAAGTCTTGGATACCGAAGCAGCACTGAAGTCAGTGCGTTTGGTCCGAACAAAGTTGACCCAGGCACGGAACACAGACCTGCTTTTTGGGTTTTAAGTGAGTACTGAAAATAACGAATTTTTTCATCTTATATTCTGCCTTTAGGTATCGAAAAACATGCAAAACAATACATCAACTTGTCAAACATGTATTTCCCCTAACTATTTTTCCCCTAACTAAATTTAACCTGACATACACACTTTAAGAAACGGTTAGCACTTAAATTTCTCCAAATTAATGAAGACAAAACGGAAACAATTGTTTTTGGTTCCACAAAATTGAGGAGTAGTATTATTAAGGAGCTGGGCAATCATTTTCTTAAAGATCTTCTAATTCCTCTGTCATCTTCCAGATTAAGATCTTCAGACAAGGCTCTATTATATATCCCCCGCTCCCGTTTAAAAACTAAGGGAGATAGAGCTTTCTCAGTTGCCAAAATTGAAAACGTAATTCTGTTCCCTGACATTTTAATATTATCATATTCCTGTTTCACGGTTTGTTTTGTTTGGTTTTACGTTACTGTGCTTTTATTTAATTTATTCATTTGCTATGTTCAGCACTTTGGATAGCTCTGCTATGTTGAAATGTGCTTTATAAATTAAATGTACTTACTTTTCCTTGAGGCTTTTTATTATCTTTACCTGCATATTTACTCCAGTGGCCACACCTGACTAACTTCTTTGCTATAGTTTCAAATATTAAGTGGTTGAGGTTGACATCCTTTAAATTTGGTTATGTAGAGGAGTTACTCTATGCTATATATGTTAGTAGGCTTTATTGCAATGTATGTGTGGGCTGTTTTGAATGTGCTGTAAAATGGGGACATTTCTGATAACAGCTCCAGTTGGTGAACAAACACCAAAAACTGGGACTGTCCCCTGAAAACAGGGACATCTGATCACCCTACTCCTCACATACTCGTCCATGCTAAAGTTACTGCATGATTTTAAGTTTTTAAGATGATTTGAGGACTTCAGAACATTGAAGAGTGACATGCTTATGGTTTCTTCTGCCTTCACATTTAATCAGGACGAACTCATTGATCTGCAGTCTGGTGCACTTCAAGTCAGTGCCACTGCTGAAATCTTATTCTTCTCTCAAGGACAAGTAATTTAAACACATATACAGTGTGAGAGGATGTTGATACTGTTTGTTTCAACATATACAGTGGCAAGAAGTAGTATGTGAACCCTTTTGAATTGGTTGGTTTTCAGCATAATTACTCATAAAATGTCATCTGAACTCCTTAAAGTCAGAAAAGTATAGTCACAATGTGCTTAAGTGAACAACTCATAACCAATTATAAATAATCTGTAATTGGTATATTGAACACATCCCATTAAAAGTGTCTACCTTGTTCTGGCTACATGTGAGAATTAACAGCTGAGGGAGAGACGAGAAGTACAGAATTTTGCATGGAACATCTCAGTTTTTCGTTAAACATGTAGCAACTCCTTCTGCGGGACACGCAGGAGCTGCCAGCTCTCATGTCCGTCCCATATTGATGGTCCATGATCTTGTCAGTTACGCTAGAGAAAACCAAAGAAATAATAGGTTTAACTATGAGTTCTTGCAACAAGGTCTTATTGGTCAACATTGCCTTGCTTCTGTTTTTGTTGAAGGCATTGAGTGTGAGTCTTTCTTAGACAAAGGGGCTCAAGTCACAACTGTTTCAAAGATATTTTACTTGACCCATCTTTCTTCCCTTCCCATTCAACCAATTCATGCTTTGTTTGAGGTTGAGGGTTCCATACCTTGGTTACATCCAAGTTATCATAACTTTCCCTTGTACTGTGCAGAGGAGGAACTTTCATCACTTGTACTTGTTGTTCCAGATTGTCACTTCAAAAGTAAGGCCCTACTGCTGATTGGAACAAATGTTTTGACCACCTGTATCACAGTTATTCAAGTAACTTGGAACAAATGTGTATAGTATACTTGATGCTTTACTTTAGATGTACTTGTCTTAGTATAGACTACCCAGAATTACTATTTTTAACAACTAAACCATTTCAAGTAAAATATACTTTGTGAGTATTCCTAACTACTCATTTATGCAAGTTGTGATAACTCTGATGTTTTCTGCATACAACTTGGAATTACTGAGTTTACTTTACTTCAAAAGCAATCCAGTTTACTTGTTAAAACCATGCAAACTGATTGCCTTAAAAAGAGCAAGTAAACGTTACTCCAATAACTTAAGTGCTGTCAATCATCTGTGATAAATCATTGAGAATAGGTGCTCAATTTTACAAAGATAACATTTAAAAGTGGACAAATAAATTCAAGGCAATGATACAGTTCAAAGGTAAATTTATTTGATTTGTTTTCTTAACTTACACAGGGGTGGTCCACACAAGCTTTGGGGTATAAAATTAATTCAAATAGTCACTGTAGGTTTTAATTTTTTTTTTTTTTTTACAAAAACCTTTTACAGTACAACAATCTAAATAAATGTGTATAAAATCTGTCACTTTAGGTTTTAACTTTTTATTTTACTTTATTTTTTACAAAAACCTTTTACAGTACAATCTAAATAAATGTATATAAAATCTATATAAAAATAAATGTATTTTGTGAGAAATACTCAAACAGCTTTAACAATTCAATAAATAACTTTTTGATATTTAAAATCAACAAGCTGAGAAGTGCATGAAAGTGGATATTTGTTTTTTATATAAATTACTTCATTTAAAAGAAGAGAATTTAAGCTTCATGCCTGTGTGTCTGTATGCCTTTGAGTATTCGCTGAGTTACAGTTCATTTTCGGATGCGTTTCAGAATTGACTTCAGAATTGACGCATCATGTTTATTTTTCTTTATTTGGCAAAAAGCACAACACATTGTTTTTATTGTGAGTATACACAAAAATAATACACACTTAACAGGATCGATTGATGTATAACACAAGTATGTAAAATCAAAATCAACAGATTATTTTGGAGTCTCTTTTGCACTGATAAGGAAAAAAGTGAGCAGATCACGCCGGCGTGATTTGCCGACCTCAGAGGGTTAATGACTTCTTTCCTTGCTGCCTATGGAGGAACAAAAATGACTTGGATTTTATTAAAAGTAACTTCATTTTTTTGTTCTGAAGATGATCAAAGGTCTTGCAGGTTTGGAACATAATTAACAACAGAATATTAATTTGGTATGAACTGACCCTTTAAAAGTTTACTTTTAAGTTAACAAAGTGTCATAATGCATAATGCTGCTTGACAGTGCACATTTTACTTCACTTAGTTCTCCTAAGTGGGGAAGTGACTGTTAAAGGTGGTATCAGTGATTTCAGGCCCAAAAATATATATATATTTTTTTCCTAACGATCCGCTAGCTGCCCGCCCCATAAGCAGGCCGTCAAAAAAATGCGTCTCTGTAGGCAGCCTAGGCTCTGAGATCTGCACACAAAAACAAATGGTTTAGCCAAACAATCAAAACCAAAACAAATAGTGTTCCAACCAATCACCGACAGGGGGAGGGTGTTGTGAGGTTTTGAGCCAGCTTTTTCTTCAGCTCTGACTTCGCGTGCAGCCGTGCACGAGCACAAAACCTCACAACACCCTCCCCCTGTCGGTGATTGGTTGGAACACTATTTGTTTTGGTTTTGATTGTTTGGCTAAACCGTTTGTTTTTGTGTGCAGATCTCAGAGCCTAGGCTGCCTACAGAGACGCGTTTTTTTGGCGGCATGCTTATGGGGCGGGCAGCTAGCGGATCGTTAGGAAAAAAAAAAATATATTTTTGGGCCTGAAATCACTGATACCACCTTTAAGACTACAGTCCACAGTTAAAGTGTTTATCAACAAAACCCCACAACACTTTAGACAACACCTAGAGAGATTGTAAGCAAAACCATGATCAATAAATAAAATTAAGGCTGCAGTAAACTCACCCCTGTATTAATTTGCTGTATAAGGTCATCCAATTTCTCTCCAACGGTTCCTTTCTTGGACTTGAAGATTGTGAGAAACCGTGGTGTGTAGCGATCCGCAGCACCATAAAAGTTATTCTGCAGATCTGTGGTGGCTATCCTGTTAAACTCTGCAAACACCTACAACACAGGCAAAAAAACAGGGGCATGGGACAGTGTGGAAATTTGTCAATGCATGGTCTAAAGCCAAACCTAAACAGAATGCGGTTTCTCACTGTGGAAAAAGGGATATGAGTAAGTACTTGTCTCTCTGTAAAAAGAGCTGGCCACCGCTCCATCAATGTTTTCAATGGAGTTTCTGCATGCACTATCTCAGGTCTTGGCATTGAGAAGGTCTGGTCCATCTTTGATGCAATGAGAGTTCCACTAGGGTTAACTTTCCTCATTTCTTCAACCAGAAGCTGTCTCGCAGCCTCTAGACTGTCTCCATTCTGCCCCTCAGGGTGTTCTGGTTAGTAATTACCTCTGACCTTTTTGGCCTTTTCAGTCCTTTTGATGCCATTCCCGGGCAACCTGTTTTGCCCCCATTTACACCAACTTCTACAAATCCTGCTTTTCTTAGTTTAGTGCGGTAGTTTCCCATTTTGAATTTCAAGCTATGCTTCCAGCTAGAACATCCATCCGGTGAACCTTGCTCCTTAAGGCAGGGATGTTTGCTAATGAGTGCTAGTGCCACATAATTGATTCACTCTTCATTTGGATAGGCATCAAACTTGTACATAGTTTCAGCAAGCTTTTCTAAAATACTATGCTTCATGTCTCTTGTTACACTCAGGTACGTCTGGTCTCGTAGATATGCAAGATTAGCCTCTCTGAGTCTGAATTCGCCTTTGGCTAAGCCACACCCTAGAATGTAGATTGACCAATCACAGCACAGCCAAGAACGAGTTCCCACAGAGGTCCGACACTTTTTCACAGCCCTCCATTGACTTTAACGCAGGCGTCTCATATTTTTGGTCTTGGCAGGCTATTACCGTTGTAGTTTTATCAAAAATATGGTTAAACGTTGTGCCTGGGGCATTTGTAACACAGATACACGTTTCCCAGCGAGCTTGGAGGGGGGTGTCCGTTTTTTTCCCTTCCCAAAACCGAAGTCAAATCCTGACAAGTGTCGTCTTTGGATTAAACTGTGTGGACGTCCTCACAGTCAGCTAAACTCCTCAAGGATCAACAAGCACACTTTTGTGTGCTCTAAGGTAAATTTTGCTTTTAACCTTACTGTGAAGTTATATAAGTTAGACAGTTTTATGCTGTTTTAGGTTATGATTTCGGTTCTCTACCCTAATTAATGAAGAATCAAGGTGCTAGCAAGCAAGCTTAGCAATAGTTTAGTTATCACACAAGTCAGGATTGTATGTTTTGACTAGCGGCTGGATGTTAGCTAACTTTGTTATTCAAGAAACAAACACCTAACGTTAACGTTAGGTGTTTGTATCTTGAATAACAAAGTATCTTGAATAACAAAGTTAGCTAAAACAAACAGCATACATCTGTCTAACTAGTATAACTTCACAGTAAGGTTAAAAGCAAAATTTACCTTAGAGCACACAAAAGTGTGCTTGTTGATCCTTGAGGAGTTTAGCTGACTGTGAGGACGTCCACACAGTTTAACCGACACTTCGGTTTTGGGAAGGGAAAAAAACGGACACCCCCCTCCAACCTCTCTGGGAAACGCGTATTTTATCTGTATCTCGTGTTACAAATGCCCCAGGCACAACGTTTAACCATATTTTTGATAAAACTACAACGGTAATAGCCTGCCGAGACCAAAAATATGAGACGCCTGCGTTAAAGTCAATGGAGTGCTGTGAAAAAGTGTCAGACCTCTGTGGGAGCTAATTCTTGGCTGCGCTGTGATTGGTCAATCTACATTCTAAGGTGTGGCTTAGCCAAAGGCGAATTCCACATCGACAGAAAAATTTGGAATCTTAAACATCTCTGGCCATGCATTGTGTCTTGTAGATGAGCTTTGTGTGGGCAGAATCACTGTATCATCAGAAACACAGGAGTCATCAGACATGCTGGTGGTTGAGGCAGTAACCAGCAATGGGATTACCTTCACTATAGCTCTTGAAGCTGGTAAGTCACCAATGTCTTCAAGGTTGCAGAGGGCACTGTCAAAGTCTGAATCTTCATACATCAAATTAAAGTCATACTACAGATTGCATTTTCCTTTGATTTTTATCTTCAGCTCTTCAACAGTTTCTGGTTTTGCATCCAGTGACAACTTCCTTATGTCCTGTTCAGTTAGGATGAGTCTTACTTAGGATGAGCTTTCCATGTTCCTAAATAATAATAATAATAATAATAATAATAATTAAAGCTGCAAGCAGCATTTATCGGGGTTCAAGCAATTAAGGCCTTTAAGGCCTTAAAGCACAAAAGCATCAAAAGCTATTAAGTTTTATTTAGCAAGCATGTAACCACTGACATAATAGATGGAAAAGACCATTTACAGCCAATACAGGCAATGTACCATAGGAAATACATGGTTTTAAAGCTTTTTAACAGTTATAGAGCCACCTATGGTCTGATCTCCATAAAATTGTTTACTGTGACCTCAAATTGAACCCATACACATGTGTACTGAGTTTGGTGAAGATATCTCATTTACTTCTTGAGTTATAGCCATTTTAGTAAAATAGGCCCCTCCCACAACAATTTACCATATTTTAGTATTATTTACTATGATTCTAGCATGATTTACAGTTTACCATGATTTTATCTTAGTTTACCTTGATTTACCATTATTCTAGCATGATTTACCATGATATACTACATTCTAGTATGATTTACCATTGTTTACTGTGATTCTAGCATGGTTTACCAAAGTTTATCATGATTTATCATAGTTTACCATGATTTACCCTGTTCTAGCTTGATTTACCATGATATACCACATTCTAACATGATTTACCATAGTTTATCATGATTTATTATGGTTTACCATGATTTACCACTTTCTAGAATGATTTGCCAGGATTCTAGCATGATTTACCTTGATAGACCACATTCTTGTATTATTTACTATAATTTCCATGTTTCTAGTGTGATTTACCATGATTTACCACATTACTAGCAATTATGTGAAGTGTCAGTGCAAATTAAGTGATAAACACTGACAAAATCTGATTGTGTTATCTTGTTCATTGTGCGGCTCTTTAGCGCATACCTCTTCTCTGTGCCCGAGAAGTGCTAAAACTCCGACAGGCCGTGTTCCCAAAGAAGAAGCAGCCGAAAAGGTTACCCCAGTGATTCATACCCCTATGTGCTTTAACTTCAATGAAAATGTGTGTAGATTTTCTAATTGAAAATTTATTCACGCTTGCAGTTATTGCGGAGATGGACATCCCAAGTCCGTGTGTCCTCGGAGAATGCATATTAAAAAATAAAAAATAAAGCCTTCAACACCTGTCAACGTTCCGGAACTTGACAAAGCTTTAAAAAAGCATCCCAATCGCTGTTTTGTGCATTATTTAATAACTGGACTCATTCAAGGTTTTTTGGCAGGTTTAACATTTCTCTCAACAACCTCATTTCATTGCAATAATCTGCAATCAGCCATCAAAGAACCCGAAGTAGTCGACAGTTTATTGACAAAAGAAGTTAAGAAAGGTTATCTGATCGGCCCTTTCGATAGCTCCCCCTTTCCAGTGTTTCGCATCAATCCTTTAGGTATAGCTACAAGGAAATATTCAGGAAACAAACGTTTAATAATAGATCTGTCAGCTCCTCACGACAATATTCATGTACCTAGCATCAACAGTTTGATTCCTCTTTCTAATTTTTCTCTATTTTATGCTTCAGTAGATCATGCCATTCAATTCATTAAATCAACTGGTAAGGGCGCTTGGCTGGGCAAAGCCGACATTGTCGACGCATTTAAAATCATGCCACTTCACCCATCCCAGTGGCACCTCTTCGGAGTTCAATGGTGTAAAAAAATGTTTTTTTTCCCGTTAGACTTACTTTCGGCTGCCGCAGCAGTCCTCGTATATTCGGTACTTTATCGTAAGCGCTGTGCTGGATTCTTTTAAATGAAAATAAGTTGCCTTTCGTGCTTCATTTGTTAGACGATTTCTTGGTCGTGGACTACCCAAAATCTAAACCCGATCGATGTATTAATATTTTGAAAGAAACCTTTAATACATTGGGTATACCTCTTTCGGAAGAAAAAACAGTGGGACCAGTTAATTCAATCGAATTTCTCGGCATCGTCCTAGATAGCAATCTTATGCAAGCTTCTTTACCTTTAAATAAATTAGATCGAATCAGGGATCTTTTTTAAACCACGATTCCATCACTAAGAGAGAATTACTATCTATGTTAGGACATTTAAATTTTGCGATGCGAATCATTCCACAAGGTCGCTCCCTCATTTCTAGGCTCATTGATTTATCAAAAACAGTCGAAAAATTGCACGATTCCATCAATATAGATTCAAGCTGCAAATCCGAGCTGCATTTTTGGTCTCTTCTATGTGAAGGGTGGAACGGAATTTCTTTTTTTTATAACGATTTAATAGAAACTTCTATCAGTCTTAGGTTCTTTACTGACGCCGCTCCTTCTATCGGATACGGAGGTTTTTTCAATAATTATTGGTTCGCTAGCGCTTAGCCAAAAGAATTATCGAATCTTCCTGCTAACACGTTATCAACAGCACTGTTGGAATTATATCCCGTCATCGTTGCGTGTATTCTCTGGGGCAATCAGTGGTCCAGAAAACAAATTCTCGTTTACTGCGACAATGAAGCAACGGTTTTTATTATTAATAAAGGGCGCTCCTCAGTTCCCTTCATTAATACATTTTTGAGGCGTATCATGTGGACAAGCATTATCTGCAATTTTACTCTCCGTGCTGCTCACATACCCGGCCTCGACAATAAAATAGCTGACTGTCTGTCTCGTTTTAAATTTCAGGAGTTCAAAACTATGTGCCCAGATGCCTCTTCTTCGAGCCTGCCTTGCCCAGCATTCGCCCTGACTGTTCTCTACTAAACGCCACACTGCAGTCTTATCTTTCCGCAGCTTCCCTGTACATGAGATCCGGTTTAGCTAATTCTACATTAAAAGTGTATGACTCTGCTTGGGTTCGATTTTCAACCTTTTGCTTAACATTTTCTGTTTCTGTCTTGCCTGTCAACATTGCTATTGTATGTTCTTATATAATGCATTGTCATTTAGCTCAAAAAATGCAGCCCTCCTCCATTAAAAGTCAGATTTCAGGCATTCAGTTTCATCTAAGATGCTTGGATCCATCAGTCTGCAGTCTTTTGGGGCATCCATCTATCCGTCTGCTGCTTGATGGCATCAAAAAAGAAGCGCCAAAAGGCAAAGACAAACGCCTTCCTCTTACATTCTTTCTTGTTAAAAAACTGGTTGTTAAACTGAGACAGGGTTGCTTCACTCCTTATGTGGATTCACTTTTGGAAGTAGCTTTTCTATGTGCTTTTTATGGTTTTCTCAGGGTGGGTGAATTCACTACACGTAACAACCATTTTGATCCCTCTTACGATCTCACATTGTCTGATATCACTTTTGACGATAATTTTTTTCCCCATTTTTCTTAAACATTCAGAGTCTGATAAAGAATCTAAAGGTATTTCAATTGCCATTGCTCGTACTAACACCGATTTCTGCCCTTTTAATTCCATGTCCCGGTATCTGAGTTGTCGCCCTCATGCTCATCCCGATGAACCTCTATCCATCACTGAGGCGCGGAAAGCCATGTCCAGAACCTGGTTCGCCGCCCGTCTTCGCTTGGTCTGCCAATCCTGCGGCCTTTCACCTGAGCAATACACGTCGCACTCCTTTCGCATCGGAGCAGCTACATCAGCGGCCTCTGTCACAACGGTTCATACACTGAAAGCTCTGGGAAGATGGTCTTCTGGCGCATACGAACGTTACGTTCGTCCTGGACAGAAGGACATTTTAGATGCTCAAAAATCTATGGAATCAATCTATGATTTTCTCCATTCTCCCCCCTCACCATTAAACGTTCTTGTTGTAATTTCTATCATTACGTTGTCTTTTACCGACACTTGTTTAAAAAAATTTTTTTTTTAAAATAAAGGGTGTATGCTTCCCCTGCCTGATGGCCATTCGTATTATGCTATTCATATACAAGCTTGTAGTAATTAGCCGCTGCTAGGAGTGTATGCTTCCCCCTTTAAGCTTGCATAATTCACATTAATCAGCTCAAGAGACACGCTTGCGCATCTTCTACAATCATTCACTGGCTATACATTAACCATATATAGGCTAACTCGTTACGCACTCGCCTAAGCAGCACACTTGTTGCATCCTAAATTACTCAGCCAGGGGTGACGCTTCCCCCTTAAGGTAAGTATGTCACGCAAACACTAAATTGGAAATAGAATTGCAGCCGCTAGGGGTGTATGCTTCCCCCTTTTACGAAAAACTCTAAGCAGTTAAGCAACTCGCTGTTGCCCGTCTTCGCTCGCTGAGCTTCGGCCGACGCGTCCCATATTAAATTTAAATAATTATGTACGCCAACATTCACGTTATGGTCCAAACAAATGCTTCAGTTGTGTTGGGGGGTTTCGGCTTATATGGTTGTTTTGGGGGGTTTGCCTTGCTGCTCTCCTGCTCTGTCTTGGCATAGCTGCATGGACAGGCGTGGGAGTTTTGCCCAGAACAGATCCAAGCCGCCAACACTAACTGTATGCTATATTATCGCAATAAATCTATTTATCCATACTTGGCGAAGTGGTCCTGATTGAAACACCATTTACAGCCAATACAGACACCTCCACTGATGGCCCGATCACTTTATCAATGTTGCCACCTCTAGATAATTTATTGAGCAGATTAAATTATCTAGAGGTGGCAACATTGATAAAGTGCTATGCCAAAGGGAACTGTACTGGATTCATACTTTGGATGCCTTATATCCCAAAGCTTTAAATGTGGATTTCGACATGAGTGTCATGTTATAGTCACAGCTGTACTGTTTTTATAAGTCTTGAATACTGCAGTTTATGAAGGTTTTTACTGATGTCCTTGCAGTCTCCATGTACTTATATAGCATGTATGTATGTATATATGTGCTTGTATTTTTGTATATTTGTACTTATGTTTGTTTCTTGTATTGGGGATTTTCACTATGGGGAGTAAATGTGTAAATTATGTAGATAACTCAATATGTTGGGTAGGTTAAAGAAAAACTACAACTCCCACCATTGGACTACAACTCTCCTACCTGGCTTCCACAGGTGTGGTAATCACTGTTAATTGTCCTGCTGTGTTTGAACAGTTAAGTTGATTGCTACATTGACTGTTTGTATGCCCTGAGGATGGTCGTTTGACCGAAAGCTTGGCTATTAAATTTGCTGAAAGGATTCAAGTGTGCAGACAGTTTTATTTATTTTTTGGGATATGTTATTGAGAAAATATATTTATTGGTCTAAAGGAATTCCTTTGTGATCTAATAATGTAAAAAGATTGCTTTTTAAAGCATTTGTTTGTTTCCCAGTACTGAAAACTGCATATCATTTGATAGATTTTTCATGTTCTGACTTGTTTTTAAGAAGATATGAACATTCTTTTAAAAGTTATAGGCTTTTGGGGACATTTGGTCAAGGCTACATATTGTTCTGAATCTTGAAATCAAATGTAGTAATTAATTTTTTTTATAATTCATTATTATTAACAAACTTTTGCATCTAGTTAACACCTTGTAACATTTGTTTATTGCCATTTCGCTTATTCTATATGCCACCAGAAAGATGATTATGCATTAGGTCTTTCTTATAATAGGTTTTAACTGTACTAAATCATTAAGGTATCTTTACTAAGCATTTTTTACCCAAAAATTATCCTTCAACATCTGCAGCGAGCATTTTCTGCCTCATTTTACATCTAGAAATATCAGCAGCAAAATTATTATACACAATATACTTGCCATAAGCTGTTATTTACTTTTGTTTGTACAACCTGAAACATACAAAATGAGTAGAAAAAAATAAACTCAACATTTGCTGAATGCACACATTTTTATTGCAGACATTTGACAATACTCTTGTTAGTTTTCTCAGCTTTGCTGTACATTATAATATAATGCTATAATACAATATTATTGCTGTTGTACAGTTAACAGATTCAGGTCTGCTTTGATTGAAATATTTTAAAATACAACAATTTAAAAATAAATAAAATATGGCAACAAGTTTAGTTTCCCTGCAACACAATTTCCTATTTAAAACAATCAAGCCACACAGTGCTGTGTGATTGCATGGTTGAACAGACAGAAGTTATTGAAAAGGCAAATCACAAAATAAAAAAAATAAAACAGAGCAATGGACACTTGTAACAGATGAGAAGTATCAAGGGCACTGTTACAGTTCAACAGCACCTTGCCAGTGATGCAGCAAGTGGTCCTTTATAGTCCTTCATAAAAAGCGTCCAGGTCTGCAGCGTCTTCTCCCTCTAACTCAATGGCAGAATCTTCTGTTGTTTTGTGTGCCGTGTCTTCAGACGGTGCCGTGTCTACAGACGGTCCTGAACTGCTGCTGGCACTTTTGTCAGTAAAGGAGACTTTAGCAACAAACTCCCTCCATGTTTGGATGCACATCTCGTCGTGCACAAGAATGTCTGCAACCAGACTGTGGGAATCGACCGATTCACCTGCCTCCAATTTTAGTAAATCGCGAATCTGCACATCATCTAGATGAATCTTTTGCAGTGCAGATTTGACCATAATGCTGATATGGCCTCGAAACTCAACTTTTGTTTTGGTTGTTTTGCAAAATGCTTGGCATTCGTTGCAGCGAGTCATCAAAGTACTTGAATTTACCGTTTGTAACAAGTGGTGTTTAGGGCAAAAGTGCTCCACCTTCACTTCTGCGTCCACTATTTCTCCTACCACTGTCTGCAGGTCAGTGTCTGTGAATTTTTTAGCTGCACCACAATCTTCTATCTGGCTGATGGTCGTCTGCACGGTGGTGCTCAGCGTTGGCCATTCCTTTGAACTGTCTCACAGACACGTTCTCCATTCTGTACCAGGAGCCTTGCACCAGGTCATGCTGACCCCAGAGAGTGAGCAACAGCAAATCATTGGCATCCGCAACTACGACACTCTTTCGTCGCACCCTTTGCCCCCGAACAACGGTCTCCTCCAAAGCATGTATCATCTTGATGTTGACCGTGACCTACAAAAATAAACGTTCAAATAATCACTGTTGGGACACTACTTTATGTACCGTATTTTCCGCACTATAAGGCGCACTTAAAAGCCTTTAATTTTTTCAAAAAACGGCAGTGCGCCTTATAATCCGGAGCGCCTTATATATGGATCTGGCGCCGTATATTAATGTCTGTAAAACAACCGCTGACTTAAACCTTGTTTATACTTTCGCCTGGCAACGGAGCGCGAGCCTCCGCTGACTGCGCGCGCACCTCCCCAAACAGACGAGGCATTCTTGATGCAACTGTTTTGTTTTAGACTGAACACCAGACCATACAACTGATTTAAACGCACAAACTGGATGCCGGTGTGATGAGATGTACTAATTTTCGTCTGCTCGGGCAGATTCGGCTCAAAGTCGTGCATCTTCGGATGCGGAGACGCGCGCTGTTACAATGGCGTTGTTTTTGCCGCGCGCGTGTGCGCGCCTCCGCATCCGAAGATGCACGACATTGAGCCGAATCTGCTCGAGCCGACGGATATTAGTTTTTTTTATTACCTTCGCGCTCATGCGGACGCGTCGAACAAGGTTTCACAGCTCAGCCACTTGTTTTTTCATAATTTTTGCTGCAAGTGGTAGATCTTGGTTTACATTTGGACTTTGGATGTGATCATAGGCTTGAAAAGGTTGGTGACCGCTCCATAACGCAAACCCAGTCAAACGTTTGTGTCACGGGGTGACGAAAACTTTTTAATTTTTCCCTTGCAAGGCGGAACTAATGTTTGCCAAGATTTGCCTCCCGCCGGACCCAAAAGAACAGAACACCGGCTTAGTTCCGGGCAAGCGCAAAATCCCCGTGAACGGGGTAATCAAACAGAATCACCGCCAGCTGTGCACGATGAGACACGTTGCCATTTAGAGGAGGATAAAAGGAGAGAGTGGAGATCAGACAGGGGTGAAGTTGGAGGACGAGAGGTCTGGGATGATGTGAAGGCTGGGACGATGTGAAGGCTGGGACGGGAGGCGTCTGGAGAGGGACGTGTTTGGGGACAGGAGTTGTTTTTGGGACTGAGTATCTCGGAGGAAGCGCGAGCGGTGGAGAAGAGGAAGTGGGGCTGGCAATGGACGCGAGACTGTGAGTGTGGGAGGATGAGCACGCTGATTTAACTGGAGGAAGGAAATTGTTGTACAGCAAGATCGCTGGTGAGCGACTGTGAGTAGTCCAATCGATCTCCATCTGCTCTCTCTTGTTTATGGGACTTCTTGATGAGAATGCCAGGTCAGGAAATGGGTGACAGCCATATGTATTTCCCACGGAGTGTTGAATTGCAGTGATGAAGTATTATAATGCACTGTTTTGATGTGTGAAGTGTGAACTTAACCCCGCTGGATGTCCATCACCCGCCTGTGTGTTCTATCATGTTCTAAAGACGTGAGAAAAGGCTAATACTGTTGTACTCCACAGAGACCTGAGTGTACTATCTGATAGCCCATTGTGAAGAGAGACACGTAGGTGAATGCTTAACTGACTGCTTTGTGGTAAAATCCTCCAGCCGTAAGTTCTCTGTCTGTCATTACTGAAGAAGAGGATTACGTGTCTGTATACTCACCTGTCTGCTTTGCAGTAACGTCCCTCTGTCGTCAAGCTCTGTGTCTGCCAGCCCATCCAGAGGAGTGTATACCTGAATACTTACCTGACTGCTTTGCAGTGAAGTTCCGCCAGCCGTAAGTTCTCTGTCTGTCATTTCTGAAGAAGAGGATTACGTATCTGTATACTCACCTGTCTGCTTTGCAGTAACGTATCCCTGTCGCAAGCTCTGTGTCTGTCAGCCCTTTAAGAGGAGCGCATACCTGAATGCTCACCTGACTGCTTTGCAGTGAAGTTCCGCCAGCCGCAAGTTCTCTGTCTGTCATTTCTGAAGAAGAGGATTACGTATCTGTATACTCGCCTGTCTGCTTTGCAGTAACGTTTCCCTGTCGCAAGCTCTGTGTCTGTCAGCTCCTTTAAGAGGAGCGCATACCTGGATGCTCACCTGACTGCTTTGCAGTGAAGTTCCGCCAGCCGTAAGTTCTCTGTCTGTCATTACTGAAGAAGATTACGTATCTGTATACTCGCCTGTCTGCTTTGCAGTAACGTTTCCCTGTCGCAAGCTCTGTGTCTGTCAGCCCTTTAAGAGGAGTGCATACCTGAATACTCACCTGACCGCTTGGCAAGGAAGTTCCGCCAGCCGTAAGTTCTCTGTCTGTCATTACTGAAGAAGAGGATTACGTGTCTGTATACTCACCTGTCTGCTTTGCAGTAACGTCTCTCTGTCGTCAAGTTCTGTGTCTGTCAGCCCTTCAAGAGGAGTGCATACCTGAATACTCACCTGACTGCTTTGCAGTTAAGTTCCTCCAGCCTGAAGTTCCTCCAGCCTGAAATTTCTCCAGCCGGAAGTTCTCTGTCTGTCGACTGTGGGTCCGCCGGCGGTCCGCAGGACGGAACGACCCTGCCCAGAAAAACTCACCCATTTGAACTTTATCCACTTTTATACTTAATAAAATACTGATTCTTTGAAGTCCTGTTTGTCTGTCATCCTTGCCTGTCCTCTGTTCGACTCCCCAAGGGTGGTAACGGGTCTCGAGGGGTGGGTGCAGTCCAATTGGCCCGCCCCGACCTGAGACATTTGACTGGAGTATCTTCTATTCTATGCGCCTTATAATCCGGTGCGCCCTATATATGAAAACAGTTCTAAAATAGGCCATTCATTGAAGGTGCGCCTTATAATCCGGTGCGCCTTATAGTGTGGAAAATACGGTACATTAATAGTAACATTACATGTAATGTTTGTCTCCAATTAGACGCTTATAATATCTGTAATCTCATTAACCCTCTGAGGTCGCGCCGGCGTGATTTGCTCGCTTTTTTTTTATCAGTTCAAAAGAGATTAATTTTGCTCTGTTGACTTTGATATTACAA
The DNA here is from genome assembly GCF_949319135.1 of Squalius cephalus. Taxonomy (NCBI): domain Eukaryota; kingdom Metazoa; phylum Chordata; class Actinopteri; order Cypriniformes; family Leuciscidae; genus Squalius; species Squalius cephalus. Next base: position 6,361,434 of record NC_137125.1, read on the forward strand.
ACACGTTTCATACATCAATCGATTCTGTTAAGCGTGTATTATTTTTGTGTATACTCACAATAAAAACAAAGTGTTGTGCTTTTTGCCAAATAAAGAAAAATAAACATGATGTGAGTTCTGCTTTCTCTGTCAGTAAAGTCCATTCTGAAACGCGTCCGAAAATGAACAATAACTTATAAACAGACATACAGACACACAGGCATGAAGCTTGAATTCTCTTCTAGATATAATGACTCCAACTGATGTTTCCATGTCCTTGAAGGTTACACACTGGTTTCTTTTCTCTGGCTCCAAGAAGCTCTTTGTTCTTTTTGATTTTGCCAGACGTTGTTCAATAAAGATTGGATTCTGCTTCACACCATCTTGGAGGAAGCTTGAGAGCTCTTTTGCAACTTTCTCAGATGCAACCTGACCACTTGCAATGTTGATAAGTTCCTAACATAACATGTAATGTTTGTCTCCAATTAGACGCTTATAATATCTGTAATCTCATTAACCCTCTGAGGTCGGCAATCACGCCGGCGTGATTTGCTCGCTTTTTTTTTTATCAGTTCAAAAGAGATTCATTTTGCTCTGTTGACTTTGATATTACAAACACGTTTCATACATCAATCGATTCTGTTAAGTGTGTATTATTTTTGTGTATACTCACAATAAAAACAAAGTGTTGTGCTTATTGCCAAATAAAGAAAAATAAACATGATGTGAGTTCTGCTTTCTCTGTCAGTAAAGTCCATTCTGAAACGCGTCCGAAAATGAACAATAACTTATAAACAGACATACAGACACACAGGCATGAAGCTTGAATTCTCTTCTTTTACATGAAGTAATTTATATAAAAAACAAATATTCTCAGTTCATGTAATCTGTAAGAAAAGAGCGAGATGTCAGTCGTTCTCATCTCATCTAATTATTTTTAATTTGACCACGCCCACGGAGAGTGTGCGCTATTCAAACACAAATTACTGAGGCAATCCACGCAAACCTGTGAACGCCCCCATATCAGCTCGAGAAAACACAAGTTTAATCAGATCATTGTAGCCTACTTGTTTACACCGTCTCGCAGCGCTGTGAGGAATAATAATAATGGAAAATGTCCCTCAGAAGTGCGGGTATTTCGAGGAGCAAGGATCAGACTGAGCTGAGGAATACTGTAGTAAGTTTTTTTAATCGTTTCTGTGTGTGAATGAATGAACGGCAGAGATGCGCGCCGTTTACCACAGCTCGCAAAAAGACAGTTTCACGAGTTCACACTTACAAATAAGTCAGATAGAATAAATGCGTATTTGGCGTGCTGTCCGAGGAGAGGGCTCCGGGCTCGGTATTTGGCCCGAACCCAGAGTACTCCCCCCGTATTCCTGGCTGTGAAGAAAGAGCCAAGAGTGAGGAGTCGGGGTGGTGGAGGGATGCTGGAAATCAAGTCAAGGAATGTTAGGTGAGTTGACAGAGTGGATATATATATACTTCTTGTCATGCTGATTAGGGTAGACATAATTGTTTGATGACAAGTAGATTGGATTGATTATCTGAACGTGCTCCTCCCGAACTTTGTTTATAAAACATCATTTAAATTTGAATCGCGTTTCTGTGTGTGAATGAATGATGATGTTTTAGCAAACTGTATTGCTATACTGAGATGAGTAAAAATCGACTGAAATATGTTGAAATAAAATGTAGGCTATTTGTATAAGCAACGTATTAAACTGCAAATTAACATTTATATGCCCTAATATTTCATAAAAACAACGTTACAGTCAGGCGAAATATGAATGTTATGTTGACTAGATTTGGGTACAGTTTTTACTGTAGAATATACTGCCACATCAAAAAAGCTTTTGTTTAGCAATTTCTGCTCATGTTATATATATATATATATATATATATATATATATATATATATATATATATATATATATATATATATAAAATACTACTTTTGTCAAAAATAAAGTCATCAACTAAGATGTTAGCTGTTCCAATGTTGGCTATATTCAAACTAATGAATACATATGATAAAATGTAGGCCTATAATCATTTTTTTTACAAAGAAAGAGTACACTTGAAATATTGTTGAAATTGTAATTATTGTTGTAATTGTAACCTTTTTAATAAAATAGCAAAACATATTTACAAGATAGATGTAAGCAAAATCTTAAATGGTCAATATAAGTCTTCTTATGTTTTACACAAAACCTGTTTTACACAATTTAAATCAATGTATTGTTTTTTGTGAACGATAAAGCAAGACTATTTTCACATAATTTTGAAGTCAGAACTCAAAGCGACAATATCCATTAGTCAAAAGTCTTGTGGACACATATTTAGTATGAGTTTTGTGGTCTTATTTCAGCAACTTTCATTTTTTATTTTTTTCAATAACCACGCATAAACATTATTATCTTAAAAATACAAACATCTACATGCATGTTGCTCGCATATTATGGTAGCCCTGTTTGTGCTATATAGAGTGAATTTACACATTTGCCATTATCATGTTTATAAATAACTGAAAAAAGCACAAATGTCAGGGCATGTCAGAACATCCCAAGGGCCCCAAAAACACCTTAGACCCCAGAGGGTTAAGGCCATGTCCAGAGTGCATAAACACAGCTGAGGATCCAAACATCCCTTTGCTTGAATAGTACAGAAGCAAAACTAGTAAATCTGTATCATCACATTTGACAATTAGACGAGAACCTGACTGTGCAAGATGTATTGCATGTAACACCAGCCTCGTGTCAGCCTCCACCTGGTCACTGTAAAGATCTTTCAACCAGTCAATGCCTGACTTGCTAACCCTCTTAACCTCCTGAGCATTTTCAAAGTCACCTGCCAAGATGACAGTGTTCCCTGAAGAAATTCTCGTTGGCCCAGTACTGGCGATGTAGGTGTTGACAAAGCTACATAGAGCAGCCTTGTTTCCGCTGATCCTGAGATGTTTTCTGTAGTTTGGAACACTTGTTTGTCCTGTGAAGATATGTGTTTGTCTGCTGGTGTGAATGGTGCCTCTTCTTTGTCTTCCAAGATCTTTCATTGAGTGTTGGTGGTCATATCTATCAAACACTATAACGACACAGCTGTTATAATAATACTACTAATTATTTGTTACATTTATATAGCGCTTTTCTGGGTACTCAAAGCACTTTACATGGGAGGGGGAATCTCCTCAACCACCACCAATGTGCAGCATCCACCTGGATGATGCGACGGCAGCCATATTGCGCCAGAAAGCCCACCACACACCAGCTTACTGGTAGAGAGGAGACAGTGATGAAGTCAATCAGTATATGGGGATGATTAGGAGGCCATGATGGACAGAGGCCAAGGGGCAAATTTGGCCAGGATGCCGGGGTTACACCCCTACTCTTTTTCGGAGTACATCCTGGGATTTTTTAATGACCACAGAGAGTCAGGACCTCGGTTTAACGTCTTATCCGAAGGACGGTGTTTTTTGACAGTATAGTGTCCCGATCACTACACTGGGGCGTTAGGTCCCACACAGACCACGGGGTGAGCACCCCCTACTGGCCTCACTAACACCTCTTCCAGCAGCAACCTGGTTTTCTCAGGTGGTCTCCCATACAGGTACTAACCAGACTCAACCCTGCTTCAGTGGGCAACCAGTCTTGGGCTACAGGGTGATATGGCTGCTAATATCACTGTTACCTTCCTTTCCCATTAAAGTTGCAATCTTTTTGACAACCAGTAATCTTTGAAAGAGCACATTTGAGTCCATGTGAACCTTTCTAGATATAATGACTCCAACTGATGTTTCCATGTCCTTGAAGGTTACACACTGGTTTCTTTTCTCTGGCTCCAAGAAGCTCTTTGTTCTTTTTGACTTTGCCAGACGTTGTTCAATAAAGATTGGATTCTGCTTCGCACCATCTTGGAGGAAGCTTGAGAGCTCTTTTGCAACTTTCTCAGATGCAACCTGACCTCTTGCAATGTTGATAAGTTCCTCAGGAATGCTATCAAGATCAAAGGGATTCTGCCTCTGCTCCACAGCTTCCATTATCTTCTGTATGTCTCTTTCGTCTTGGTCCATTCTGGATGCTCCATGCTCTTTGTGTGCTTTCGGGCTCTGATCATCAGTGTCACAAAGCTCTTTCATGACATCCACATATGCTGTGGTCACATGTCTTGTCATCAATGTCTTGTCATCTTATGAGAGCTCCTTTTCGTAATGTGAAGCCAACAACTCCACCCTGACTCTTGCCTTCTCGATTAATGGTTTGCTCCAGTGCCTGATCAGTAGCCACACAGTTGAAGCTTCGATGCTCAGACCGGTGAATAACAAACCAACCCTGCTGGCTGCATGAATGTGTATGCTTCTGGTTGTTCATGTTCAAGTGCTTTCATTTCTGCAACAAGCAGTTTGTACAGAATTGGGAAAGTACCTGCCCTCAGAAAAGGTTAAGAGGGTTAGCAAGTCAGGCATTGACTGCTTGAAAGATCTTTACAGTGACCAGGTGGAGGCTGACACGAGGCTGGTGTTACATGCTATACATCTTGCACAGTCACATTCTCGTCTAATTGTCAAATGCGATGATACAGATTTACTAGTTTTGCTTCTGTACTATTCAAGCAAAGGGATGTTTGGATCCTCAGCAGTGTTTATGCACTCTGGACATGGCCTTAAGGAAAGATTCGTCCCTATCTGTTTGATAGCTCAGAAGCTTGGAGCAGTGCTTTGTGAGTGTTTACCTGCATGCCATGCCCTCATGGGTTGTGACACCACAAGCAGTTTGTACAGAATTGGGAAGGCCACTGACTTCACAAGACTGAAGACCCATCTTTGTAAGTTACAGGAAATGACCAAATGTGGACTCTCTGGTAGCCTGGAAAAGGCTTTTGCAAGAAGCAAAGCACACTGTGGCAAGAAGGTGTGCCCTCCTCCTGTATGACCAAAAGAAAAAGGTGAAAGGGCATCCTTGGACCAACCTGGATGAGCTGAGGTACACTAGAACAGAAGATGCCTTCCAGCAACATGTGCTGAGAGCCTTGTACCACACAGCAGTGTGGCGTCACAGCCATCTGGCCAAACCTCTTCTCTGGAACCCAGTTGGTAGAGGATGGAGGCTCAGAGAAGATGGGTGCATTGAACCTGTAATGTTCCAAAAGGCACCAGCACCTAAAGAAGTTAGAGACATCACCCACCTCTACTGTAAAGACGGAAACTGCAACAATGCCACCAAATGCCAGTGTCTTTCAGTAGGCTTGACATGCACATGCAGAGTTTTGCTCTTGCCCTTTCCCAGACTGTCCAAATATGACCCACTTTGTCACTGATGGCAATGTGGATGAGTGACATTGGTGTGTTGCAGTTGTAACATCATGGGGGGCTGACCTCAGAATGGCTACCAAAAGCAGTTCATGTTCAAAATGGTTCCTGCTAGAAAAAAAAAACACCATGAGAAGAGAGGGCTCATTCCCCCTCAGAGTGTTTGTTTTGTTAGATTGCCATTTGTTTGATTTAAGACAGTAATTTAATTTTTATTGTGTTAAGTAAAGTTATAGTTTTATTAAAAGGCTCATTAAAGGTAGGGTATGGGATTGAAAATACACAACTCAAATGGTCCTACCTTCTTTCCTCCAACGTTGGCCCTGACTCCACCCATTCGAAGAACATGGACGGGGGAGGGGGTATGGTACGACCTTTGATTGACGATCTTACTGTCCAATGATTCTAGGTGGTCTTGGAAATGATTGGCTGGAGTTTTTCGAGTCCTGCCTGTTCCACAGATGATTAAATTGCTTAATTTTCAGTTCAGTACTTCTAACTCAGTGGCTGTAAGTGGGTTAGGAATAGGATTTCAATTGATTTTGAAAAAATGTACAAAAAAGAGAATCACATACACCACCTTTAAGGTCAAACTGCAATCCTGACTCCTGGTCTCCTGTTTGTGCTATGGTAAGGTGTTATCTTTCAATATCAATCTTTGTTTCCATATAGTACAAGGGGCCATATGAAATGTTTAATTATTAAATGGATCTTATATTAGAATTTCTCACCACTGATAATGGGCTTTGGACTAAATTATGTCAGTGTTCCATTTTCTTTCATTTTAGACACCTCATACATTGAGTGACAGAAGACCCTGATTTGTCGTGCTATATTTACATATTTGGTATTGCTGGATTCAGCACAACCGCATCTTTCCAACAAGTCATCATATGTGTTTCTATGATAATCTCTGGCAAAGCAACCACAAAGTAAATGAAAACATTCTGCATAGATATTCAATTTTTGCATGTCCGCATATTTTAGGTATGTGTTTATATGTCTCTATTTATTCCTTACATCAAGATATTCACATCCAGTCTTTTCTAGTAGGTAAAGCTAAACTTCCTGACTACAAACATGCCAAGTTTCAAAGCTCTTGGAGCTTGTGTGATTGATCTGCATTAGTTAATATGCCTTAACTCCCATACGGACAGGCTATAATTTAGTCCTTTTTTAGTGTTGGGGTGTATAAAAATATCTGTTAATTTAACAATCTTAGCAGTAAAATATTTTGAGCCAAGAATCCATTTCATATATGGGAGACCTTTAGTTCTACTTCCGGTAGGGGAATCTCAAAAATTCGGGGGCATTGTCACTAGCCTAAAGCCAGTGAAAAGCCTTTTTACAAGACATTTAGATTGGTGTTGTAATTTTGGCTACATTACATTGTGTAGTTGTTTGGAATTATTCAGTGAGGCTTCCTCAATGCACAGACCATTAAATATACTGTTTTACACAAATCCTTTCAAGATCTTATATTACTTCTTTTTCCCTATATACACTCACCTAAAGGATTATTAGGAACACCTGTTCAATTTCTCATTAATGCAATTATCTAATCAACCAATCACATGGCAGTTGCTTCAATGAATCACATGGCAGTTGCTTCAATGCATTTAGGGGTGTGGTCCTGGTCAAGGCAATCTCCTGAACTCCAAACTGAATGTCAGAATGGGAAAGAAAGGTGATTTAAGCAATTTTGAGCGTGGCATGGTTGTTGGTGCCAGACGGGCCGGTCTGAGTATTTCACAATCTGCTCAGTTACTGGGATTTTCACGCACAACCATTTCTAGGGTTTACAAAGAATGGTGTGAAAAGGGAAAAACATCCAGTATGCGGCAGTCCTGTGGGCGAAAATGCCTTGTTGATGCTAGAGGTCAGAGGAGAATGGGCCGACTGATTCAAGCTGATAGAAGAGCAACTTTGACTGAAATAACCACTCGTTACAACCGAGGTATGCAGCAAAGCATTTGTGAAGCCACAACACGCACAACCTTGAGGCGGATGGGCTACAACAGCAGAAGACCCCACCGGGTACCACTCATCTCCACTACAAATAGGAAAAAGAGGCTACAATTTGCACAAGCTCACCAAAATTGGACAGTTGAAGACTGGAAAAATGTTGCCTGGTCTGATGAGTCTCAATTTCTGTTGAGACATTCAGATGGTAGAGTCAGAATTTGGCGTAAACAGAATGAGAACATGGATCCATCATGCCTTGTTACAGTTGTGCAGGTTGGTGGTGGTGGTGTAATGGTGTGGGGGATGTTTTCTTGGCACACTTTAGGCCCCTTAGTGCCAATTGGTCATTGTTTAAATGCCACGGCCTACCTGAGCATTGTTTCTGACCATGTCCATCCCTTTATGACCACCATGTACCCATCCTCTGATGGCTACTTCCAGCAGGATAATGCACCATGTCACAAAGCTCGAATCATTTCAAATTGGTTTCTTGAATATGACAATGAGTTCACTGTACTAAAATGGCCCCCACAGTCACCAGATCTCAACCAAATAGAGCATCTTTGGGATGTGGTGGAACGGGAGCTTCGTGCCCTGGATGTGCATCCCACAAATCTCCAACTGCAAGATGCTATCCTATCAATATGGGCCAACATTTCTAAAGAATGCTTTCAGCACCTTGTTGAATCAATGCCACGTAAAATTAAGGAAGTTCTGAAGGCGAAAGGTACGGTGGCCCAGTAGTGCACAACACATCGAAATGTAAAAAGCAAATATAAGTTCACAACACAACGAAATTAAGCCACAACACAACGGAAACAAGCCACAACACAACGAAATAAAGCCACAACACAACGGAAAATCTACAACACAACGGAAATACGCCACAACACAGCGGAAAATCTACAACACAACGAAATAAAGCCACAACACAACGGAAATGCTCCCGACCACTTGAGGGCTCTCGGAGTTAGTTTTCCTAGCCATTGTTCTATAGTTCTATTAATATATAAATACCACGATTAGTTTTAACAGTGTATATCGACATAAAATATTACTTCAAAATAACCTACATGAATTATAGCTGTGTATTTGATTTATACTCGAGAATGCTTGGACGCGCTACCACAGCGCATGATCCGTAAGGGAACGTCTGGCAATTCCACCAAGTGGTTAAAACATATAATTTATTATAATATAATTTGATAAATAAAAATAAAAGCCATTTGGTGAAATAGGAAGGTATTGGCACAATTCCACCTATAATAAGTCAGTCTGGTCACTAGGAACCACAAGCTTTGTGACATGAAAAAAAAAAACTTGATTTAGGCCTAATGTTTACATAAAAAACAAATCTTGTACTGTGCATACAGGGAGCTATTGGCACAATTTCACCTGTTGTAAGTCAGTCTGGTTAATAGAAACTACAACCTTTGAAACATGATAAAAGAAAAAAAAACACTTTTACAGAAATGTCCTAAAAAAAATATTCTTTACTGTAAATACATGGAGGGTATTGGAAAAAAGTCACCTGTATTAAGTCAGTTTACTATCAAATACAATAAAGCTTTGGATTTTGAACATGTCTGTTTTTGAATGTTAAAAGTAATTTTAATTAATACAAATGATACGTTTTAACAACTTGGAGGAATTGGCAGACGTTCCCTCAGGGATCAAGCGCTGTGGTAGCGCATCAAACTAACTTTATCGCACTCCGAGAGCCCTCAAGTGGTCGGGAGCATTTCCGTTGTGTTGTGGCTTTATTTCGTTGTGTTGTAGATTTTCCGTTGTGTTGTGGCTTATTTCCGTTGTGTTGTGGCTTTATTTTGTTGTGTTGTGGCTTATTTCCGTTGTGTTGTGGCTTATTTCCGTTGTGTTGTGGCTTTATTTCGTTGTGTTGTAGATTTTCCGTTGTGTTGTGGCTTAATTTCGTTGTGTTGTGAACTTATGTTTGCTTTTTAAATGCCATTGTGTTGTGCACTACTGGGCCACCGTAGAAAGGGGGTCAAACACAGTATTAGTATGGTGTTCCTAATAATCCTTTAGGTGAGTGTATATGAACACACACACAATCAAAATGTCAAGATGCATTGTATTTAAATTTTTCCCCCACTGATGTATCCGCCGTGGCAATCAGGTCAGAATCGCTTTTGGTGTAAGGGTCAATGACAAATAAGATTTTCAAGAAGAAAAAAAAATATTTTAAGTAGGGCTGGGGGAATTATCGCGTTAATCTTTGCGATTAATTTGAGATGTTTAACGCGTAAAAAATAAATAACGCATTTAACGCAGGACTTCTTTTTTTTTTTTGCCTCGTTTTAATGATTTCCTGTTGCGGCAGCTATTGAAAAGCCGAAAATATGGGGATCGGGTTTCATTCTCGCGCAGCTTTCATGAGCGGGTCTTTTCCGCTCCGTGTGCGCCGCCGCACTCTCCGTTCCGTGTGTCTCTGTGTGTGTGTGTCGGCCATAGGTGTCGGCGCGCTGCGCTCTCTGCTCAGTGTTCGACTCCGTGTTTGCGCTGCACGTTCTGCTCTGTTAACGGCCCAAACGCTCCAATCATGTACCAATCACGCACTGGAAAAGCAAAGTCCGCTCAAATAAGGTGAAATTTCTCTGTAGACTTCTGTTTGCTGAGCTAATAGTAATGCTGGGCAACAATGTTAAAGGGATAGTTCACCCAAAAATGACAATTCTGTCATTTACTCTCCCTCAAGTTGTTCCAAACCTGTATGATTTCCTTTCTTCTGCTGAACACAAAAGAAGATATTTTGAAGAAGGTTGGTAATTAAACAGTTGCTGGTCCCCATTGACTTCCATAGTATTTTTTTCCTACTATGGAAGTCAATGGGGTCCATCAGTCGTTTGGTTACCGACTTTCTTCAAAATATCTTCTTTTGTGTTTAGCAGAAGAAAGAAAGTCATAAAGGTTTGGAACATCTTGAGGAAGAGTAAATGATGACAGAATTTTTATTTTTGGGTGAACTATTCCTTTAAAATTACCTGCTCTGATCACATGCTCTGGTAATAATAGCTTTTTTAGCACTATAGTTTATTTTTATAATTAGTAAAAAAAAAATTTGAAAAAAAATCTTAAATTGATTATGTTGATTGATTATTGAAAAATAATAATACATTGATATATTGATGTTTAATATTATTTTAGTACAGGGCTATTTTCTGTTCCTTTTTTTCCTGTGATTCTAAGTTTAATTATTGATGATTACAAGCTTGGAGGAAATGCAATTAATTGCAATTAATTACAGCAAATTGTGCAATTAATTAGTTAATTTTTTTAATCGATTCCCAGCCCTAATTTTAAGCAAAACAGTTTTAAAATGCATTTTTATGTCCAAAAAAATGTATGGTGTTGATTTATATTGGTTTTACAGCATTTTAGGCAGCATTAATTCATTATTAAACAAGATTTCTGATTTTACCACCCAGAAAATGTCAGGTGGTGCGACCATATATTAATTTAAAATAATATACATTTAATGTACTTAGCATTACTGAGACTTGTAAATATGAATCATTGTAGTGTCTAAAATGCATATCACATGGTAAATTCCCTTTCTATTTCTTTATGTATTGCCCTTTTATTCCAAATCATATAAACGGCTGCTTTTCTGTGTGTTCAAACACCCATTTTTCCATAAGGACTTTTTATGTTTTGTTTTTAACTGTAAAAATAATTTGTATACGTTATATAAAGGATTACAGTTATATTTCTTACTTCATTTTGCAATTGCAGTGGGAATTGATACATTTAAATGTAAATTTGCTGGTTGCACCACCTGACAATGACCGGTCGCACCACCTGACGTTGTGATCAATAATGATTGATATTCACAAAATAAAAAGAAAGATATGTCAATGAATTTTATTCAGGTTTCAATTGGCTTTTTTATTTTAATATCTCAATTTTATATATAATTTTAATATTTTAATCTCAATCATATAATTAAATTTCATTAACAAGAAAGTGCAAAACAATAATGCATGTTATGAATAACATTTGATCATCGCTTCTTTAAAAATATAACTTTGAAACCTCAAGGAACACATTTAATACATGCAAACATCTTTTATATGAAATAGTGAATTAGTGCAAATATTGGGCCCAGAAACATTAATGGCAGAATTCAATCTACTGCTCATGCAATTAGATTCAGTAGTAACAGTAAGTCAAGAAAAAAAACCCATTAAGATGTAAACAAGCTTACTAATTGCAATGTACAACATACCCATCTCTATAAAAGATACATGGTTTCAGACCCCTTCTATTTTAATAAAATGAAAATATATGGGACATATAGGTGAAACTCAAAAAATTTTAAGTTAAAAGGTGAATCTAATATATTATATAAACTCATTACATGCAAAGTGAGATATTTCAAGCTATGAAAACCTTTTCACAATATTCTTCAGAATTATCAAAATTATAACAAATAAAGGCTTGAAATATCTTGCTTTGCATGTAATGAGTCTATATAATATATTAGTTTCACCTTTTAACTTGAATTACTGAAATAAATTAACTTCTGCATGATATTCAATTTTTTGGATTTTCACCTGTACTATATCATTTGTAAAATAAATTATTTTAGTTTAAATATTTAATAGAATGGGTAATGGTTTGTTAATCATTCGAAATCATGACTAATAACTATGCTTTTCTGTAATGCTGTATGACACTGCTATCAAGTATGTATTATTAACATGTAATAACTGTAATTACCACAAAAAATAACAGAACACCATATTAACTTAAGTTGTAATGTATCTAGATATACATAATGAACATAATACCTTGCTTTTCTTTTGGCAAGGTACTCTGCCCCTGCAACTGGATCACTTTTTAAATGAGCTCTATGTCTGCTGTTTTCTCCTTGCTTGATAATGGCATTTACAAAAACAAATTAAAATAGATTAATTTAAAGATGCAATTGTTTTAGTATCAATGTTAATTATACAGTCCTATATTCTTGAAGAATAGGACTTTAAGATGGACAATATGCTCTTTAAATTGTCACTCATACCATAATAAAATAAATATATATATATACATATGTAGATTGCACCTTTAAACAACTTAAAAGTGTTATATATTTATTAAAATATATTTAATATTTTCAAAAACATGAATTAAAATGACTTTTTTTATAGTTGGTTAACTGTAACTCTGGTCGCGACACCTGACATATTGGTTGCACCACCTGACATTTCAAACTCAATTCAAATCTAACAGGCATTAACTTTGACGCCTATACAAATGTTTGACCATGTGCTCAAGTTTATACATACATTTTTTAAATTAAATACACATTTTTATAATAACAACACATTTTCAAAGTTTTCCAGGGGTCATACCACCTGACATGATAAGTTGAATCAATCTCATCATCACTCAAAAATGTCAAATTAACTAATATTTATGGGAGGGTGACTAACCTTGTTACTGCATCAAAGGGGTACTCTGGAGTGTTCTCTGTGATGTCATATGCTGTCACATGGTTTTCTTAAAGGAATATTGCATAAAATTGCATTTTTATGTCGGTCGCCCTCCCTGACATTAGTAGAAGTAAATTTTTTGGACAAAAGTTTTTTAAGTAATAGAATAGTTTTGAAATAGGACAGATACACTATTTCCCCTCATTTATAAGGAATTTAACATAAAATCATGCCAAAATATTTGATTAAGAATTTTATTGAGAAAATTAACATTTATATCTCAGTTTTGCTCTCTGCTTGTATGTTCGGACGGTCGCACCACCTGACATTTTTGGTCTTTCAAACACCAAAACTCAAAAAAATCTATTGAATTTCAATAAAATGAAAAGGGTTTCTTATAAAGGACATATTGTAGATCCATTTGATATATGACATGTATTTATTCAGATTCTTTTTAGGAAAATAATGAATTTGGACACAAAAAATACATGTCATGTCATTGACCCGTAAGGGTGGTAGGAGCAAATCGATCAACCAGTCGTCTTCCCCAGAGCCATGTGACTCCCTCATTCTTATTTTACATAAATCTAAAGAAAATAACATTGACCTCCAGTTCACATAGTTTCGAAAGGAGTTGGGTCTTGATAAATTTGGATTTATGTATGAAGAATTCTGCAAGAATTAATATGTAGTTTGATTATTATTTGTATTCTCCTTAATATTTGCAAATAATACATGATTTTCCTCTACAAAAACCTCCTCGTTTATTTAAAAATATATTTACGATTGGACATGAAAAGAAAAGATTATCTGTTTTTTCAGTATCATTAGGCCTAATTACAACTGAACTAGTAACAAAAATATGCTGTCATATTATTGCCAATATAAACTGAATAGGTATGACTTTAATCAGTGAATTATATTCCTTTTTATTATAAACAACATTGCTCATATAGCATTACTGCTGAAATCAATAAGATCAAAGACAGACCACATGTTTCTTATAGAAGACAGATGTTATTCCATATTATCGTGCTATTATGAGGAGTACAATTATGTTTGCAAATTATGTTTGTGAATGTGAAAGCCTAAGAGATGTTTAGTCACATTTCAGCACAAATTCCATATCTCCAATTTTATTAGAGATAATGAAATATAAATCAGATTTTATCCACCCATCAGGTGTACTTCTTTACAGTCACAGTCATTTTAATATAATGCACTTTAACGAAACAAAGAAAAAATGTTGATTTTATATAGGCTATTTCCCTTATATTCTGTGGAGAAACGGAATAAGATGGATATATTCATCATGATAAGGATTCAGTTTTAGTTAATAAATTAAATAGTAGTATGGTTGGTATAATTATATTTAGATATAAGCCTGCGGCTTTTGAAAAAAAAAATCTCATTGGTATTGATAGCTTTGGGAATCTGCTATTTATCATTTGAATCAATCCTTTATCTTATAATTTAAATGTGTTTTCTGTATGAGAATTTCTATTTCGAGTGAACGGGACTTTTATTTTGGTGTGGGAATATGACGTCATAAGGCTGCGCCGCGCTCCTGCATCTGTGATTCTGCTGAAGAAAGGTTTGTGTTTTTTAATCATTTAAAGTGTTTTAATCAATACAACACGTTCAGACAATAATAAAGAGAACTGTGAGATTAATTATTTTTAAAGTTAACATCGTAATGCATCTATAACAGTAAAGATGCGTCTCATTTCGCTCCCTATATTGTGAATCAGCTGTTTGTTGCTCTCTGGGAACTAATAGGCTCGTTTGAGATTAGCAAAGTCTGTGCAGAACCGATCACCTCGAGATGCATTCTGGACATGTTCGCTTCACTTATTTTTTATGTGGTCACTTATTGTGATTATATGTCGTGGATAAGTTTGTTAGAAGAATATGCCTTATAAAACATTTTTATCCAACAGTCTTTTAAATCCATTAATTTGTCGTTTATTTTTTATTATTAGGGGTTCAAGCACGAAGTGCTGAAACCCTATTGTAATTGTGCTGATTTTTATTATTTTTCTTCTGCCGTAAAACGCATCGTGCAGCCCAAACCGTAAGACCTGGAACCTTGAAACTTTGCCTAATGGTAGTATAAAAATCGAGGAGAGGTTATCAAATTATGACCTCGATTGGCCCATAGGTGGCGCTATAGCGACCAAAAGCGCGAAACTGCTCATAACTCCTAGACCATATGTCGTAGACTCAAGTGTCTTATATCATTGGAAAGCTGGAACCCTGAAGAACAAAACGTATATCTCCGATTTCATTTCCGGTATGCAAATTTTTCCGCCATTTTGAATTTTGTCAAAAACCTACTTTTGCGAACTAGTCCTAGGTTTTTCGTCCGATCGGAACCAAACCAGTGCAGAAATGTTCTCTGGAGTCTGAATATCAATAATTATCGAAAAAAAGTTGAAATTTCGATTCACGGTCGCTAAGGGGCGCAAAAATATTGTTGTGGGAGGAGCCTATTTTACTAAAAGGGCTATAACTCAAGATGTAAATGAGGTATCTTCACCAAACTCGGTCCACATGTGTAGGAGTTCAATCTTGGGTCACAGTAAAAAAATCGCGACGATTGAACACTAGGTGGCGCTATAACATGAAAAAAACATGAAAAGGGCTATGACGACCTGACCGTTAGTCCGATTGACTTGAAAATTGGTATGCAGTGTCTTGGTCCAAGGTGCCATGTATGTCTTTGAGGACATTGGCATATCTCAAAAAACATGGCCGCCATCGGCCAATGAAATTTGAGCACCTATTAGACAAGGTTAACGGAGGCTGATCGGAACAAAACTCGGTAGGCATGTTCGACTCATGGTCCTAGAGGTCTGTAAGAATTTTGAAAGAAATCGGCCACTAGTTGGCGCTAACGAGTTTTACAGCTCCGTAATCACGTGGTGTTACAAATATCCACACAATATGCATATCATTTGATAGACCTTCTCATGGAGAACAACTTTGCCTCAAGAACCATTGCTGTCAATCAAACCGTTCATTAAATATTCGTAATTATGTTAAAAACCTACTTTTGCGAACTAGTCCTAGGTTTTTCGCCCGATCGGAACCAAACGAGTCTAAGACAATTCTATGGACTCTCTAGATAAATAATTATCAAAAAAAAGTTGAACTTTTGCATTTTTCGCATGGGTATATAGGGTTATAAAGAAAATGGGCGTGGCAAAATGCACTCAAAAGCCTATAAATCCTAAACGAAAACACAGAACTTCACAAAAATTGATGCACATATTTGTCATAACATGCTAAAGGAGCCTGGAAATTTGTATAAAGATCGGACCAAAGGTAGCGCTATAACTGTTAAAACGCTTTAAAACCATATATTTCCTATGGTAAATTGCCTGTATTGGCTGTGAATGGTCTTTTCCTATGAAAAATTCCATAGGAAATAATTTGATCAAAATGAAATAATTTTCATATAATAATGTTCATGACTCTTAATAAGCATGAAACATTTCAGACAGATCAGACAAAATTTGCCTCTATAACAGTCAAAAAGGTAAAAATGATATAACATGTCATTAAGCCAATAAGTGGTATTTTACTGCCCCCTGCTGCCATTTCATCATACTGCTCCCTAATATTGTCATATAATTCATATTTAGACTTTATAAAATCATTATTTTAACATTTTCAATCATATTTTGTCAAAACTCATCTATTGGAGTATTACTTGACAATTGTGTCACACTGAGATATGGAAATGGACGAAAGTAAATGAATGAAATGAAACGAAAGTAAAACGGCATTTAAGCCACGCCCCCGAATACAAATTCACTAATAACTCGAAAACGGAAAGTTGTTGCACGTTCAAATTTTGATGGTAAGGTCCTCTCCAGGCTCTTGATCGAAACGTGTCGTCGCGGGCCTCCGTCGAGGGCTACTCGAGCACTATCTATGCTCTGAGTTTCAGAATTTTTCGCGTTCTGGTTACCGAGATATAACTGAAAAACCAAATTCCCATTCATTCACTCATTCATTCAAACACTTCAATTGCTATAATACCACTTTTGTCCACTTGAGGGAGCAGCAGAATTGCACATTACCTTTTCATTAGCTTTCAGTATTGGGAAACAAACAAATGCTTTAAAAAGCAATCTTTTTATTATGATAGGGCTGTAGCTTTCGATTATTTTAGTAATCGAGTATTCTATTCAAGCAATCGGATAAAAAAAAATTGTGGTAAAAAATAGATTCAAGTTAACAACAGCCTTTAAAATGACTTAAAATACAAATATATAATAACAAGCAACAATAATTGGTTCAAGTAAAGTATCAAAGTAAGTAATTATATTGGTTTTATTGAAGAACACTGTTAAAATATACCCATGTAAAATGAATTATATAAACTAATATAAACATAACTTATGTACATAAATAACAAATGCCTGCAGAGGGTGCCAGCGGCCTGGTTGTTGTTACACTAAGCCTGGCATTATCAAATCCTTGTTTAATATTGTCCAAACAATTAATTCAAATGTCAACTTAACCTTCAATATTTGGCCACTTCTGTACGATAGAAATGCTACAGTCACTGTAATTTCTTGAACGAGAACATGTGCACATCAAAACATGCAAACTCATTGCGATTTCAAAATATAAGTTATCTTGCTCTGTTTAAACTTTTATTTTGAAATCGCGATGGACAGCAGTTTGAGAAACCCAGATGTGCTCCACAAATGATAACAGTGCAACTATGAAACACAAACTGCGTCCGACTTGCGTTCCCATATTTGCACGTTATTGGAAACCTAAACAAACAGCACTGCAGAGACTGAGTTTGCTTGGAGCAGCGTTTACTGTGGACGGAGCTGAGGTAATTTTAACATGTAACGTTAGGCTAATCTGCACTCATGTAATTGAAGCGTCTTCTCTGTGAAAAAAACAAACAAACAAAAAACAGAGGATATATTTATTTAACTGAATCACAGCCTTTGTGATTTCACAATGGCACTATGCTATATTATGACTGTAAATGGTTTTAAATATCGCGTTGTCCTAGAAAACTGTAATTCTGCGGTTGTTGGATTCTCGTCTGTGGAATGCACCACTTTCGGTATTTTGCCAATTACTCGAGGGGTAAATTGCAATCAAGGATTTTTTTAAATCGAGTACTTTACTATAATCGAGGAATCGTTACAGCCCTATACTGGTAACATAGTTTTATATTATTAGATCACAAAGAAATGCCTATAGACAAATAAATATATTTTCTCAATAACATATCCAAAAAACATATTTGTGTGTGTGTGTGTGTGTGTGTGTGTGTGTAAGCATGCATTATTGAGTTAACATGGAAAAACTGGTTTGATTTAGTGCAGAAAACTGGTGCAAATCATTAAGTTTAAAGTGAAAGTGAGCCAATAAGTGGTCTTCTACTGGCTTCTGCTGGCCATTCTACTTATTAACTCTTCGGAGTCTTGGGCTATTTTGGCCGTTTTTGAGTACTTTTTACACAGCACAACATCACCTATATGAACAGACAATTAGTTTTTCACTTTGATGTACTTTATCAACATACTGGACCCAAAATCACACAAAAAACACAAAATCCGAATAGAAAAATTATAGTTTTTTACTACAAAAAACACAAACATGCTCAATGAAGCATTTTAAAAGGTTTAAAATGTTAACACAAGTTGTAAATGTCAACATATACAGGTACAATTCAGATATAATCAAGCTATATACAAAAAAAATATGATTTACAAAAAAAAGCAGGTGTAGCCATGGGCTTTTTTCTTTTTCTTTTTAGCTTTGCCACTTTTTAAAACAGTTCATGCACACAATTATACAGAGAGCTATATTTAAGGCCTTGCATTCCCAGAGTATGAGGGTTCCCAAATAGTGCAAATACAACATAAAAAAGGTAAAATTGAGATAAAATCAAACTATATACAGCAAAAAGCAGGTGTGGCAATAGGGTTTTTTTCTTTTCTTTTTTGCTTAGAAACTCTACAAAACACAATGTACAATTACACAGACAGCTACATTACAGGGCTTTCATGAGCTTGAGTAAGAGGTGTTCCTAAAAAGTGCAAATATACCATACAAAAGGTAAAATGAATACAAAATCAATATCAGGATCACTCTCGGTTTTCCAGGGCTCAGAGCTGTGGTGTGGCTGTCCTGACTTTGCTGGAGATCTTGATCTGGTTTGACTCTTCCTTCCACCCCATCTCTTTGTAGGCCTCTGTCTGCTTGTTGTCGAAGTGGTAGATGACCCAGGCTGCTCATCATCTCTGTACATGTCAAGACACACGCAAAAAGATTAAAGATTGTACATCAAAGTTCAAGATGCTCATTGGCACATATGTACAACAATTACAGTGAAGCAATCATTGGCAATGAAATTCTTGTTCACACAACCACACACACACACACACACACACACACACACACACACAGACAGACAGACACACACAGAAACACACACGCACAGACAGACAGACAGACAGACAGACACACACACACACACACACACACACACAGACAGACATACAGACAGACAGAGACACACACACACACACACACACACACACACACACACACACACAGATAATATAATATACAATAAGCTAAAAGTTTGTCTCACCCCTCGTTGTGAACCACAAAAGCCGAGTCGTCAATCTCATCATAGCCACTTTCTGATTCCGTCGATGAACTGTAAACAACATCGTCCAGTTGGTAGAACAAGTCGAGGGCTTGTTCAACCAAAAATTTTCCTTCCACAAAAAATACCTAAACTATCTACACTACTCCTAAACTACTCTCAAAATCTACTCAAACTCTTCCAAAAACTAGCAATAACATCTCTGTCTTTCTGTCTATTCCGTCAATATCCCGTCGGCGCCTTTCAATTTCGCTTCTTTGCACAGTTGGCTCCTCCTCCACTCCGTAAAATGTGCAGCATGAAGAGCAGAGTCAGCAGATTCACACATTTTTCTCCGTTTTGTTTTATGACAAAAACCGACGAAGTTATTGGAATAAATGCGACGCCTGTCGCATCCCATCGTGCGTTCTTTTACGAATGCGTCAATATTTTCAATATTTTTTTTATATAAAGTTTAAATGATCATATCTCCGTTTTTACTTGGTCTAGCAACACAAAACAAAAAGCAGAATAGAGTTTCAAGCCAGCACTTTCGACAGAAGTGGACGGCAGCGCTCGACGTGACTTTGTTTTTATAATTCAACGTCTTAAACCTGTCATGTGATTTGATCACGCCGGTGTGATCGGCGACTCGGAAGAGTTAATGAAGTCTTTTCACATGTGCTTTTGGATTCACTTGTATAACAATAACTATTATAACACAATCATATTTTGTCAGTGTTTATCACTTCATTTGCACTGACACTTCACATAATTGCTAGTAATGTGGTAAATCATGGTAAATCACGCTAGAAACATGGTAAGTCATAGTAAATAATAGTAGAATGTGGTGTATCAAGGTAGATCATGTAAGAATCCTGGTAAATAATTCTAGAACGTGGTATATCATGCTAGAACATGGTAAATCATGGTAAACTATGCTAGAACAGGGTAAATCATGGTAAACCATGATAAATCATGATGAACTATGTCAAATCATTTTAGAATGTGGTATATCATGATAAATCATGCTAGAACATGTTCTTTTCCATCTATGATGTCAGTGGTTACATGCTTGCTAAATAAAACTTAATAACTTTTGATGCTTTTGTGCTTTAAGGCCTTAAAGGCCTTAATTGCTTGAACCCCGATAAATGCTGCTTGCAGCTTTAATTTAATATATTTTTATATTGTTATTATTGGTTACATTTATTCATTGTAGGATACTTTGTTTTCCTCTTAATTCCCTGTATTCCCTGTATCTCTTTACCTAATTAACTTTCTGTATATTATGTTATTTAAAGTATATATTTTGTCAGGACTGTAAATGCCCGATCATGCCAGTAAAGTTGTGGCTATATGACTGTATTTCTATAGAATACACCAATAGCCTATAGTGAGGACAAATAAGCGTCTGTTTTCATTTGTAGTCCCTCGTGACCGTGACCGTGACCGCACTCTAATGAAGTTCCAATAATGTTATTATTATTAATGGGCTAAATGTTAAAAGAATATTGAAGCTACAAAAAAACTTAATCATATAATCCCAAAGTCTTTTTAATCCACTCACTGATATGTAGACTTATTTTGTTTATAATTTGCGTATATATATATATATATATATATATATATATATATATATATATAGGCTATATATGAGGAGCTCTTTTCCAAAACGGGATAAATCCATTTCAGTAGTTTTCAGGAAAATTACATTTTTTACCTAGACCCACACATTTTGTGAATATTCAATGTATTATATTAGGGATGTGAATTTCTGCCAAAAATGCCATTTGACAATCAAGGAGCAAAAGTCGAATATTGTTCGAAAATCGGAGGAAAAAAACAGAAAAGAAAACGCACATTCTCACAATGACGGTCCGTGTAGTAATATGAAGTTGTATGTTGATTATTCGTTTTCAATTAAACAAGCATTGTATATAAGGAAAATAAGTTTGTTTGTGAATATTTTTACGAATAAAGTAAAAACTAAAAAACTAAACTTAAAACGAATAAAGATGAAAGCATGTTATTCGTTTTCCAGGTATGAGTTAAAAAAGGAAAAACGAATGGACGCAAAAGTAGACAAAAATGTGAAATTTAATTTCTGGATTTTAGTTGCGTTGACCTGGAACATTTAGATAATATGAAAGTCACCTGTGAAAATCCGTCCCCTCAGTTTATAAACCGTATTCTTAAACTGTTCCCTCGACTGGTTTAACAGATCGCGCACACGGATTAATTAACCGTACCCACAATATCCTTAATATAGTTTTTGCGACATTTACTTGTATCTTTAAAGTCCATTTTTTGGAAGGAAAAAGCTCAGTATAATAGAATAAGCAAAAAAAGACTGTAAAAGGTTAGATTATATAAAAATAAAACATTCATAAATTATTTTATGATAAACATATTGCTGTCTTAAGTGAACTCATTTATAGTAAAAACGCAAATAATAATAATAATTATCATTATTATTATTACATATAGACATATTTAGAAGACTCTTTTATCCAAAAAAGGAACAAAGCAATCCGTCAAGTGTCAGTCATAATACAGGTTAGACAATAATAATACAGGGCTAAGATTATAACAAATAAACACAAGATTTTGACGTATATCCAAGGGTTTGTTGGGAGTGTGGACGGAACTTTGCATTTTCCTATCAACAGTGGAAACAACTTAAAGGAGAACATGGTAACTTTTTTAACTTAATAAAACTGTCTAGAAATCATTTGGATGGTTAAACAACCTGTTCTGGTGATATTGGTGACTTTCCCCGCTCCCCCCAGCGTTCCCAGGCGGAAAACCAACCTTGCAACTTGGGGACTACCGAAATAAGTCCTAGATAGAAATTGGAAGTCTCGTGAGAAGCGAGAACGAGAACGAGCGCGAAACACGAATTGCTGTACGGCAATTCGACATAAACACACACGCATGTATGATGTATTACCAGATTACCCACCTCGGTAGACATAGCTCCACACGATACAGCTGGCTTTCTCCGATCAAAACAAACGCACATGAGCAGCGGTAGAGAGGGGGAGGAGGCTGCCGCAAGTGAGTTTTTTATGACTGTGTTGTGAAATATACGTCCCCCCACAGCTGTAGGGGGAGCTCGTGGGGAAAACATGCGACAACAAAAGGGAAAATCAGCGAAGAAGTGACTAGAGTTCGCTAGAGTTGCCGAGTTCTCCTTTAAAATACTCTTATCATTTCTGGTCATACAGAAAAGAATAATACATCATTCACAACTACTTTTATTTGTGTAAACTCACAATGACAAGAAAACGTTGAGCTTTTGTAAAATAAAATAAAACAATCAGACGCGCTTTCATGATCTCCGCGAACTGGAGCGCGTCTCAAAAATGAAGTGAAACAAAATATAAATATTTATAAAGCTTGAAATGTCCACTTTTAGACGAATACCGTCTGATTATTTAATCCGTATGAAAGATGCATTTCTCTCTAAAGGGCATTCGCTTTACAGCGGAGATGGAGATGTTTGCAGCCGACACTGATTTAGAAAACACAAGTTTATTAATAAACAATTAAAATTTTGCAGACACATTTATTATCATTAGCCTATAAATCACGTCTCTGTATGGTTCCAGAGACATGGCTCTTCTCATTCAGCACTGCGGGAAAAATATAATTTCCGGGTTCTAATTTGGCCTTAGAAAACCAGTAAAATAAAAAAAATTCCATATTAATTTGTGAATACTTAAAATTTTTAATAAAGGGGCAAAAAGTCATAAACATAAATCTGAAAATACATCAATATTTATTTTTTTCGCAGCATTCGGTGTGTACAGTTCAAATTGTAAAAATAAAATTTTAGTGTTCAACTTTGCATTTTAAAAATACAACAACCGTTCGTAGGAAAAACAAATGGACGCAAAAGTACACGGACCAATGACAGAAAGGGAGGCCAGTTTCATCTTTAGTGATTTGTCATCAAACAAACTGTTTATTAATTGAACAAGTAACATGTTCTCGTCTTTTGTTGTTTTTTTTGTTTGTTTTTTTTTAACTCTTTTTTGCTAACTTTGCCATGCGGAGATATTTCTTCTCGTTGGCCTTCCACCATGTCATGGGGTTAGCGTTCATTGGTGGACGTATGTCTTGGCAGTATTGCAAGAGTTTGGTTGTGGCTGTTGCTGTCTGCTCTGTTATCCTCGCCAAACAAGACAGCAATCGCTGCAGCAGAGAGGGCGTCATTTCATGGTTTTTAGCTGTAAGCCTTTCTCCCGATTCCTCTGCGCCTTCCGTGTCTCCAGCGTCATCAGTGCTGGACAGGAGGTCTCTGACTTCGGCCTGCACAGCGCCTCCAGCATCATCTGTTGCAAATCTCAGGTGCTTGTGCCTTGGGTCTAGGAATGATGCAACCTTTCGCGCGTTGCTGACTTCTGCAAGCCCAAGTCTCCTTTCCAGTGAGACACACACTGTGCTTTTGAATCCCTTGACTTTGGCGTTCTCCCCTGGGATTACTTTGAGATGCTTGGACAGTAAAGTTACGGTCAGTGGTGGCACATTTTAGCGAGTGCAACACGGGTAAGACCTCCTCCATTACAATCCAGCTATCATCTGTCAATTCTAGGGTGCGTGCATCTGATAGCGTAGTGACACTCCTGTCTGATAAGGCAGCACACACGACCCATCGCAGCACACACGGCCCATCGCAGCACACACAGCCCATATTATCACGTTCCCACAAGTTAATATGTCGTGGACACATTTCACTGGTCAGTGTAGAAATGTCTTAGTCTGGACGTGTTTTTCTTACTGTTAATTATTCTCCTCTTAAACAGGACAGTGTCCAAACACACAGAAAAACTCCTGGTGAAGCGACTGAGATCCACGTGACACTATTATAAAGATGCCGTTTATTAAAGAGGAGAGTGAAGACGTGAAGATTGAAGAAACATTCAGTGTCAAACATGAAGAAACTGAGGAACACACAAAGATGGCGTTTATTAAAGAGGAGAGTGAAGACGTGAAGATTGAAGAAACATTCAGAGTCAAACATGAAGAAACTGAGGAACAAACAAAGATGGCGTTTATTAAAGAGGAGAGTGAAGGCGTGAGGATTGAAGAAACATTCAGAGTCAAACATGAAGAAACTGAGGAACAAACAGGTTGGTTTCATTCTCAGTCTTTTTTCAGTCATTCTTTGTCAACACATGTCACAACTTAAATTAGAAAAAACAAAACACTTCCGCATGATTTGTTTTCTTCTTTAGAATGACAGTATGCTGAGTACAATGTACCTGGTGGGTAATATATTCACAACTCTTCACTGCCTCAACAGTTTCAGATGAATGCCCTATAATAAGCATTACTTTTAACAATTTAATCTTTGTACCCATCTGTAATTAGAAATGTATATTAAAAAATAAAAAGGCAGTAAGGTTGTCAAGCTTGAACGAATATAAACACCAGCGTCCGTATCATGTTACAGCGGTTAACGTCAGTATTCCACGTGTTAGCTAACATTAGTCCAAAAGTGAGCTCAAAGTTATTTATCCAAACAGCAACTAAAAACTTACCTGCTACTTCTGTGGGTGGTATCTTCATCTGTTCGTCTCTGCTTCGACTTAGATTTGAAAAGCTTGGCTGTGTTTGGTCAAATTGAATGTAGCAGTTATTGCATGCTGTTATGCTTTCTGTCAGACATTTGAGGTACAGATATTATACAAATCCTATCGCCGCTTGGAGACTCTTCACTTTCCTGGTTTAGACTTTTACTCAGGACAGATATCAGGGTAGCAAGCAGGTGAAACTTTGCGCATAGAATTGTGGCAGAAAAATAACATCATACATAACAGGTAGTCAGGACAGGCAGCAAACAGACAATAATCCAGTCAATAAGGCAATAGTCAACATGCAGGCAGCAAGTGGTCAAGAGAACGTAATCCAAACAAGGTCAAGAAACGGGTATATCAAACAGACAAACGCTCAGAAATGTAGGCTGTGGCAATACAAGACTTTGCACCGAACCTAGTGTTCTCATGGCTTAAATAGTTTGTGAAATGACTGAAAGGTGTGAGCGTGATTAGTTAGGGTATGAGGTTTCTGGCAATTGTAGTCTGTGGTTTAATACTCAGGAAAGGGTGACCTCCGGTGGCCAATGGAAAGATTTTCTGGGGTGGCACTCGTGACAGAAACCCCCCGCCCACAACCAATACCCACTACCCACCCCCAGCCAGAGGATGCCTCCTGACGCGAGGGTGCATTCGACCCCAGGGTCTTCCACGAGGTCGAGGGGCAGGTCTCTGGATGAGTCCTATGGAATTTTGTGTTAAGTGTGTGTTTGTGGATGTCCTCTGCATTGACCCAGGACCTCTCTTCCATGCCATACCCCTCACAGTCAACCAGATATTGCAGCCATCAAACCTGACGTCTGGAGTCAAGAAGATCTCGCACTTGGTATGGCTCCTCGTCATCCACGATTATGGGTAGTGGGCTCTGGATATCGCCCTCCCCCTCTTCCCTCGGGCCACCGACAGGTTTCAGCAGAGAAACTTAAAATGTGGGAGAAACATGTAGGGTTGCACAATTAATCGCAATTCTAATCACAATTATGTAATCGTTCAAAGCCGCAATCAAAAAAATAAGTCCACTTATTCAGTGTGCTTAAGAGGTGTGTTTAGAGCATGTTACATTGTGAGAGGCTAATTACGACTACTTCAGAGAACCCAGCACAGTAGAAACTACCAGTGACGTACAGTAAGTGTACGCTGAAATAAAAAGTATCTCGCCTCAGAAAAACAGACTTTCCTGTCCTCTCAGCCGTTATACTGCGCTCGTAGTGCGCACTCTTCAATTGCACGCGCAAATGCGGTGACGCACGCTGTATATCGCTTCACTTTAGAAAGTGCAAAAGAAACTACGAGCATGCAACATCATTACATTGTATATTAGTTAGTCAAGAAAAAATTTAAGTTAAATACTAATAAATCACGTTACTGGTACGTCATGGGTTAGCTGAGGAAGGAATCATGCCCGTGGACGGTTTTCTGAAGACAGTTTTGTGCATATTCAGCCTTGGGAAGCAAGTGGCTCCAGTCTGATTGATTCTGTTGGCAGTACATTCTCAGAAAACTTGTGAGTTCTTGGTTTAAACATGCAGTTTGTCCATTAGACTGTGGGTGGTACCTTGAACTGGGGCTTACATTTACATTGAGCTGACGGAAGAAGGCTGTCGAAACCTGGGACATGAACTGGGAACCTCGATCAGAGACAAACGCTTTCTCAAACGCTGTCGGAAGCTTAGGTAAAGGTATTAAGTGTCATGTCATGGATAAACGATCAATGACTGTGATTATAGTAGTGTTACCTTGGGAGACCGGGACATCAGTGACAAAATCAACAGCAATATGTGAGCAAAGTCATCAGGGAATGGGTAATGGTTGCGGTGGTTCTGACTGACATGGGAGTGACTGGATTTAGGCAATTGTTCTGACAGGTGGAGCCTCCAGCATGTGATTTTTTTTTCTCCTGCCATGAAATCAGAGGGTTGTGTTTCTGTAGTCAGGGTAGACCGAGGACAACTGGATTGTGAAGGGAATGGATGGTAAAGAGGCATGTGGTTTTAATATGAAGAATACCAACTTGCAGGATAATGTCAGTGCTGGTGCTTAGAACATGACTGGCCCCCAGGGGCGTCCATCGAACGCTGCCACTGTCAAGGGAGATTCACAGGGAATTAGTGGGGTATCTCGCACAGTCGGACTAGGCCTTCATCAATAAAACTGCCCACTACCCCAGAGTCAAGAAGGGCCTTGGTAATGATAGCATTTGTGGAAAAGGTTATCTTTACTGGTACTTCCATACATGAGGTAGAATAACTGTGAAGAATGAATGTACTCACCCTGGGAGTATTCTGCTGTGGTAGTCAAGTGAGGCAGTTCGCTCTCAGATACCCCACCTGGCCACAGTACAGGCACAGATGTTGTCTTACGTGGCGTTCTCGTTCTTCAGTGGAACATCCGACCTGCATCGGTTCAGGGTCATCGTTATGGGGAGTTGCTTGACTGAATGGATGAGAGAGTCGGTCTGGCCTTCTGGAGCAACTGAGATTGCCAATTCGGCAATTTGCTAGCTCGATGAATTGATCCTGTGTTCTCCCCACATTGCGACAGATTCATATTGTATACTATGAAATGTATACTCTGAAGCAGTGTTTCCCCCCTGTATGAGAGAGAGGAGCTGATCCCCGACACTCTTTCCTCCCTCAGGGTGTTCAAAAACTTCTCATAACCGTTGAATGATTTTTTTCAAAGAGTTGAGACATAAGCCCTGATTAGAACAGACGACAGTTTCCCAGTCCAAAGCTTTTCCAGTTAAAGGGGACATATCATGAAAATCTGACTTTTTCTGTGTTTAAGTGCTATAATCAGGTCCCTGGTGCATCTACCAACCCTGAAAACGTAAAAAGTGACAACCCAGTAACTTACTTTTGTAAGTCTTTCTCTGCAAGCATGTCAAAAAATAAGCCGATCAGATTTCACTATCCTTCCGACATAAGAAGAGGATCTTATTATAATATTATCGCCCCTGAATCTGCACGTTTCCACCCACGCCGACCACCATTTGGTTTTCACAGGCAACAACAGTGTAACCAGGTCTAACGTCTGACCTGCAGGATCCCAACACAAATGTGTGCAGTGCAGTGCTCTACTGTGGGTTTTTATGAGGGGGGGTAGTACTTGGGATGTGTCCTAAAGAATGATTTAATGTTTTAGATGTCTAAATGTTTTTATGTCTGTTACTTTGTGCCATTAAACTAGTGTTAACTCGTTTTTGTTTTCACCCTAGACCTGATGGCTCTGAAAGAAGAGAGTCAAGAACTGCATGGAACTGAAGATAAATGTCATGATTTCATGACTAGTGACAAATCCTGTAGTAACTCACAGACTCATAAAACAGAAACTAGAAATCTCCAGATAAGAATTCACTGTGGAGATAAGCCTTTGACCTGCCAACACTGTGGAAAGAATTTCATTCGAAAAGACAGCTTTAAAATGCACTTGAAAATCCACACTGGAGAGAAGCCTTTCACCTGCAAACTGTGTGGGAAGAGTTTCTCACTTAAAGGAAATCTTAAGACTCACATGAGAGTTCACACTGGAGAGAAGCCTTACACGTGTCTTCAGTGTAAAAAGAGTTTCACAATTAAAGGAAACCTTAATATTCACATGAGAGTTCACACTGGAGAGAAGCCTTACAAGTGTCTTCAGTGTGATATGAGTTTCCCATATCACATAAGCTTGAAACATCATTTACAAACTCATTCTGGAAAGAAAATGATGTTTCCTCAGTGTGACGAGGTTGAGAAAAAGGAGGAATTTCAATAATAATCTGCACATTCACTCAGAAGAAAGACAATTCAATTGTGATCAATGCAATAAAAACATCATACTCACAAATACATATGAAAAGTCATGTAAATGTGAGACCCTGTTTGTGTTCTTTGTTAAAGAGTATGGCAGTAGAAAATGTATTTCTGCACCCCTTTCAACAAAGTGAATTAGAAAACTGATGGTTCTTGAAGATGGTTAAATTGACTCTTTCCATAGCTTCATTCCTCTGTTTCTTTTTTCGGTTTCTTTCACTTTGCATTTTGCCCATGTGTGTATGAGTGATTAGTGTGTATGTCTTTGTTTAGAATAGTCATGTGTTCATGATTTAGTTAATAAAACTTAAACACACTACATGTGAGTATTTGATTCTGATAAACTGTTTGCAATCAAAGTCACTTTGTCATAGTCACAACAATTCCTGGGGCCTGTACCATGAAGCCGGATTAGGTGGCTAGCCAGCTATGTTTCAGCTTAGTTTCCGCCAACCCTGGGTTTTAGGTACTATGAAAGTAGCTTGGCTTTAATCGGTGTTCGTTGCCATGGTATCTTACGCTGCACGACTAACCTGCTCCGGGGCAGGTTATGTTCTGGATTCAAGATCTCAGACTGAAGTTTGACCAATCAGCTGAGAGCAAAGAAACATATAGGTGACGTAACTTATTCCAAGTGTCTGTTGCAATGACTTCACATTTTCTTCCAAATCCGGTGGATATCTCAGCGCAAATTGTTTGACGAGCACTTCATAGAAAAAGAGTTTTTAGCCAGACAAAATCCTCTTGCCTTAACTGATAGTTACTTGTATGAAAGATACAGATTTTCCGCGGAAGGAATGTCTTATCTTTGCGAACTTCTTGAGCTGCACATAAAGAATTTAACACGTCGAATTCATGCACTTACTGTACCGCAAATATTGCGTTGGGTTTTTTTTTTTTTTTTTTGCAAGTGGTACATTCTTGCACGGTGGGTGACGCACAGAAGCTAGGGGAAAACATATGTTTGTCAAACCATTCGCAAGGTGGTCCTCGCCCTGCAGGAGTACATGAAAAGTTTCATTAATAGTGTTCCCCGGACATTTATCGACCATGTCCATAAAAGAGGGCTTTTATAAAACTGCCAGTAAGATATATTGATAGGGTGACATCACATGAACACTTTTTTTTTTTTTTTCAAAAAGCAAATTTCACAAATGTACTAGGCTATACAATATAATTCATGTTAATAATTATTTTAAATCTTTTTTATTATTCTTCTGTTAATCTTATGATGGGATTCCCAAGTCATTGCAACTTGTATGCAGTCTATTGTTCCAGTCTCCACTGCTCTAGGGGAACATGAGGCAGATTATGTTAATAGGAAGTCCTATCACAGCCATAATGTTCAGGTAGAGATATGTTAGATGATTATTTTCTGTGAGATGAATCTTTAAATTAATAGTAACATTAACAGTTATAATAATGATCTACTAAACATTTCATCTGCAGACGACTTGTGGTCATGAACATATGATCAAGTTTGTATGCCAAATGGCCTGGCTCCAGTGCTTGTCTCAAATTTTCCGTTAGTCTGTGTTGTGTCAGCACTTTGAGGAAAGCAAGTTAAATTTGGTTCAGTACAAAACACTGTTAATTTGAACTGAGATAGAAAAACCTACACAATAACCCCCTATCATGACCCTCAGACAGGGCCACAGCACCGCTTCAATGTGGCCCTCAAACAAGAGTGAAGATAAAGATGACCTTTGGCCTCCTAAAGGCACATTAACTGTGTTCGGCCCTTAAGAGTCACCAGAGCGGGCATCACAGATAGTGGCGCAATGTGCCATTCTGCACAATATAGCCACCAGTAAGGAGCGAGAAACACCACAAAACCAGCTTCTCCCCGATGAAACTGACCTGATCACACTTGACCACCCAGCTGGTGCAGATGTAGATGCAATCACCATACAATATTACACTTAATAAAAGCACATTGAAACTGCACATAGGTCTCAAACTGTTTTATTGGTTTTGTGGGATGAGAGGGAGAAAGAGAGCAAGAGAAAGTTGCATTAATAAATATTCATACTAAAGTGTTACTGGATAGATAGACTATATAACTATATACCGTATTTTTCGGACTATAAGTCGCTCCGGAGTATAAGTCGCATCAGTCAAAAAATGCCTCATGAAGTGAAAAAAAACATATATAAGTCGCACTGGACTATAAGTCGCATTTATTTAGAAATTTATTTCACAAAATCCAAGACCAAGAACAGACATTTAATCAGGAAAGGCAAGTTATTCAACTACACAGTAGCACACAGAACAACAGACTGAATAGGTTTCCAGTATGTTAACGTAACACATTAACGCCCGTTTCACACATACTCCGTTTGTAGTGCGTATATTTTTCCGTACCCTTGTTAACAGGTCAGAGCTTTCACAATGCACGCGGTTGCAGTCCGTCGATCCGTTCCAGGTGCGGTGCGTATACAGCAGTGCAGCGATCGTTTCCGCACCGAGTCTATTTTTGCTGTGCTGCACGCGCTGAATTAAAGTGACAGCACACGGTTTGTGGTCAAAATGAACACAGATTGACCAGATTGACATGAAAATGTAGTAATTTCATCATAAATGCATTTAATTAAATACTAGCCTACTATTTTTCACAGTCATCTTTTTACTTCAAGCGTTGGTAAATCAAGGAAAACTACAATTTACTTCAACAAGGCGACATAATGAACAACACTCGTCTCATTCGTGGAGGTGGAAAAACAAGTTATTTGTGACATGCAAGATTTATTGTATAAAGATTTAAATTATGCAAAAGAAAGGGTATGAGTCTGCTGTTTTTGTCAATTTTAAGTTTTAATTTAAAATGTATGCGATTTTAATATAAGTGCATGGTTAAATATTTTACCACTTGCTTGAGCAACTTAATATATAATTATATAGAAGTAATGCATTGAATAATAGTTTGTTTAAATTGTGTTTAAACGTGAATACGTCTATTAAAGAGTATACGTATAAAGAGAATCGCAATGCTGACAAAAAACTTTTTCTTTTTTTTAAATAAAATTTGCTGATAACTTCTGGATTTGAAATACAATGTGTTTGGGGTTACAGCCGCGGGTCAGTTAACGTTACGCACTGCAAACGCAGCTTATGTGAAAGCACTTTAGCGCGTGCTGCTCCTGCACAGCATGCACCGCACACGCACTGCACACGTTATTCAGCTACACAATAGCATAAAGAACAAATATCTGGGAGGCTGAATAAGCTAAATTAACATAAGCCAGCGAGTCCAACAAGCAAGTTACCAGTACAAGTTCACCAAGCTCCCGCGATCTCATTCCTCATCATTTTCTTCATCATCCGTGTCGCTTCTGAACAACTCCGCCAACTAGAGCGCCCCCTCGCGGCTGTAGACGGTAATGTTTTCTCTTGGTTCATCTCAGTCTGAATTAATTTTGATATATAAGTCGCACCTGACTATAAGTCGCAGGACCAGCCAAACTATGAAAAAAAGTGCGACTTATAGTCCGGAAAATACGGTACATACTGAGATCAGTTTTATCCAGCTGTTTGATTTAGTTTGGAGCCTCCTCAGCTCACAGTCAGCTCCTTTAGTGTGCAGTCTAGTTCAAGACTCCTTTAGTGTGCAGTCTAGTTCAAGACTCCTTTAGTGTGCAGTCTAGTTCAAGTCTCCTTTAGTGTGCAGTCTAGTTCAAGACTCCTTTTGTACAGGGCCCTGACTGAGTCTGTTTCCACCTGAAACATAATTCCACCACAAACATGATCATTACAAGTTTTCTGGAGGCTCATCAAAATCACAAAAAGTTCCTTGACTTCCTACAAACACAGGACTGACTGTAATTTATGTCAAGGGTTTGAAATCCTTACCTTGTTCACATTTCTTCTGAAGCCCATTGAGGTGGAGGCCTCAGTTTCTGGGGCAGGTTGTGAAAAATCCTACAATAAAAGAGATGTGTAATGGCCAGTCGCTTTTTTATGCCACACATTGAAATGTTTGCCATAATAAAAAGCCCAGTGCATTCACATCAGCAACTGTCTGAGAACACACAGACAGAGTGTCTTCATTTCCTCCACCCTAATAAATAAAAATAGGCCAATGTAAAGCATAACTGTTGTAAAGCAGGTTATGTTTGGTGTTCTGTCTGCTGCATACTGACCTCTGTGTGAGAGACTGTGTGTGTGCTGGCTTCAACAGGGACACTGTATTTCCCTCTACTGCAGAACATACAGTCAGCCATATTTAAAACTTAAAAAAGTAGTAATGTATTGCACACGTACCCAGTGTTACTTGCTTAGAGGAGCCAGCACCAGGGTCAGATTGTACAGCACCTGTAATTCCATCCATAATCGGCCGTCCCTTATTGCTACTCAGAGCCAACTCCTCCGCCAGTGTATTGTGGTTTTCTGAATTTAACTCTTTATTTCTGTTTGCTGCAAACAAGTGTTGTGATAAAATGTTCACAAAAATAATAAAAGGTTGTGGTAAATACTCACCACTTTGAATTATATTTTTATATTTTGTCTTTATCTGCTGCCAAGAACATTTGGAGTTTGGGTTGCATCTAAAAATCAATGAATATTAATCTTTCTTAGTAGCCTACATACATGCTCATTTTTTATATATTACAAAAATAGGCTATAGGCTATATTACACATAGGCTACACATACATATAGGCTATACATACATACTTTTACATAAATATAGAACGTATTTGTTTAACTTACGCATTAACAATCAGCAATCTTTCTCCAACACTCTTCTCTTGCTTTTGCAGCAGAGACCGTATTGTTTCGAGCTTGAAATACATATTTAAATTCATCGTAATTATGAATGATTATCTCTTGCTCCTCCGCGGAAAAATCGCGACCCGCGATTGGTTGTTCAGTGTCGACGTCACTCTTTTATGTGCACGCGCGCGTGGAGTAATCATAGCTTGAGGATCAAAGCCTGAGTTGACAGAGAAAGTTGATGAGCTGCATCATGGTACCAATAAAGCCTGATTGCATCGGTTTGGTTTTGTCAACTCAAAACTAATCCTGTAACCCCGAGTTTGTTCAGCTACCTTCATGGTACAGGCCCCTGATCTTGCTACATGCTGTAGTAATCATAGACGTTTCAGAATGGTATGTTTTTTTTAAGACTGCAGATCTATTGTGATCGCTATATGACACTGTTACTTTTGTATATTTAGAACGATTGTAGCTAAATATCTGTCGCCAGAACTATTAACCCAATATGAACACTAAACATTGGCTTTACAACAGTAGCCAAATCAAACACAAACCATGTTTAGCATGCCTGTAGATAAACAATACATAAAAGCTATAATCAAAGAATAATTTACACTGATCACATAAACGACAACCACCACAAACATTCCAAGTTCGCTGCGCTGGTGATATTAAACAGAAGTTTGTATCTGTTTGTCGGATAAGTATGAATTAGTATTTAACAATATAATAATAAGGGTTGGTGTGTGTGTGTGTGGGGGGGGGGGTTCAAGATTATTTTTATTTTTTTTAAATAACCCCTTAAACCATGAATTCTGGCAAGTTTTGTGGATAGAAATGGACATTTTGAGACATACAAATTTGACATACCATCAACAGAAGGCATGATTATTGCAGTACCTTGAACTGGTCACAAACAGGATTAGGACAGGATTATTCATGTTTTTCTTTTGAGTTAATTTTCAGATGTAAGGTAGAAATTTATAGTGGAAAAATGAAACTCTTTCCTCCCTCATCTGCACTACTGATCTTTTTTTCTGTAACACACTTTCACACTTAGATACATCATCATGTAACCAGTACTTTCATTTATTTTATACTGTAGACATTTTGAACATTAAAAATCCAAATGAAACTTTTCATTAGTTTAAAAGGTGACTAGCTTGCATAGCCTATTTTACTTCACTAACCTCCAGGGACGTGCAAAGAGTTCATCAGGGGCAGGGGCTCAAATGTAAGAAAGACAATTTGCTGTGATTAATCGCAATAAATCGCATTTCCCCCAAACTTGTAATCATCAATATTTAAATATAGAATCACTAATTAAATTAAACAAAGGTACACAAAAAAGGGGGGAAAAAGAAAAATGTCCTCACAAATTGGACAGAAAATAGCCCTATATTAAAATATAAAACATCAATTTATTATTCTTCATTCAGTTCTATGCAACATACTCCGATTTAACAGATTTATTTTTTGACTAATTATCAAAATAAAGTATAGTCATACAAAGCTCTTATTACCAGAGCATGTGATCAGAGCAGGTCATTTTACCATTGTTGCCCAGCATTGCTATACCAGCTCAGCAAACAGAAGTCTACTACTGAGAAATTTCACGTTATTTGAGCGGACTTTGCTTTTCCAGTGCGTGATCGGTAGCCAACATGATTGGAGCGTTTGGGCCGTTAAGGAGCAGAACGCGCAGCGCAAACACAGAGCGGAACATTGAGCAGAGAGCGCAGTGCGCCGACACACACACACACACACACACACGGAACGGAGAGCGCGCCGCAAACACGGAGCGGAAAAGACCCGCACATGAAGTTACTAAACAAGCTGCGCGAGAATGAAACCTGATCGCCGAACACGGAAGGGCGCGGGACGTCATATTTTCCATAGACAGTAAAAAAATGGACACATCGACCCCAAAGACTTAAACGGATCAAAGTTCGTTCCGCTTTCTCCTTTCCACAAACGCTTGCTCACTCTCCCGTGGCGTCTGTCGTGGTGTCGTTGTGTCTGTTGCCGCGTCGCTTCTATTATGAGTGCGCTTTCCGTGCGTCCACATTTGAAATATTTTCATGTGAACGGCCACTTATGACAACGTGTGTAAGTGAATGTCGTGATATTACTGATCATGTGAAGATTTTGCAGCGGCGCTGAAAATCCAGCGGCGGCGCTGCGCCGCTGCTTAATACATTGTAGGGGAAACACTGTCCTTAGAAATTGATTTCTTTAAAGGAGTAGTTCACTTTCAAATGAAAATTCTGTCATCATATACTCACCCTCATGTTGTTTCAAACCTGTATGAATTTCTTTCTTCTGCTGAACAGAAAGGAAGATATTTAGAAGAATATCAGTAACTAGACAGTTTCTGGGTCCCATTGACTTCCATAGTAGTCCCATTGAGGATTTGAGGAGGGAGGAGATTGCTGCAATGTCGTCCTTCAACCAGGCCTTTCTGGGAACCCTGAGCCAGCTTGTACAGGCACTGAACCGGCCTTTGCTCATTTGAACTTCATGTTTGCACTACATGTAACATATGTATATAGTTGGTTGTGTGAATTTATATTTATATTATAGTTTTTTTTCTATTTGTGTGTGTTTAAATAAAACCTTTTTGAAACTTATTACAAAGTGTCTTTTTTGATGGTTTGCTTTTTTACAAGTGCTTGACCATGTATTTTCTGATTTTATACTGTGATAACCTTAAAAAAACAGCACAGACAACATTTTTAAAGATAATGTATTTATTTTTTAGCAATTAAAGTAACACATCAGACCCTCTCGTACATCCCTGCCCTCCTCCTCTACACCCTGTGCCACTGCCACCACAGGCTCTGCTGCTGCAGGTGCATCCCAGTCATAGTCCTCTCCATGACTCTCACAAAGGTTATGCAAAGCACAGCAAGCATAATAGATTTCACTATTGTAACATCTCAGTCATTTCTTTTCATGAGACAACGCCATCTTCCCTTCAGTCTACCAAAAGCGTTTTCAACCACTACCCGTGCTCGACATATTTTCTTGTTATTTATTTATATATTTACATATTTATCTGCTGTTCTGCTGTCAGCCGTCCAGTGTCAGTGAATGGTTTTATGAGCCAGTTCTGCAGGGGATAGGCAGAATCTCCCAGGATGTAGTAGGCAACATTCACCCCACCAATATTCCTGGTGTAAGCTGGAAAGAGGTTGCCACGGCTGGCCAACTCCCACAATGTGGACAGTCTTAAAACACGAGCATCATGCAAGCTGCCAGGCAGTCCTGCAAACACGTTCCAGAACAGTCCTTTTCCATCTACAACACCTTGAAAGATGATGGAGTGCCAGCCTTTACGGTTGAAATAGTCACAGTGGTACTCCTGTGGTGCCAAAATCAGTATGTGTGATCCATCAATAGCACCAACACACTGCGGGAGCCTCCATCTGTTCTCAATGTAGGCAGCCATTTCTTCAAACTCCTCCTGGTCTGGGAAACGAATTTGTTCGGGAACCAACAACGTTTCTTTAGCAGCAGTGAACTCTTGAACACACCGGCAAACAGTTGTTATGCTTACTCCGAAAAGATGGCCGACAGTTCTGTACTCTGAACCGGTCGCAAGCATCCATAGTGCGATGGCCACTCTCTTCTTTAGAGGAACACACTTGCGGAAGCTTGTGTCCTGTCTCTCCATCACTGGACACAGTTTGTTGTACAAGTAAATAAATGTTTCTTCAGACATTCTGAAGTTCTGAACCCACTGCGTGTTTGTGAAACTGGGAACAATAACATCCCACCACTCGGTAGCTCGGTTGAAAGCCCAAAAAGCCGCGGCGACTTTGCAAAGCGAAACAGATCTGAAACACATAAAGCATACACATTTTAGTACGTAATACTGGTAGCTATAAAGTTGATCAAATACTTTGTATATAGTATAGTATTTACACATATGCAAACGTTAGCATAACTTACCCTCTTGCGTCGGCTTTGAACAACCGGATTCGTCTCGTAGTCTGAACTCTGTAGTAATTCCCAAACTCTCCTGTTTTTTTCAGCAGTGTTTCGTTTTGCTGCCCTCAGCCTCTCCTGAAACAACGTTTGTTTTCTTGCTGTGAGAAACAGCCACATCCCGAGGATCAAAAACAGCATACACTCGTTTTCCTCCATTGTCCTGTGTGTGTGGGTAGCGGGTGTGTGTCACGTAGAAGATTACATCACGGCAGTTTCCTGCGGCATCGCTATGACGACCAGGTACTATTGTGGAGGTACTATCTGCAATGAAAAACAGAGCGAAAAGCGAACTGAGCCGAGGCGAGTCGATGAAATGCAATGGCATGCGAGCTCCATGCAATGGTTTTCAGAACCTCTTTTGTTGGCGCTTGATCTCTGCACCCAGACTGCATCACCATCTCGGGGAGTTTTTGCATGGAATCCAAATAGATACTTCTGGGTAGTTTGGTTTCCAGAGTTTCTCCAATGGATATTCGTGAATCTGTACGCACTGGCCTCCTCAGTGGTACTGTGGCACACATCTCCTCATGTGAATATAAGGGCTGCCTTCAGGGTGACCTCATCTTTGACTTCCACAGAAACATTAATGGGGCAATTTTCAAACCGGCAGTAGCCATTACATTTGAATAGTGGTGTGGTTTTTAGTGACTGCAGGGTTTTCATTCTGTGGCGTTTGAAACCAAAACTGCAGTATGGGTGAATAGATCTGATTCCTCTGGCAATCACGCTTGTCCACTGTAATCCTTGAAAGCATCTTCCTTTTGGATGCTTGCTCAGGTCTTGCCATTCTTTTTTGTCAATAAAAAAGAAACATGGCTCCTTAGGCAAACTACATCAGAAGAATGTATCCTCTGCCCCACTGCTCTCTGTCGAAATGTAAGTTGATTCACCCAAGTCGGATGCCTTGTCATTATCCTGTAACACAAAAAAATTCCAATGACATTTTTTGATTGAAATTCAATATGCAGGCTTTTACTATTAAACAGATGATATTGTATTATTATTTATAAATGATCTTCCTTTGAATATTTTTGTAAATTGTCATGTAATCTCTCTATACTTGCATTTTCATATCAAACTGTTACTTGTTTGAATGTGATAAGATATTGAAAAGGTTAAAGAAGGACATTTCTTTTAATATTCTGCCAGTATGGCTTTCCTGAGATGTATTATTACTGAAGCAGAAACCGAGCTGTTTTGTAAAAAAATACATACAGTTTTACTACCTTTTCGCCTGAAGATTCAGACTTGTTTTCAGCACGAGGGCTGTCCTCCTTTAAAGATGATGTCAAATTCTGCCAGGAGCCCTAAAAATAGACATTATCAGCAACACAAAGAAAACCCTTAATAGGAATTCAACATGGAATAGGTACATGTGGATCGGAAACATGAATGAAGAACATGCTTCACTTACTCCATTGCTCTGATTGGTTGTAGGTCTATCCAATTGAGTGCAGAGGCATTTTCTTTCCTGGTTCGGTTGAAACACGCCCCATAATCACAGCCCAATGGAGCAGTATCGGACTCATATTCTGACTACGACTTTTGTGAACTTTATATAAAAACACCAAAATGGACTCAAAACAAAGAAACAACATTCAAACAGTATTGCAAAAACACCCAGCACACAAAGATATATATATATCTTCACAATCACACATCTGTATAAAAGTGAAGTCAACGCATCTTGACCTTGTGGGTTTTTGTGAGAGGAGTTTGATTTTGAGATAGTGGATTTTTGGTGATATAGTGACATTTATTGTGTGATTTGTTTAGTTATATTTAGGCTTACATTTAAATGTACACATTGACTGATAGGCTAGAGACAGACAGAGTATACATATAGTGACACATTAATAGATACATAGATAGAAATATATATATATAGACAGATAGATTAATAGACAGATACATATATAGATACATAGATAGATTAAGAGATAGATAGATAAATAAAAATGTAGGCTCCACAGAAGAGTACATCTGTAAAATACTACAGAATAGTAATAAAAAGAAATAGTATTGTGCTAATGCTTACCAAATGAAACCTGTATAAATTATGTAAAGTGTGAGATTGTGGTGGTTTAATTCATGTGCATTGCTGTAAATATTTACACTGCTTTGTTGTGTGTGGTTTTAAAGGTTTTTCACCTACTGAAATTCTACAATAAATCGAGAAAAGGCAACTTAAGTCTCATTCTTGTGAGTGGAACCCAGTGTTCAATTCAGGAGTAAGGAACCCCTTTCAAGTGTGGGTACCGTGCAGATTAAAACACTTGACACTCACTTTTGTCAGGCACAAAGTCACAGAACAGTCCTGGAAGTGGCTTTGTTTACAGCAGCCAGGCAATTGACCGTTCGCAAAAACCCACCCCCCTTAGTTACTGTCGCTATGTCCGACAAGCTACGCCGTTCTCACGCCACACCATGTTCTCACGCAGTGAAAAATACATCGCGGAGCAGAGAGGAGACTGACAACACGCTGACAGACAGGACAGACCAGGTTACTTTTCGGTTACGTTTGATATTAAACATATTAAACAAAGTCTCACCTTTCAAATTTGGTCATTTTTTAAAAGAAATTTAAACAATAAATACCGTTTTGTGGCTCTTTAATGTGTCGTGACAGATCGCTGTAGAGCATCAGTTAAAGCTGCTCGTGAACCGATCATTTCTTCCTTCTAGTTAATTTATAGCCTCAAATAAACAATAAACATGAACAAACATAAGAAGGAATGTTGTTTTAACCACGGAAAGGCGTCAGTACACTCCGTTTTTCAAGTTCAAATCCTCCCATGTAATCTACTAACTGCTTTGTCTGACAAAATGGCGGATGGCGAAGTATGATTGGTCAGATCACCTGTCAATCAAGCTCCCTGCGAAGGGTCAATTCCAGAGACCAATTGGAAAAGAAAGTAATGTACTAGAGGGCATGGGGAAAGTAGGCAGATTAATACATTGATAGCTAACTGCGTGATTTTGATATGTATTTTAATAAATTTGTTATCATTTAAACTTTTGAATCTGATTAATCATAATTGGAACTAAATTGCCAAACTTAATTCATTCTTTATTCAAAGGTTTATATATCTGCCATTTCTGGACATATCCTAAAGAAAGCAATTAATAACAATTTTGAGAAGTTCTGAGATTACAGGTTACACACTTTTCAATTGTTTAGTGGGTATAGGATTTAGTATACATGTAGTTGGATTTGATGTTTTACATCTCCTTTCATGTATGTTGTTTTGTGCCATTAAACTGATGTTAACTTGTTTTTGTTTCTTTTCACCTTAGACCTGATGACTCTGAAAGAGGAGAGTCAAGAACTGAATGCAATTGAAGAGAAAAATCAGTATGAGAAATGTCATGATTTATAAAACAGGAACTGGAAAACTTAAAGTCGAGATGGGAGTTCACATTGGAGAGAGCCGTTTCACCTGCCAACTGTGTGGAAAAGTTTCAGTCGAAAAGACAGCCTTAAAGGCCACATGAGAGTTCACACTGGAGAGAAGCCGTTCATATGCTCTCAGTGTGGAAAGAGGTTTATACAGAAGAAAACCCTTAATTCCCACATGCGAGTTCACACTGGAGAGAAGCCATTTGTTTGTGATCGGTGTGGAAAGAGTTTCAGATTTAAAGATAGCTTTAATAATCATCATATGATGATTCACTCAGGAGAGAAATGTTTTACATGTCATCAGTGCAAGGACAGGAATCACCTTAAT
Source organism: Squalius cephalus (assembly GCF_949319135.1). NCBI lineage: Eukaryota > Metazoa > Chordata > Actinopteri > Cypriniformes > Leuciscidae > Squalius > Squalius cephalus. The sequence continues at coordinate 6,402,602 of NC_137125.1, forward strand.
CATGTGAAAATTCACATTGTTGAGAAGCCTTACATATGCCTTCACTGCAGAAAATATAACCCTTGAGAATCACATGAGAATTCACACTGAAGAAAAGCCTTTCACCTGCCCTCAGTGTGGAAGGAGCTTCACGGTTAAAGGAAACCTTAACCCCCTGAGGTCGGCAATCGCGCCGGCGCCATAGGTTCGTTTTTGTTCATATCAGTTCAAACGAGAGTCCAAATACTCTGTTGATTTTGATCTTACAAACCAGTTTCATACATCAATCGATCCTGTTAAGTGTGTATTATTTTTGTGTATACTCACAATAAAAACAAAGTGTTGTGCTTTTTGCCAAATAAAGAAAAATAAACACGAAGCGAGTTCTGCCTTCTCTCTGTCAGTGTAGTCCATTCTGAAACGTGTCCGAAAATGAACAATAACTCCGCGAATACTCAGTCAAACAGGCATACAGACACACAGGCATGAAGCTTGAATTCTCTTCTTTTAAATTAAGTCATTTTTATAAAAAACAAATATTCTCAGTTTATGTAATCTGTAAGAAAAGAGTGAGATGTCAGTCGTTCTCATCTCAGCTCATCATTTTTAATGTGACCCCGCCCACGGAGAGCGTGCGCTATTCAAACGCAAATGACTGAGGCGATCCTGCAAACTGTGAACGCCCCATATCAGCTCGAGAAAACGCATCAGATCATTGTACTTGTTTACACCGTCTCGCAGCGCTGTGAGGAATAATAATAATGGAAAATGTACCTCAGAAGTGCTGGTATTTCGAGGAACAACGGATGCCGCTGAGCTGAGGAATACTGTAGTACGTTTTTTTTCATTCTCAAGTGAATCGCGTTTCTGTGTGTGAATGAATGAACGGCAGAGATGCGTGCTGTTTACCACAACTGGCAAAAGGACAGTTTAAATTTGAATCGCAATTCTGTGTGTGAATGAATGATCCGCTTTTAGCAAACTATATTTCTATACTGAGATGAGTAAAAATCGACTGAAATATGTTGAAATAAAATGTATTTGTATAAGCAACGTATTAAACTGCAAATTAACATTTATATTTCTTATATAAACGAAAGGCCTATGTTACAGACATATGAAAGACAACATTTCGTTGACTAGTTTTGGATAGATTATACATTTTTACTGTAAAATATCTGCCACCTCAAATAAGCTTTTGTTTGCCCATTTTTGCTCATATGTTAAGTATAGTATGTTTTGTCAAAAATAAGGTAATCAAATAATCAATCAAATCCTTAACTTTGAAATATGTATGATAAAATGTATACTTTAGTTTTTACAAAGAAAGATTACACTTGAATTGTTGTTGTAATTGTAACCTTTTTAATAAAAAATATATATTTACAAGGTAGATGTAAACAAACTATTAAAAGGTAAATATAAGCCTTTTCTTTAAATCATTTTTATTGTGTTTTATTAGTGACAAATTTGGGGAGAGGATACATATTCCAAAACTGAAAATATGAGAATTAACTGCACAATTACTAGACATGTTTTCCTTGGATATTATACAATTTGAAAACATAATTTGTGAAAAAAAATAAAATAAATTAGATGCTTCCAACTGTGAACCAATTTGGTAGAATATATATATATATATATATGCTCTTGCTCTTGCATTTTTTCTTGTGGCTCAATGACACACCTGAATGAATGGCTCATTAAGTATGCGGGCCCCATTGTCTCCTCAGGTGTGAACCACTAAATATGCATGATGGTGTTGGATCGTTGACGCCCACTCGCAAACAGAAAGTGTTTTGCAAAATTTAAATCAATGTATTGTGTTATGTGAATGATTAGGCAGGATGATTTTCACATCATTTTGAAGAAAAAACTCTAGGCGACGACATACATTAGTCAGAAGTCTTATTGACACATATTTAGTATGTGTTTTGTGGCCTTATTTCAGAAACTTTAGATTTTAGTTTTTTCAATAACCATGCATAAACATTATTCTCTCAAAAATACAAACATGTACATTCATGTTGCTCACATATTATGGTAGCCCTGTTTGTGCTAAATAGAGTGTAATTACACCTTTGCCATTAATATGTTTATAAGCAACTGAAAAAAGCACAAATGTCAGGGCATGTCAGAACATCTCAAGGACCCCAAAAACACCTCAGACCCCAGAGGGTTAACAGCCGTTCTTGAACAGGTTCTGCTCGATCCTCTCCAATAGCATTCTCTGGGTCTGATTCGGGCTCAAACTGGTATGGCAATATTGACGCCGTTGACGACAGTATATAGGTTTCAGGGTTCGCCAGATCATGTAGACAATAATAATATTTAGAATTCTGCTGTAAATAGTTTGTTCTATTTATCCTTTTCACTTGTTTGAAAATAAATATAGATGTTTGTCCTGTTTGAAAAACACATAGGGTGAATTGCCTTTATGTGGGACATTTTTTGCACTTCAGACTTCTGTGACATTGCGATGTGTAACCAAAACATTAAATCCACACCCAATACCATTTAAAAAAAACAACAACAAGATGTGTCCTAATCAAATAAAAAGAGAAAATTCAGATAGATAACCCATTGATAAGAAAAATTATAGACATATTAGTGCTCTTATTGCAACTCGTCTGAGAAAATCTGCAGCTTCCTAATGTGGGACACTGAAAAATCTATGATAAAAGACCAAAAATCACACTGATACATGTAGAATAGTAAAATCTTATTTTATTTTAGATACACTGGAGAGTAGATTTAGGGACTTTTTAGATTTTATTCCATGCCCTGGCCCAACAGTCTCAGCTGAGGGACCCCACCATCCTCAACAATCTATACTCCTCTATGGCTCTTTCATCCTGTCCTGCCTCCACTGATTAAGTTTCTTTCTCATATCCTTTCCCTGTTTCTGCCTCTCTTTCTGCATCTGACAATCTGTCCCTGTCTTTCTCACCTTTGCCATTGTGATCTGTGATCTACCGCTTGTTGTAGTATCGTCTGTAACTAGAAAGAATGTACCAATTGTAGACCAGTCTTGATTTACAACTGTCAGAAATACACTATAAGATTCCAAAAGGGAATAGCTAAGCGGATGCTAAAAACTTGCATCTTGTGTCCATCTCTGTTTCTTGAAGGGAGCCGGCGCTTGTGACAGTTGTAGCCTATTGCTGCAAGCAGAGTCTGCGTGCGATACACTGCTGCGTTGTAGGAATACCGCTTCCCTGCATACATGAGTATGTGATTTTGGAAGTTTTCCAGATCTGATGTAGTCCTGCAGTGTGGGAGAACAAATAAACACTTCAGTGTTATTTTGCTTTGATAGTAACTAACATGCTACTAAACATACTGATCTGCAAAGAACAGGTTTTTTTATTTAGTTATTGAAATAGGCTATAGTAGCACCACTCAGGATAACTTTCTTGTAAGACACTGGTATTAGTGTACAGTAAAGGTAATGTACATACCTGAAGTTGATGAACTTCTTAACATTCTTCAACCAACGCTTGTCCAGGACGATGGCTAGTAATGCTTGGTGAGCTGCTGAACCTGTAATCACACATCATCATATTGTGAGAAGGACAAAAGTCCATTCAAAGCAACATGCACTCCTCATGAAAATAAATTAGAATTACCTTGTTCTAGCACGTTTTTTTTCTGGGTACCATCACCCAGTGGTTTATGCTCACACGATCCAGTAGCCCAGGTGTGCTGGTTGCAAACGTGGTGTATAACAGCATGCCACTTCAGCTGCAGAAATAGAAACCAGAAATAGAAACGTGATCTCTCTCGCCTTCTGTACACACAGTAAAACAACGGTTTTGTTTACAGCATCTATTCACTTCCCAAAAACATACCTTAAATTCCTCTACCGAAGACGCTTGCTTAGCACAATACAATAGCACAATGGCTTACAATTGACGCATTTCCACTGCATGGTACGGTACGGTACGGTACGGCTCGCTTCGGCTCGCTTTATATGGTACCACCTCTGTTGAGGCTCCAAGCGTACCGTACCGATACTAAAATGTGACGTGAAAACACTGCAGATCACTGATTGGTCAGACAGAATCATCACTACCAGCGTCATTGTATTTACGACACGAGACACTAAACCCGCTAGATTTAAATAGCCAGTAGACAACAACCAATGCTGTAGCACCTGTTTTAAAAGTATTTGCTTCAAAAAAAGAGTATAAACTTAAAAAAAAAAATGGCTGAATCGTGGTCAGTGGACGAGGTTCAGACATTCCTCTCGTTGGTTGCCGAGGAGTGGATGGGGAAACACGGAATGAAAAATTCGCATTTAATATGATGATGTCATGGCAGTAGAGACGGCAACTATAACGATCAGTCCCACCCACTTTGAAGCGGTACTAACTGCAGTGGAAAAGCAACCGAGCTAAAGCGAACCGAACCGTGCCGTACCGAGTTGAGTCGTACCACGCAGTGGAAAATCGAAGCGAGCCGAACCGTTCCGCGCCGAGCCGAACCGTACCGAGCCGAACCGAGCCGTACCATGCGGTGGAAAAGCGCCATATGTCCCTGATCCATGGCAAAATTCCAGACTGGTCCTTCATCACACCAGCCTGAAAACAGGATGTGCCAGTGTGAGACAGCCACCATAAATATGCTGCTGCTTTTCAGCAAGATATGTAAAAGGTTGAAATCCGGTTACTAACAACTCACTAATCACTCATAAAAACATTGCTTACCCGTCGCAGCTTCTTCCCCAAATTCGTTGCTGCGTGCCAAATATCTAGGGAATGATGTAGACCCCATTGCTTGTATTTGCCATCTGGTTCTGTGGAAAAAGAAGCCTTTAGAATAAAAATAAATAAATATTTGATAATCCACTATTACGGCCATTTTCCTTACTCAGCAAAGCAGAAATTTGAGGGTGGGCATCGGTCACCACTTCCGATATATGGATCTCCGGCAAGAGTGCATCCATTGTTCGGACGAAACACTCCTTCTCCATAATCACCAAGTTCCTGTTTGTTTCCCACTTATCCAGAGAGACAATAGCTGCTTTCCGACCGGAGGAACCTTTTCACAGTTCCTAGAACTATCGGCTAAAGTACCCGGATGTCGGCGTGTTCGCACCGCAGGAACTAGGAGCGATTTTAGTTCTAGGAACTCCATTTGTAGGAACTAATTTAGCTCCTACTTCAGAGTAGGGTCTAAACCAGCACTATAGGAACTACCTGTGACGTTAGTGTACGCTGATGACCGAACGCACGTGGAACACCAGCACCCGCCATTTTTAAAACAGCTATAATGTAAACACAGATTATAGCCTATATATTTTAGGGGTGTAACGGTACACAAAAATCACGGTTCGGTACGTACCTCGGTTTTAAAGTCACGGTTCGGTTTATTTTCGGTACAGTAAGGGAAAGAAATGCAAACATTAAACTGCAGGTTGTTTATTACTATAAACTTTTTTTTAACAATTTGTTTACACTTTTTTTAACACTTTTTAATAAAATACAATAATATTAGGGCTGTGACATTAAGGTTCAAAGGTCAATACGGAATGGATTAATCTGCGTTATTTTTTTTAACGCGTTAATTTCGATTAATTAATCTGAGAAAAAATAACGCGTTAAAAAAAATAACGCAGATTAATCCATTCCGTATTCCGTCTTACCTTTCATCATGGGATAATGAGTCATGACAATGCTGACTGAATTTGTGATTAACTGTACACTAAAATATTGTTAACTGTCAAATAACTTGCAGCAATGGCTTAATTAAACACATTTAATAAAAATATAAAACATGCTCAAGATTGTAAAACAAGTTTTATTCTGAAAAAACAAAAGTCTAAAAATACTTTCTAAAACAGATGAAAAACATCTCAAACTTTAAATTGCAGCATTTTCGAAGTAATGTTAAAAACCTGTAAAGCAAGTGTAAATAATGTTTATAATTTAATGTTTAATATTAAATGTATAATTTAATAATGTTCAATAATTTAATAATGTTCAATTGTATTGTATTGATTATTTGCTAGGCACAATTATTTCAATGCTCACCCTTTGAACATTTGAACATTATTTCAATTATTCATTATTTCATGTTCAACACAATTATTTTTAATTGATTGACAGCCCTAATTTATATGCAATTAAAATGCGATTAATTTCGCTTAATTAATTACAAAGCCTCTAATTAATTAGATTATTTTTTTTTAATCGAGTCCCGGCCCTAAATAATATATATATATATATAATTAAAAAAAGAATAAGAAATAAAATACTGCTGCAAAGTTCTCCACTAAATAAAATACTCCCAGTCACAAACCAATATCACATAATAAATTGTATGAAAAATATAAATAAATAACTATGATTACAGTGCAGCATTACCAATCCCAGCTTGTAGGCCTGCTCATATTTAAAAATTAAGGCTGGGAATCGATTAAAAAAAATGAACTAATTAATTGCACAATTTGCTGTAATTAATTGCATTTCCTCCAAGCTTGTAATCATCAATAATTAAACTTAGAATCACCTAAATCAGTGGTTCCCAAACCTGTCCTGGAGTACCCCCAACACCACACGTTTTCTTCGTCTCCCTAATCAAACACACCTGATTCAACTCATCAGCTCATTAACCCATGTGATAATGAGCTGATGAGTTGAATCAGGTGTGTTTGATTAGGGAGACGAAGAAAACGTGCGGTGTTGGGGGTACTCCAGGGGCCTGTTTCAGAAAGGAGGTTAAGTGAAAACTCTGAGTATGTTAACCCTGAAATGAGGGAAACTCTGAGTTTTCTGTTTCAGAATGGGAGGTATGTTAAACCTGAGAAAGCAGAGTAAGTCAAGCCTGTTTCAGAAAGAGAGGTAACTTATACTCAGAGTCAGTTAACATGGCAACTTACTCTGTGAACCTAACCTGGTCGGGAGCAGGTTTTCTTCGGGAAACCCAGAGTTTCTTTCGGTCTCCTCCCCTTTTTTAAAGAGGAAGTGGTATTTAAACACCTCATTCATTCTTTCGGTACATTGATTCATTGTGCACATTTCAGTCACGCAGAGCGCATCAAATTAAGTGAATGAAATGGCATGTCCTTTTATGGACGATCCTGTGGATGAAGAGGCTGCATTAATCCGTAGGGAGTTACATTTACGTCGGGAGAGAATTTTGAGACCCAGAGTGGATTTTTTGTCATATCCATATTCAATTTTATTTGAGCGTTACCGTTTTTCTTTACAGTCAATAAGATACATCCATAATCTCATCCATCCTTACATCAGAAACATCAGCCATCGCGGCCGTGCTCTTACATCCGAGCAGATGCTTTGCGTTGCATTACGTTTCTTTGCAAATGGTAGTTTTCTGTATAACATTGGGGATGCAGAACATATCAGTAAGGCTACTGTTTGCAGAGTTGTAAGGAAAGTGTGCCTCGCTCTTAAGCACTTTCTCCGAATTTTTGTGCTGGGCACAAACCCGTGAGAGCCATCAAAGAGGAGTTTCACAGGATTGCAGGTCAGTGATGTATAAATCGGTTTAAATGAGGCTAACCTGATAAATGACGTTCAGTTAAGAGCATCTTGCTGCGACCCCTGGAAGTAAACTAATAATTAGAATTCCTTTTAGGATTTCCGAATGTGGTTGGATGCATTGATGGCACACATATTCCCATCATTGCACCTTCCGAAAATGAAGCTGACTATGTCAACAGGAGGTCCATCCACAGTATTAATGTGCAGGTACACTGACAGCCTACTGTTTCTAATGGTCAAAGACTACATCACAATACTATAACATGTCTCATTCTTTGCATTGCCAAGATCATATGTGATGCTGCACATCTCATTACAAATGTGGAGGCCAAGTGGCCCGGTTCTGTTCATGACTCACGAATGTATCGTGAGTCAACCCTGAGCAACAGACTGGAAAGGGGTAAGTAAATGCATGTATTTCAATGTATGCACTACACACTTACTGGGGAACTTCTATGCAGCTCTAAAGCAATGTGAACTTTCTTACAGGAGAGATTGATGGCTTTCTGCTGGGAGATAGGGGTTACCCATGCCGACCAACACTAATTACCCCTTACCCAGATCCTGAACCAGGCCCCCAGCGCCGCTTCAATGTGGCACACTGCAGGACGAGAGCCCGGGTGGAGATGACCATAGGCCTGTTGAAAGCACGTTTCCAGTGCCTACGTCACCTCAGGGTAACCCCTGAAAGGGCCTGCAACATTATTGTGGCATGTGTTGTTCTCCATAATATTGCCATAATTAGAGGGGAGCAACACCCTGCCCTACAAATACAAGACCCAGAGGAAGACCCCATCAACCCGGCAGATTTCCAGGATGGAAGGGTAGTCCGGGATATGATATGCCGAAATGTCTTCACAGATTAATACACATTATATCCACCACCACAACCAACCACAAAATAAAATAAATGAATAAACACAAAATCATAGCAATTTATCTGGTGTTCTTTATTTCCTACACATTAAAAAAAAAAGATTAATATATTTTCAATACTTAGAATTCACCTGTGACCATGCACTCACCTCTAGCTTTAGTTTCAGAATCTCGATTTCCAGATCTACCTTTTGGATCTGGCGGTCCAAGTATACTAGTTCTTTGCTGTTTTTTTTTCTATCTTTTTAATAAGAAGAAGCCTATATAATTCCTTAACTGGCAACTGAAAATACAGTAGATTACAGTTACATAATGTAGTTCTAAAATTCTACAGAATTAAATGGTGGCATTTACTGAAAATCACTGAACTGTGTTCATCTGTGCACCAGAAGTTGATGGACCGTCCTCTTGCTGTTTTTCCACACTCTGGGGAGAGATAAAATACCTGTTTATACTTAGATTTAAACTTAGATTCTATAGGCTACTCCACATAAAAAAGGTGAATAAATGTGAATGTGTAGATTGTTTGATAGACACATAATATTACCATTACCTCTGTAGGCCTCTCTGTGGCAGCAGAAACTGTTTCTTCATCCCCATCATCCTGTGAAGATGAGCATTTGAGTACACTTTATAACACTATTTGTCATAATTTCTGGTGTATTGAGTAGGCTACTTACAACTGCCTGTGGTTCTGTTGGGACAGGAGGCTCCAAAAGACAGATTTTACCGTCAGAATCTGTTGGGACCAACGAAAAACCCACCCCAAAGTAAAATAAATGGAAATATCACAAATAGCCTATATAAAAACACAACACATAGGTAGACCTCTTACATTTTATGAAGGCACTTAAATCTTCTGGAGTGACTGGCTCTGATGAAGTCCCTCCAGGAATTCCCTCAGCCATTGGCCTTCCAGCATTCAGGCTCAGGGCCATCTCCTCTGCATTTGTCAGAGGTGGTGGTGCAGGTCCTCCCCCCGTTTTGCAAGCCTCTGCCTTCTTTCTGTTGGCTGAGTAGTCAAATGAGATTGAACATTTAGACCTATGTCAAAAATGCTGCTGCACTGCTAGACACTGGATGCTATTTAGTATTTTATATGTCAAATGTTTGTAAAGTCAGGTGGACTACAACCATGATATGCTCAAGCCTTACCTGATTGAACTATGTTTTTATATTTCATTTTCAGCTGCTGCCGTGTTCTTTTAATGCCTGCAGGATTGCACCTACATGAAAATTAAAATTAAAGTTGAATAACACATACTGTTCTTCCAGTTTCACCTCTGATATTATAACAGTTGGGCAAGTCACTTATATTACTAACTACAAATGACATCTTCAACAGTGTAATTAGATTAATGTAATAATTACTATCTCTAGAAAGTATTGGTCTACTTATTACTAATTACTTTCTAAATCCCATATCAACCTCAACCACTTGAACAATACAAGGAGAGACAAGAAACTGCACTTTTAATGCTTTCAAATAAACATTATACAATTGCATGAATTATTCTTGAAAAAATATATCTTTTAAAATTTGATGTTAAATCCACTATTGTTTTATACAGAATTGCTTTATAGTCTATGCAGCATGTAATGCAATTACATCAGATTTTACTTTAAATTACGGAGTAATCCCTTTAATTAAATTACAGTTTTTAGATTACATATAAATTAATTACACACAACACTGTATAACAGTAATTCAAATGTAAACTTACGCATTGACTCGAGCAGCTATTTTCTCCCAAGCTAACTCTCTGTCCTTCGCCGCTGCAGCCGTGTTGCTTTTTTTTTTAAATATATGTTCGTACTCTCCATATGCTTGCATAAGCACATCCAGTTCTGCTGGTGAAAAATATGAAGACCTCTTTTTGTCTGGCGCCTCATAATATCTGCGCTCCATTGATAATGGCTTTTTATAGTTGTGGTGCACGAGCTTAACTCAGAGTCAGTCAACTCAGAGTTGATTAAACTAACTCATTTCAGCTGTTCTGAAACCGAAAACTCAAGAGTTTCCCATCTCAGGGTAAGTCAACTTTTAACTCAGAGTTGGTTGAACCTCCTTATTGAAACAGGCCCCAGGACAGGTTTGGGAACCACTGACCTAAATAAATGAAACACCAGGGAAAAAAAAGGAACAGAAAATAGCCCTATATTAAAATAATATTAAACATAGATATATCAATGTATTATTATTTTTCAATAATCAATCAACATAATCAATTTAAGATTTTTTTTTCTTCATTTTTTTTACTAATTATCAAAATAAAATATAGCCCTACAAAGCTATTATTACCAGAGCATGTGATCAGAGCAGGTCATTTTACCATTGTTGCCAGCATGACTATACCAGCTCAAAGTCTACTACTGAGAAATTTCACATTATTTGAGCGGACTTTGCTTTTCCAGTGCGTGATCGGTACATGATTGGAGCGTTTGGGCCGTTAACGACAGAGCAGAACGCGCAGCGCAAACACGGAGTCGAACATTGAGCAGAGAGCGCAGCGCGCCGACACACACGCGGAACGGAGAGTGCGGTGGCGCACACGGAGCGGAAAAGCCCCGCTCATGAAAGCTGCGCGAGGATGAAACCCGATCGCCATACTTTCGGTCTATGTGTGGCGGAGTGGCGGTATAGGATTTCAATAAGTTACTTTGCTTATGGTGATAATTGTCGACTACGCCACCCTGAATAAATCAGGGAATATCTAAATAACCCAGAAATTAGCATTAGGTCCCACAGGTTCGTGTGTGTCAGGGAGGTTAGAGACAAGAGTACAACTAAATTACAAAAAAAAGTCTTTTATTGACATACAAAAACAGTTAAAACAGTATCTTTTCTTAAAACAAGGGCGCTCAGCGCTCAATGTACAAATGTCAAAGCACAAAAACAGGTGTTCACAGGGGGGCAATATGAATGGCACACACCAACATAGTCCTCTACCCACAAGGGTAGGAGGAGTTTCAGTCAAACAAAAAAATAAAAACCAAACCACCAGGCTGAATCTACCGGCGGAAGGACCACTTAATGGCTTTTCCAAAAGCGTAATTCTACTCACACACACACACGTCACCGTGCACTTGGATCATACACGCAAGCACTCCAAAAGTGTCACCCATTGCAACACTACCACCACCACAATGCACTCGAAGGTCCTCCCGCCTGGCCACCTCAGTTCCTGGGAGAAAACAAGATAAACAGCTGAGTTTGGTAAAACCCAAAAAATAAATAGCCAAAAGAAAATATAATAAATCAAAAGCAGCAACGACACACAAGTAAATAACAGAAACAAAATACACACAGCTGAACTAAAGAAACAGAAAAGAATAACAGCAGATAGAGCTGGTGCAGCACACACACACTCGCGCGCACACACACACTGGTTCTTGTACAAATAACAATCAATTATTATTGATCATAACTTTTCTATCACACTAAAAAGGGAAAGGAAGTAGGCGATACAAATCCTGTGCCCTTATGAATTCCCGCCGGCGCGATCAGCGCGACACGTAGGGCAGCGCAAGCACCGTAGTTATCCGGGTGGACTCGAGTTCATAGGAACACGGAAGAACGAGAGGGAGATTGTACAGGGAACCAGCAAAATGGTCCTGAGGACGAAAGGGAGGACCCGCGCCTCACGAACGCCTTAAAGAGAAGCAGCGAGATGTTAGTGCCTCTCTTTCCACTACAATCTTCCAGACATCGTACATGACACTTACCAAAAGACGACATCACCCCACATATAATCCCCACAGGCTACTGTTTACAGCGATCATCACAACCACCGATTAACTGGGGTACAGGAAGCAATGCATTAACAGTGATATAGCGACTCAGTATACTACACGCCATCATAACCACCACTCAATACAGGGACAGTTTACATACCTGAAGGGTGGGCAGACACCTATTCTGAGCTGATGAAATGCACCGTCGGAAAAGTGCTTAAATGAAACGCTACAATTTAAAGAGATAACACATATCAGTAGCGTTCTAAACACACGATTTAAACCACTCACTACCAGCACATACCTGAGGCGCTAGTGGATGACGCAGGAGGGGAAGGGCAAGACGTGACATATCTCAGAGTACAGCCAACCGGCATTAAATAGCCTGTACTCTTTCCTGATAGGACACCAGGACTGTCACTCACTTAACTAATCCTGCCACATATGGGCTTGTCTGCATTGGCCATGACGCTAGTTAGCGAGAGGCTGGGCTAAAGCGTGCCGTGTATGTTGTTGTACAGTGCGCGGTGTGTGATTTTTCGCCCTGCAGTCGATTTCATTGGTTTAGGTTACAGTGATGACAGGTAATACTTTAGAATCAGCTGCAGGGCGGGATTTGCGCTGCACACGGAGACTTCCGCCACTTAATATGTTCGTGTGGAAACACGAAAATGTACCTATGTTCCGCACACAAAATATTGCATTCAGTCATTCGGTACACACGTGCCCTGTACCGAAACGGTCCGGTACGAATACACGTACCGTTACACCCCTAATATATTTACTCCAGAAACTAACTATACAAACATGGAAAACAGTGATAGATGGGTCTCTAAAACCTTTATGCTGAAGAGAAAATCCAACGCAGGGGGGGACCAAGTCAAACATGATTATGTATTTCTGCTCAGCTAGCAACACTGGACATCAACCACACGGCATAGGCTAATAACCTTTTTTTCATATACTGTGTACTTTCTATAACAGTTCTATCTAATAACATATTAAACAGTACTGTTAGACAGATCGCTAACTAACGAACACAGAGAATGCGAGCATTGTTTGCTCTGGCGTTCTCAGCGCTGCCAAAATAAAAGTCACCGTGCTTGCGTCACTCCTACCTGTTCCTATGGCCACTTGGCCAGTGCGAACGCAAACAGCAAAACCGAGTTTGGGGGAGAGTAGTTCCTAGAACTGTTTAGAAGTGGACAGTTCCTATAAATAAGTTCCTGTAACTACTTGGTCGGAAAGCGGCTAATGTGCACGATGTCTCTAGATTCCTGTTCTATGGTTGTGTAGGTGCAATACTGTGCACAGTGGCCTACAGAATGTAGAGCATAGTGGTCAATATGTCAACTTCTCTCTCTCTTCCTCACACAGACACACACACACACACACACACACACACACACACACACACACACACACACACACACACACACCAGGGATGCAAACAGGCGAGGGGTGGAATAAGTGAGTACATCCAATGAGTGGGGGGTGCTGGTAAGTAAACCAGTGACGGATGGCGGGGAGGGGGTTGGCATCTGGATGGGGCACAAATGGTTTGAGGACTGGAGCAAGCCTATGTAACTGGCACTGCTGTTCAGAATCTAAACAATATTCATAACCTTTGTAATAGTTTTTAGACCTTCTCATGTGCTCAGACTGCATGCCAGTTCCTATAACTAATTTACCTCCTAATCTAAGGTAGTGTCTTTCCCCTACACATAGGAACCATAACTGACATGTTGACTGGTCAAGCACAATAAGCAACTTACCTAAGGTAAATTGCCATTACTTTTTTTTTTACAAAAGAAAACCCAAACAAACACGTTTCTGGGAAATATTTTGTATCTCAGTGAGTGCTCCATTATGGTTGTCACCTCCTCTTTCACCAGCTTCTTATTGTACATGCAAGTAGAAAATAAGCCCTCCCTGACAGTTGCAGTTCCTAAGGAAGTTCCTCGAGTCAGTAGCTCTTGTTCTGATCTGATCAGGCTCCTGAACCCCTCCCCCTTTAAAATGTCTACTTGAATTTGCATGAATCAAACAAGTGACCTATTTTGGTATCAAAAAAGTGAGTAGTTTGCATCCCTGACACACACACACACACACACACACACACACACACACACACCTGGAGAATCCATTCTGCCATCACCTAATAAAAAGACAAGACAAAGCACAACCAAACTTTACAAAAGATATCACAACGGTGAAAAGATTTACGAACTCACAATGAAGGACAAAAAACCAAAAGAGAAACTAATGGATGGAGTGAGGTTACAAGGATTGATGGTGCATGCCAGGGATATCATCAATAATGATATGGTGGTGTCTTTCATCAACTTGCTGGTTTATTTAGAAGATGAGAAGATACTCTCTAAACTGGAAGAGTGGGGAGTAAGACCACTTTCACCAATAAAACGTCGGGTATGGCCGGGAACGGACACCGTGGATGGAACACGGTTCCTAAAAGCCCGCTTTACGGAGCAGGTATGTTCGCTTCCATACTCCACAAAATTTGAGACTCTGCGGGGCACAGAATATTTTCGGGTCATCCATGATAGGCAAGTGCGTGTTTGCAGACTTTGCATCAAACCAGGGCACACATTCAGAGAGTGCCCTGAATTTAAGTGTTTTAAGTGTGGCAAGAGCAGACACTATGCAAGAGATTGTGAAGAACAGATGGGAATAGAGAGAGAGCAGATGGATAGACAAGAAGAAGGTGAAAGAAGAAACAACATTCTGACAGAGGAACAAGGCGAGAAAGCAACTGATGATGTGGAAAGGCAAGGGACGGATGGAGCTGTGGGAGGTGAAGAAAGAAACAAAATGGAATGGCGAAATAGAGCTGAAAGTTCCAGTGAAGAGGATGATGGTGAGGAAGAGATGGAGCAGTCGGTAGAGAGCGAGGAGAAGGAGGAGGAGAAAAGAATGAAGAGGAAATAAATGAAGAAGAGAAAAAGAATGGGTGTTTTGTTATTTTGGGCCATGTGCTCGTGTCATTGTCTGATCCCTCCCCCTTGTAATCTGATTATTGTTTGAGTTCTTCCACCTGTTCCCTCCTGCTCCTCCCAGCTCGCTCTGGCTACCCCGGTCATCTCTTTATGTATATTTTAGGCAACAATAAAATGAAATATGGTATAAAATACAACTCTGCCTCCTTTCATTTAAAAAATCTTTAACATATTAATGGCCACATAAATGTGGTTCAGGCAAACGCGTACAATTGATTATCTTCACTGCATATATTTATAACACGAAATCTAAAACGCAACCCTGCTTCTTTTTGTTTTCATTTTAAAAATATGAAACATATTGATCATTAAAACTGACATTTAACAAACAGAGACAGGGTTGTGTCATTTTATTTTATTATACATGTACATACAGTGAAGAGAATGTACTAAAATAAATATATTTAAAAATATATAAAATTACACAACCCTCTCTTTTTGTTAAATGTCCGTTTTAATGATCAATAATATCCAGTATAAAAGTATAAGTAGCCTAAAAGGTATAAGAGGCTATACAATGAGAAATAAAGCAAACAATTCAGTCAAACATAAGTCTGTTCTCTAATAGGCTACAAAGTTAAAGTTAAGCCTAAATATATAAAGTTGTGAAACATCACTTTGCCAAAACGATTTGCCATGGAACAAACTATAGATTAATGAGACCAAAGATTGACTCATACACAAGACGAATTATATCTCATGTTTAACCAATAGATTAGAGACATCAGAGCCAGCGGCAAACATCAGAAGGACTAGCCTATTCTTTCAAATAGGCGCTATCTTTATAAATAAACCACAGATTTGAGCTTTAAACAACTACATTCTCGCCTGAACACTCTTAAAATTACATTTCGTGACACAATAACAGCAGTATTTTTAAATTACGCAGGGTTTCTCCTCTGCTATTGACGCTTGCTGGTTGGTGTGTGACATGCATTCTAGGATACCTGGCTGTCTCAAGTCCGCACAAGTCACCTCTCGATGCATCCTCGGTAAAAGGGGCGGATCAAGAACACATCCGGGGATTTGAACTGGACTTGGCTAGATGTGAACTTTGAATTGGAACAGTACTTGGGCAGCGACTGATGACGTTTCACAAGTCCACAAGAAAACAAGTACAGACAAGAACGCATATTGAGAAAGTGGAGTATCCCTTTAAGAAACTTAACAAGTATGACTTTAATCAATTAAATATTTATTTTATTATAAACAAAATTGCTTATATAAAAGAACATTATTTCTGAAATTAATAAGGTCAAAGAAAGACCATACCTTACTTATAGAAGACAGATTTGTTACTCTTCACTATGTATCTGTTATTACATAGAGGGAAATTATGAGGAATAAAATTATGTTTGTAAATCAATTTCCAGTGAATCTGAGAGCTTTAGAGACGTTTAGTCATATTTCAGCACAAATTCTATACTGTCGATTTGATTAAATAATGAAATGTAAATCAGATTTTATTGTCTTTTAAAAGAAATGATTTTAACAATAGTTTTCCACTCAGACAGTCAAAATCAATTGTTTTAAACCCATCATTAGTGTAATTCTTTACAGTCACAGCCATTTTAATAGAATGCACTTATATTCTGTGGAGAAACTGAGAATGAACAAGACGGATATATTCATCATAAGGATTCAGTTATAGTTATTAAATTAAACAGTAGATATTTCTCTGCAACCACAAACTTAATTTTTAATCACAAATTCTAAAAGAGTTTGAAATACTCAAAAAGTTATTTCCAATCCTTGTAATATGAATATCAAGATACTTGACTTTGTTCATGATTGAGAATATCACAAATACTCAGTATTTGGTACAATTATATTAAGTAATAAGTCAGAAGCTGTTGAAAAATTATCAGTGGTATTGATAGCTTTTGGAATCTGTGATTTTCCTTTGAATCAATCCTTTATCTTATCATTTGAATGTGTTTTCTGTATGTGAATTTCTATTTCGTGTGAAAAGGACTTTTATTTTGGTGACATGATGTCATAAGGCTGCGCCGCTCCAGCATCTGTGATTCTGCTGAAGAAAGGTTTGTGTTTTTATCATTTAATGTGTTTAAATCAATTCAACCCATCAGTACAATTATATAGAGAACTTTGAAATGAAATTTTTTTTGAATGAAACGTTATAATGTGTCTAATAACAGTAATGAACATAGTTTTTACAGGACTGCCAACTCTCATGCATTCAGCCTGAGACTCAGGCATTTCACACTGTTATCACGCCACACATCCATATTCTCACACAGTATTTATTTTCTTCCATACTATGGATGTCAAAGGGGCCCACAACTGTGTGGTTACCGACATTCTTCAAAATATCTTCTTTTGTGTTCAGCAGAAGAAAGAAATTCACACAGGCTTGGAACAACTTGAGAGAGTAAATGATGACAGTTTTCACTTTTGTGTGAATTATCCGTTTAATTTTAACCTTTAATAATAATAGTATCAGCTGACAGGCTCCCTGTATGTTTACAGCTTTAGTTGAGAGATTTTGTCATTGAGAAAGATTAACATGTAGCTCTACCTGATATTTATCACAATGAATCGATATTGAATATTGAATCGCAATCGAATCACAAGCTTATGAATTCATACAATTTTTGTCAAGCATTAATAAAAACAGTACCAGTTATTGTACCATGTTGTCACTCAAATTAATTGGAATTCTGTTTAGTTACCAAATGTTTTGACAATCACAACACAGCAATTGTGATGCAAGGTCTTTATGTTTTGTTTTTTTCTTTCTGTTAACTATTCTCCTCTTAAACAGGACAGAGTGTCCAAACACACAGAAAAACTCCTGGTGAAGCGACTGAGATCCACGTGACACTATTATAAAGATGGCGTTTATTAAAGAGGAGAGTGAAGACGTGAAGATTGAAGAAACATTCAGAGTCAAACATGAAGAAACTGAGGAACACACAGGTTAGTTTCATTCTCAAAGTCTTTCTTTAGTTATTCTGCATCATGCGTCTCTTTATTGGATTTATTACATGCAGCTGGTGTCACAAATTAAATTAGAAAAAACAATTACTTTCACCCAAACATCATAATGTTATAATGAAAAACAAGTTTAAATGGGCAAATCTTTTATAAATATTTTTGATTCTTCATTTTCTCTTCTGACATACTAGCCTGCAAGTCAGTCTGGGCAAGAGCCCATTCAAGCCCATTTCCAATCTTTCCAAATCTTGGCACCAATCACAAACGTTGAGGCAGGCTTTACACGATGACGATCGCTCTGATTGCTTGGTTTTAAGTCTATCCAATCCTAGAGGCATTTGAGCGACGTCCGTTGGTGACGCCCTTTTGGAAATGGGATGTGAATGAAGCTTCCCCAGACCCACTCTCAGTTACGACTGAGAAGGGTCTGGAGTAAACCAGGCTACTGACATACTCCAGTTCTTACTAAAACACACTAGACATGCTTATTCTGTGCATTTTGAGCACGTTTTGTGGGAAATCATTTTTGTTTTGTCCATCAAAATTCTGCTTTCACATTTAATTGAGTGTGAGCAGTGCAGCAAAAGTAGACTGGGTGTCAAACCCCTGCTTCACCACTGATTCACTTCACTGCAGTTAATGAAAGTGCGGGTAGGCAGACGCCGATTGACCATGTACTCGCTCAATTGCGACCACGTCATTTTAATTCGCACATTCTCAAAAATTGGTTGCATATGTGACCATTTTGGTCGCAGTCTGGAGCCCTGCATAAATAATTAATGACTTATATAATAACAATGAGGCAATAATCTTTGGGTCAAATAAAGTATCAAAAGCAAGTAATCTTATGGTTTTATAGAACAACACTGTTAAAATACATAATATAATATCCATAATATAGACAATCAACTTTTGTACATTATGTATTATTACAAATGACTCCAGAGGGCGCTACCAGCCTGGTGCATTATCCATGCATGCAAATGATAACAGTTCATGTGAAGACCCACGCAACCTACACGCATGTATATGTGGTTTTAATGTATAATGGTTTTAATACAACGTACAGCCTTTCATTCCTGCCGCTCTCACAATGTGTTTGAAAAGATATATATAAAGAACACCAGGTG
Organism: Squalius cephalus; assembly: GCF_949319135.1. Classification (NCBI taxonomy): domain Eukaryota; kingdom Metazoa; phylum Chordata; class Actinopteri; order Cypriniformes; family Leuciscidae; genus Squalius; species Squalius cephalus. Next base: position 6,421,805 of record NC_137125.1, read on the forward strand.
TTGTGCCTTGTAGGCATATTACATGTAGGGCTGCATTAAATAATAAAAACAATAATATTTATTACTTTACAGAAAACTTTAATTTTGGAGGGGAGAAAAGCAGACAGCCTACTGCTATAAATCATTAGAGAGGAACACTTCAGTACACTACACTAGAAAAAAATATATGGATTATCATGTTACTTCAAATGTTTTCATTCGTTATGACCTTATGAAATGAGATTGGAGTAAAAACATGGAGCCTAATGTTTGGCGCATTTTGCTTTCAAATGGCCATTTCCTGAAGCTATCAAGCTGCTCATCACTATGAAACATTATTGTTAACACATTATAAACATCTACATTTGAGCAGATATCCAAGAACACAATAATTAACAGTAAACACTGGTCTAAACATTATAATATTCATCATGTTAGTGTAAACACTCATACTAGCCTACTTTTATATCATGCTGTGTTTTATATCATAGAGCATAAAAACATCCTTGTGTCGTATATTTATTTAGCATTTAAAGGTTGCTTACCTGTCTATGGTTCATATTTCAACATGTTTCCGTCGATTTCATACATTTTAGTCTGGCACCTGTTCAGCTAGTACAATGTGAAGTTTATGCAACAATAAAACACTAATTAATATAAGTGAGAATAAATTTCTTACCTTAAAAATCTTTCTTATCTTCAAATCACGTTCTTCTTCTGAGGTAAATCCAAGGTAAACTCACAGTGTGTCTTCTAAACTCGATGAAGAGCAGAGGAATGATGAAGTTTGATGCTTTATTTTGAGGAGATCGGGCGTTTACAGGTTTGTGTTCCTTCACGTGGACGATTAGCATGTGAATCGCTTGTGCGTGCGTGGGTGTGGTCACATTTGAGATAATGAGCAGACGCTTGAGAAACTGTTCCTCTCGTTGGTTTCATACAATTTACTTAAACAGAGGATATTTGTTTTTGTTTTGAATTAGATCATTTAAAATTCACTTAAATGTTTATAAAGATATAGCTCATGTCTGTGTGACAAGTATTCGCTGAGTTTTGTTTCAGTTTATAGACGTGCTCAAGAAAAAAAATTCACGGAGATGGAGAGACAGAAACTGCACCTTGTTTATTTTCTTCATTTTACAAAGGCACAATGTTTTGTTTTGATTGTAAGTGGACACATACAAAAGTAGACCTATTATAGTCATATTTCTTTTATCTGTATGACCATAAGAGAGTATTTTATGTCTATTTTGCTACTACGTGAAGAAAATCCAGCAAAACGTGATTAATTCATCTGCTTATCTTGCTGGTCGTCCTTTTTGGTGTGACCTTTGGAAATGTTTTATGTTAACAGTAACTAGAAAATATTGTCTACAATTGGAACAGAATCCGTTATGTTCTAGTGAATTCATAATAACATGCTGAAAAATAAAAAAGTTAAGTGTGGGGTGGACAGGGCAGGCTTGCTTCCTCTCTGCCTTCCCACGTTATGCGCTGCGCAGGTGTGGCACTGTTCTTTCTGCCACAACAATAACCCAGGCCAGGATAGTTAGCCAAATTCATCCATGGCCATTATTTTATTGAGCGCTGGCTCATCAACTTTATCACGGAGGTCGTCCCTCTCCAGCCTACTACATTCTCTATCATGGATGACGCAATCCCACACAATATCCTGCCCATCCCATAGTCACCATCATCTGCACTGATTCCATCATATTCCCGGACTTACCTGCTCCACTGTTGTCTCATAACTCCTCAATTCTGTCCTTGCCACTGATCCCCACCAGCTCATTGGCTCCCCTGGCTACACCTTCTTAACCTCGAACTGTCAGCACTTCGGATCCACCTTGGCTCTGCGCTCCCTCAGCGCCGCCGTGGTCTGCCATCACTAAGGCTCCACCGGGCTCCCTCATCCCTCCAGCTCCACCTTGGTCTCTCGTCATCCTGGTTTCGCTGTGGACTTAAGGGCCTCCGGCTGCGCCTCAACCCTCCACCCCTCCAGCTTCACTGGGATCCAACTTCCTTCCAGTTCCACCATGGTCCTCGCTGCCACCGGTGTCCCCCCGTTCTGCCAGGCCCCCGCCTCCACCTTGGTTTCGCGAGCCAACGATATCACCTCGGCCCTCCAAGCTTGCAATGTCCCAGTAGGACGTTTAGGACTCAGACCTTGGCTCCTCTGTCCATCAGTTCCGCCTTGGCATTCCTCTCTGCTGTCTCCTCCTGTCTCCTGTCCATCTTCAGCCTCTCCTCGTCCTCCTCCAAAACCGCCTCCCGCCGGCCACAGTTGGACTTTTACTTTTGGCGCAAGGTCGTGTATCACGGGAGGGGGGAGTACTGTCAGGATTATGTTGTGTCTTGTGTTAACTTTACATGACAACAATATGCCTAAAACAAAGTTTTTCTTTTGAGTTTTCTGCGTATAGACGACACCATTGTCAAAACGATCCCCATTCCCACGGATCCACGAAAACTACTACAAATGCTGTATTCTGCTGCCAGACCATTAAATGGCAATGAAACACTACAGACTGAACACGTAATACGCACATGCATGACGCCATCGTCTTTAGAGATTCGCATTTTGTTGTTTACAAGGAGACCGTTTTCAAAAACTTCCACTTTGAAACCCATTTTCAAAAGTTTGCGTTTTCAGGCACCCAAAACACAGTTTTTGTGTAAATGTACGGCCTCTGGGTTAGAGAACAATTAAATACCCAATTTACACATTCCTATCCTATCCCAAAAAATTCACTGGACATACATCTGAAAGCAGGAAACAATGTTTGAATATTATGCCAGTTTCATCTTAACACCTCAATGGAAAAGAAAATGTATCTTTCAGGTTATTATCAGGCATTATTAGTTAGATGAACATATGTGCCTACCTTCTGCTGGTTTTCTAGTTGACTTATGCAAGTGTTTAAGCAGGCAAGATTTTCTTCATTGCTATTAGCAGGGGAGTTTCACTTCTTGCTGCGGTTGACCACTCCCTCTTCCCCTGTTCCGCCACTCTCTCAGTCTGCTTTAGTGTTAGTCACAGTTTCAGGCACCATAGGGTTTTCAGGGCACTCATTTCCCCAATATCCTTTCCTTCCACAGGAAAAACAAGTGCCATAGTTGGTTTTCACATACCCTCTGCCTCTTCCTCGGCCACGACCACGACCACGTCTTGGTCCGTGAGATTGCCCTTGTCAAAACACCAGAATAGCTCCTGCTGATCCTGAGACCTCCACCATTGGCATCTGGAATATGGGTTTCTGCTCATCTGGCTCTTCATCCTAATGTTTTTCATCATCGTCCTCCTTTGGCAATCTTGGTGAACGAGGCGCGAGTAGATTTTTCCTTAGGTTTTTCTTAAGAACTTGGTCGGCTCCTCCTGAGGCACCCTGGGACTAGACGTAATTTGGCAGTGATCCTGAAGCTCTTGGAGGTGACGGTGCACTGGGGCAGGAGTCGAGATTGTGGTACACCTTCACACACTGCAATGTTGCATGGGGACATGGAGAACACTTAGCAGTATCTGTTGTCTTTTTCTCTGTGTCTCCATGTGGGAGCTTTTCCCTGTACATTTTCTTTCGCATTGTTCTGCTTCTTCTAACCACATTTAATGCTATTTTGTATATCTGAAATTCATATTTTTTCTGTTTTTCTTCTTTTTACTTTTCAATTTCTCTTCATGCTTTTCCATACTTTCTTTAACCTTATTTAACATGGTCACACTCAGTGTACCCTTTGCTGGAAAACCATAATTTTCTTGCCAATCTAGTACTCCAGCTATTGCTCTATTTCCATGTTTTCTTTTCATTTACTGGTAAATGGGACTATCCAAGTCCTCTGCAGTAGGAAACTTGTGCTTGCCATTTCCAGACCCCATACTTTAAAGTTTTTAACTTTTTAGATTTGTCATTTATGCTTTACACAGTGGTCGTCACCTCTGTGTCACACCTTTTTCATTTGTTTAGTGGGTATAGAATAAAGTATACATGTTGTTGGATTTGATGTTTTACATGTCTAAATGGTGTTAACTTGTTTTTGTTTCTTTTCACCCTAGACTTGACGGAGCTGAAACAGGAGAGTCAAGAAGTGAATGAAATGGAAGAGAAAAATCTGTATGAGAAATGTCATGATTTCATGACTGGGGAGAAATCTATTAGTTACTCACAGACTCAAAAAACAGGAACTAATAACCTTCAGATTAGAGTTCACACTGAAGAGAGCCCTTTTACATGCCAACAGTGTGGAAAGAGTTTCAATCGAAAAGAAAGCCTTAAAATCCACTTGAAAATCCACGCTGGTGAGAAGCCGTTCATATGCCCTCAGTGTGGAATGAGATTTACACAGAAAAAAACCCTTAATGGCCACTTGAGAGTTCACACTGGAGAGAGGCCTCACACCTGCCAACAGTGTGGAAAGAGCTTCTCACTACAAGGAAATCTTAAAATTCACATGAGAGTTCACACCGGAGAGAAGCCATTCATATGCTCTCAGTGTGAAAAGAGTTTTAAACGGAAAAGAGACCTTAATGCCCACATAAGAAATCACACTGGAGAGAAGCCTTACACCTGCCTACAGTGTGGGAAGAGCTTCACACGAAAAGAAAGTTTTCAGGCTCACATGAGTGTTCACACCGGAGAGAAGCCATTCATATGCCCTCAGTGTGGAAACAGTTTTAAACAGAAAAGAGACCTTAATGTCCACATGATAAATCACACTGGAGAGAAGCCTTTCACCTGCCAACAGTGTGGGAAGAGCTTCACACGAAAAGAAAGTTTTAAGACTCACATGACAATTCACAAGGGAGAGAAGCTGTTTGTTTGTGATCAGTGTGGAAAGAGTTTCAGATATAAAGAAAGCCTTAATCATCATATTAGGATTCACTCAGGAGGGAACTGTTTTATATGTCATCAGTGTGAAAGGAGTTTCCCAGACAGGAATCACCTTAAGAATCATGTAAAAATTCACACCGTAGTGAAGCCTTACATATGCCATCAGTGTGGAAAGAGTTTAACAAACAAAGCAAACCTTGAGGATCACATGAGAATTCACACTGGAGAAAAGCCTTTCACCTGCCCTCAGTGTGGAAAGAGCTTCACGGTTAAAGGAAACCTTAAGATTCACATGAGAGTTCACACTGGAGAGAAGCCTTACAAGTGCCTTCAGTGTGAAAAGAGTTTCACGTATCACACAGACCTGAAACGGCATTTGCAAACTCATTCTGAAAAGAAACTGCCGTTTTCCTCAGTGTGACATATTACGATCCTATGATTTGTGTTTTGTTATATTTCTGTTGTTTTGTGTCTCTTTCTGGAACGTCATTTCATTGGTTCCTGCAGACTGATCGATGCTATGTCCTGATTGGTGCATAGAACTTTAGAAAGCATGTCATCACTTCTTCTACAGAGAGATCTTGTGTTTTGAGCAGACAGAGTTATTGATTGTATCGTGCAGAGTTTGAATGTTTTAAGAGTATTAGAGACTGTGAGTATTGCTTGTTTGTTTGAATTGAATATTGTTTGTATCTGAGGAACTTTGTTGGCATATTTGACCCCTTTGCCTGGTTTCTGATGCTGATTTTGGATTGCCCTTTCAATTTTGTTTGCTTGGTTGTAAATATATTGTAAATATTGTGTATTTGGGAAAGTAAAGAGTCTGACGCCACTTTTGTTTATTGTAAAGAGGTTTAAAAAGAAAGTTTGTTACTTTGTCCCAGTCAGTTCCTGAATCAAAAGTCCCAAATTAAGACAATAAATAATCATTGTACCAAATTCTTTCATTTTGCACTCTTTTCCCTACACTAGGCATAACAGACTACAGGTTTAGAAAAAGGAGCAATCTCAACAATCATCTGTGCATTCACTCTGGAGAAAGTCAATTAAATTGTGATCAGAGAAATAAAAACATCACTCTTACAAATACATATGAAAAGTCCTGTAAATGTGAGACCCTGTTTGTGTTCTTTGTTAAATAGTACGGCAATAGAAAATGTGTATCTGTTTGAAGTCAAGGCTACTTTCACACCGCTGCTGAATGTGGGCTTCATCTGACTGTCTGCCTTCATGACTACTTTTAATTTGTATGATCTTTTATTCATATCCTTCACCTCTCTATAATTTGGCGATTCAATTTAACCTTTATTGGAATGCATCGTGGACATTAAGAATGGTTAGCACTTAACTTTTCAAAACGGACACAATTGTTTTTGGTTCCACAAAATTGAGGAGTAGTATTATTAAGGAGCTGGGTAATCATTTTCCCTCAGTTTCCTCCCAGGTTAGAAGGTTATTCATGCTTTTATTACCTCATGCTTAGATTGCTGCAACTCGTTGTATCTGGGTCTTCCTCAGTGATCACTTGGACGCCTCCAGTTGGTACAAAACGCAGCTGCAAGGCTGCTGACCGGAACGAAGAAATATGATCATGTCACCCCAATTTTAGCGTCGCTTCAGTGTCTCCCAATCCATTTTAGAACTCAGTTTAAAATCTTAATGATCAAGCTTTTCCGTTTTATCTTAAAGATCTTCTAATTCCTCTGTCATCTTCCAGATTAAGATTTTCAGACAAGGCTCTATTATATATCCCCCGCTCCCGTTTAAAAACTAAGGGAGATAGAGCTTTCTCAGTTGCCGCCCCCCGTCTATGGAACCTATTGCGTTCACTACCACTGCGCAGACTCGGGTCCAGCGTTCACTACTGAGCAGACTCAGGTCCAGCGTTCACTACTGAGCAGACTCGGGTCCAGCGTTCACTACTGTGCAGACTCGGGTCCAGCGTTCACTACTGCGCAGACTCGGGTCCAGCGTTCACTACTGCGCAGACTCGGGTCCAGCATTCACTACTGCGCAGACTCGGGTCCAGCGTTCACTACTGCGCTGACTCGGGTCCAGCGTTCACTACTGCGCAGACTCGGGTCCAGCGTTCACTACTGAGCAGACTCAGTCCAGCGTTAACCCTCTGAGGTCTGAGCTGTTTTCTGGGCCCTGGAGGTGTTCTGACATGCTCTGACATTTCTGGTTATTTCTGTTACTTGTGGCATTTTCATGGCTAAAGTCTAATTACACTGTATTCAGCACAAACTCTGCTACAATAATATATCAGCAGCATGCATGTAAAAGTTTGTAGTTTTGAGATAATGACATTTATGCGTGGTTTGTGAAAATACAAAAAAAAATTCTCACTGAAATAAGGCCATGAAACCCATACTGATTATTTCTTCACAAGACTTTTGAAAATTGTATGACGTAGCCTAGAATATTTGCTCCAAAACTATGTGAAAATCACCCTGACTGCTCATTCAGATAAGACAATATATTGATTTAAAAATTTTACGACGTGTTTTGTGTTAGAAAGCTTTATGCGGGAGCTCATTAATATGTAAGCTTTTCTCACCTGAGAAAGACAAAGAACCTCCCCTAACGGCCCTATTAGGAGCTATCAGGCCCTGCCATTCTGAGCAACCTTGCACAATACTGTAAATGAGGAGATTTAAAAAAGAATGGCTTTTAAATTGTTTGGATTTATTTACAACACAACATAATCCAAAGATACACAACAAATGCCAAAAAAGCACTTCAAAGACAGACCTTTGTGCCATTCCTAAAAACATTGTACATACCTTTAATTTCCAAGATTTTCACTTTACCGTGTTCACGTACAGAGACTCATGTGAATGTTGAAGTCATCAGTGGCATCTGGGCCCTGAAAAAAAAAGTGAACATACTGATATCAAGAGAAAGGCCTGCACGATTTTGGAAATAAATATTAGATTTTTCTGGTTAAAATTGCTTTTTAAAATTCCTTTTTAAAATTCACAGAATACACACACACACACACACACACACAAATGTTTCCAACATAATATAATGAACACCAGGTTTGTTGTGCCTTGTAGGCATAAGGTATATGCGCAGTGCCGGATAAAATAATAATAACAATAAATAACCTATAGCAGTATAAATCTTTCAAAAGATTTCAGTAACAACTAAGCTAGAGAAACATATATTGATTATCATGTTACTTCAAATGTTTCCATCCGTTATGATATGAAATGAGATAATAATAAAAACATGAAGCCGTTTGGTGCGTTTTGCTTTCATCCAAAATATGATACAGTACATTCAAACGCGATCGCTATCAAAAATATGATACATTCAAACGCGATCGCTATCAAAAATATGATACATTCAAACGCAATCTCTATCAAAAATATGATACATTCAAACGCGATCGCGCTCAAATATAAAACATTATGGTTACCATTTACATATCTACGTTTGAGCAGATATCCACAAACACAGTAACAGTAAACACGGATCTAAATATTATAATATTCCCCATATATCTAGCAACAGTTCAACTGCAACGTGACATTTATGCAACAATAACAAACTAAGAATTTCTTACCTTATCTTTCTTGTCTTCATATCGCGTTCTTCTTCTTCTGAGGTAGCCTAAATCCAATGTAAGCTCGCACGTCTTTCAAACTCGACGAAAAGTGAAGTGTTTTGTTGTTGAGGTAATGAGCGAGTCCGCGTTCCATGTGGAGATTTGCATGTGAATCTCTTTTGCGCGAGTGGGCGTGGCCGAATTAAAAATAATTAGGAAGCGTTTGAGAAGCTGGACATCTTGTTGGTTTTATACAAATTACTTAAACAGAGAATATTTGTTTTCGTTTTGAATCCGATCATTTAAAAGTACACACTTAAATGTTTATAAAGGTATATGGCTCATAAATGTGTGACAAGTATTCGCTGAGTTTTGTTTCAGTTTATAGACGTGCTCAAGAAAAAAAAGTTCACCGCGACGAGAGGCAGAACGCACACCCTGTTTATTTTCTTTATTTTACAAAAGCACAATGTTTTGGTTTGATTGTAAGTGGACACATACAAAAGGAGAAATATCACAGATTCTTTTTTTATATTTCTTTTTTCTGTATGACTATAAATGACTGAGTAATTTAAGTTTATAGTGCTACAATGTGGAGAAAATCCAGCAAAACGCGCCCGCGCGTTTGGCGACCTCAGAGGGTTAACTACTGAGCAGACTCAGTCCAGCGTTCACTACTGCGCAGGTTCAGCATTCACTACTGCGCAGACTCGGTCCAGCGTTCACTACTGAACAGACTCAGTCCAGCGTTTACTACTGCGCAGACTCGGGTCCATCTTTCACTACTGAGCAGACTCGGGTCCAGTGTTCACTACAGCGCAGACTCAGCTCTCGCATCAGCGCAAGGTATCAGCGCCAATGGAGAATGAAGGTGCGTCGTCCATCTATGATCTGCACACACCTCTGAATGGTGATAAAGCTCATCGGCTTTGGTCAAAAGTCTTAACCCTCTAGGCGCCACGGTCGAGTTTACTCGACAAGATGCGGCACTGAATAAAACGGCCGATTTTGTCAAATAGGGTGTCAAATTTCGTTCGACCTCCCCTCCACTAGATGTCAGACATGTTATACTTCATCCCCAACTCAAAAAAACGTCATGCTTCTATACAAAATCTACGAGCTAGAGCACATTGAATCAGTGCGAACAAAAGCGGAGCTAGTGTAAGAGTGAGCCATTTTATCAGAGCAATATTGTCAACGTCAGCGAGTATTTGCATCAGATTATTATTATTATATAATGTCATCAATAAAGCTTACCTGCAATGAAGTGTTGGGTGTTTTATTCGTGGACCCTGATTCTGAAGGGGAATATCTGCCTTCAGAAGATGACGGTGATTCTGAAAGTGAAAGTATAGTCCTACACCAAGCACAAACGGTGAATCCTTTGCCCAATGTAACTTTAGATGGTCCTTTGCCCAATGTCAGTGGTGGGAACAATGTTTCCCGGGGTCGGAGTTTTCATTGCGAGGTTAGCAGGCGTGTTAGTGTTGTGGGGAATGAGGCGGGAGATTTTTACCGCGCTAGCCACGTAGCTTTGTCTTCTGACCGTGTGCCTCTCCGCAATCGCGGCGACAGTATTGTGGTGGATACTCTGTCTAATGCCACTGGGTATGTTAGACGAGGTCGAAGTATTCATAGGACAGTTAGGGGGCAACGTGGAGGCAGGGGAGTCGCAATGACAATAACAGTAGTCCGAGCTGTGCACACTCGGTGCGCGCGAGGCAGATCTGGCCGCGCCCGCGCTGCTCGTAGCAGGAACAGAGGCGATGTGACACAGGGCAGAGGGGCTATTATGCATAGTTTATCGCAAGCTGATGGGAATGCCGGCTTTGAGTATTTGGCCAATGAGGATGAGTACCAAAGTTGGATCCCACACTTTGATCAGCCAGTGGGATATCTGGGGGATAGAGAACTCTCCAATGCCAATTCGCCCCTAGATTTTTTATCACTCTTTCTCTCTGATGATTTCTGGAATTTACTTGTAAATGAGACAAATCGCTACGCCCATCAGTTTTTAGCCTCCCATCAACTCCAGCCACACTCCAGATTTCATCAATGGTCTGACGTAACTGTCAGTGAAATGAAAGCCTTCTTTTCTCTGCATTTGAGTATGGGTCTGGTAGAGAAGTCAGAGTTGGAGGATTATTGGGCCGAATATTGGCCAACAGCAACACCTGGATTTGGCAAGGTGATGTCCAGGAATAGATTTGAGATGATTTTGTCTTTCCTTCACTTCACCAGTAATGAAGAGTGTGTTGACAGGTCAGCCAGGGTATGACAGGCTATTCAAAATCCGCCCAATCATCAATTTGGTCATCCCCTGGTTTTCAGTAATGTATGGTCCATCTAAGCAGCTGTCATTGGATGAAATGACCATTGCGTTCAAAGGGAAATCAACTCTAAAAATGTACAACCCAAACAAACCAGACAAATATGGCTACAAAGTATTTGTTCTGAGTGAAGCCAAGTCAGGCTATGTGCTAAAGTGGTCCATGTACACTGGACAAAGTAGGCCTAATGCAAGCGATTTCGGTGCTACACACCTTATTGTCCGTGAGCTGATGGCCCCGTACACAGGGAAAGGGCATGAGGTGTACATGGACAGCTATTACACCTCGCCAGCCATATCAGATGAGCTGGCAAGCAATGATTCGGGTTTGTGTGGGACTGTCAGCAGTAAGAGGAAGGGGATGCCAAAGGGCCTCACCCGTGAACAGTTACCGTTGAGCAAGGGAGATGACCCAGTCTTCATGAGGAAGGGGAAAATGCTAGCTTGTGCGTGGCATGATACAAAGCGCCTCACAATGCTCTCTACACTGCATTCCAACACATGTGTCAGAAAGCGCATCAGGACCAAACACACTGATAGTGGCTATAGGGAGATAAATAGGCCTGTTTGTGTTGATGACTACAATTCATTCATGGGGGGTGTCGACACAGCAGACCAGAGAATGAAGACCTACCTCTTTCCCCATAGGTCAAGGAAATGGTACTACAGGATTTGAAATGCCATTCTCAGTGTAAGCATGGTGAATGCGCACATCATTTACTGCCGCTGCACTGCTGCTCCTCACAAGCCCCTGAAAGTCTTCGTGCAGGATGTCATCACTGCTTTACTGGAAGGCTTCTCCAGGAAAGAGAGCAACAAAGGCCAAAAGTCATCCACACTGGGAGACTTGCCACAGAGACTCACTGAGCGCCACTTTATCTGCCAGGCTGATGGTTACCCAGATTGTGTCATTTGTTCTGACCGGACCCGCCCTAAAGGCCGCCGTCAGACAAAATACATTTGCAGGCACTGTGGGGTGGGTCTTTGTGTTGTGCCTTGCAATGAGAGGTACCACACCATGAAACACTACAAGAAATGTCACCTGGATGGATAGGGAGTCATTATCTCTACAGCAAAAGGCCTGCTACATAAATTCTTTATTTATTTTTTTTTTTTTTGTCTGCCATTTATTAGTAATGATTTACACTGTTGATTTACTATCTATTTCCCTGACCATTTAGTAGTGTACAATATGTGTTCTTTTTTGTGTGTTCATGTTCTTGTGATGTGTTTGTCAGCTAAAAAACAACAACAACAACAACAACAAAAAACACAAAAAAGAAAAAAAAAATACTAACATTGTCTCTCATCTTGTCTCGTCATCTCACTCATGATCTGTGCCTTGCCGTGGCGAGTGAGCTTTTGAACTAAACAGGTCTTGTCTACTTGTGTTTGTGTGTCATATGAATAATATATATGTGCCCCATACATGGAATGAGAGTGCCTACTGTATGTAGTAAATGGAAAATCTCTACAGCAAAAGGCCAAACGCTACATGCATTCGGTTTGTTTCTACCATTTATTAGTAATGATTTACACAGTTTGTTTACTACTTACTATTTACCTGAGCATTCATTATTGTGCAATATAGCATACAGAAGGTGAGGGACATTTTGGGGGGAAAGAAGTGCTGCATTTTATCATTTAAACGTGACTTTTCATGAAAATTCTATAATCCAAGATGGCCACCACCATATGACGTCATAATATGCAAATTAGATGGGAAAATGTAATCCCTACATAAACTTTGGGTCATCCTTAATATTTCTCTAATTTACAGAAAGTCTCTATCTTTTATCACTTTTAAGATACCCTTACGAAAATTAACCATGGTTTTACTATAGTAAAACTGTAGTTAACTACAACCGTAGTAACCGTGGTATTTTGGTGTGAACCATGGTTTTTAAAAACCATGGTTTTGATACCATGGTTTTACTACAGTTATATTGTAGTAATATTATAGTAAAACTGTAGTTAACTATGACTGTAGTAACCGTGGTATTTTGGCGGAAACCAAGGTTTTTAAAAACCATGGTTTTGATACCATGGTTTTACTACAGTTATTTTAATATTATAGTAAAACTGTAGTTAACTATGACTGTAGTAACCGTGGTATTTTGGCGGAAACCAAGGTTTTTAAAAACCATGGTTTTACTACAGTTATTTTAATATTATAGTAAAACTGTAGTTAACTATGACTGTAGTAACCGTGGTATTTAAAATACCACGGTTACTACGGTCGTAGTTAACTACAGTTTTACTATAGTAAAACCATGGTTAATTTTCGTAAGGGATAGTCAAATATTAAAAAGTGTAACATAACTTACAAGTCAAACATGGCTAAAAAGCATTCGGTGCAAAGCTAGTTTATGTTATGAATGCTCCGAGACACGAAGATTGATCCAAACGCAGCTTTATTAAATAAGGGTAATCCAAACTCGAAATCCAGTAAACAGGCAGTGGTCAAGGCTGGCAGCAATAAACAGAGTCCAATAAACAGTCCAGGGTCAAAAACAGAAAACAAACACGGAAATGCAGACTAACAGTACAACAAGACTTCACAATGAGTGAATGTGAAACCCAGGTATTTATGGTGTGAGTGAAACAAGGTGATGAGAAACAGGTGAAAGAGATGAGTGCTGATGAGTCCGGGCAGTGCATTATGGGAAATGTAGTGTTTGAAGGAGTGATCACAGTCTAATGTGGAGTGGCCTCTGGTGGCTCTCGAAGGCACTCCAGCTGGTGACCATTAGAGTTTAACTCGCTAAATTAACGTCAAGTGGCTATAATATTTATATTTTCGACTTGTGAACTACATATAAACATAAATTATCAGAACTCACCTTTAAATTGCGTCTTCTTCAAGTTAAATATTTCAAATAAACCAATAAACTCGACCGCGCTGCTGTCGTGTAACGATAGCCTGCTTCCAGCTGTCAGTTCGAAAAATTCCTTGGCTGAAGCGATTTCGACCAATCAGCGTCTTGCTGCTATGCCACATACTCAATGCATCAACCAATCATGAATGAAACAGTAATTTGACCTATCACTGCACCCTTGACGTGAGAACAATTACATTTTTTTCCAATTGCTAACACACAATTTTGCAAACTATTTTTTTCCTAGTTTTATTAAAATACACAATTTAGAAAACCACACACCCAAACTGCAAAATACCTAATATATCATGCAAAATGAAGCACTGCAACCAAAACTACATATAGTATTGGTTGCACACTTCATCACAAAATGGCACACACACTTCATTCATATCACCAGATTTTTGTCTAACCAACTACTGTTGGTCATAAAATCACTTTAGTACGCTTTGCCATAATACTAAAATAGTTCAAATTGTAGCTTTGCCATAATACTAAAATAGTTCAAATTGAATGTTCAGATTGTTCATAAAAATATTTGCAGATACACGTATGCTGTTGAAACACACACACATATATATATATATATATATATATATATATATATATATATATATATATATATATATATATATATTTTTTTTTTTTTTTTTTTTACCAAACAATTCAGTGCAACATATGCACAGCAGATATATTTACATTGGACTGAACAAAAACATGCTAAAAAAAAAAAAACAGTACACTGAAAACCATGGTTCATTTTGTAGTTACTATGGCTTTACTACAAAAACCATGGCTCATTTGTAGTTACTATGGTTTGACTGGAAAAAACATAGTTAAACTATGGTTCATTTTGTAGTTACTATGGTTTTACTACAAAAACCATAGTTAAACCATGGTAACTATAAAAAAAAAAAAAAAAAACATGGTTAAACCACGGTTATTGTAGTAAAACCATGGTTAATTTGTAGTTACTATGGTTTACTGCAAAAACCTTAGTTAAACTATGGTTCATTTTGTAGTTACTATGGTTTTACTGCAAAAACCATAGTTAAACCATGGTAACTACAAAAAAAAAAAACATAGTTACTACAAAAAAACCATGGTTAATTTTCGTAAGGGTTATGAGGAGTACAATGTTTGCAAATCAGTTTCCAGTAAACAAGAAACTGTTTGTGAATGTGAAAGCCTAAGAGATGTTTAGTCACATTTCAGCACAAATTCCATATCTCCAATTTTATTAGAGATAATGAAATATAAATCAGATTTTATCCACCCATCATGTTAAACCCATCAGGAGTGCACTTCTTTACAGTCACAGTCATTTTAATATAATGCACTTTAACGAAACAAAGAAAAATTGTTGATTTTATATAGGCTATTAACCCTTATATTTTGTGGAGAAACTGAGAAGGAATAAGATGGATATATTAATTATAATAAGGATTCAGTTTTAGTTAATAAATTAAATAGTAGTATGGTCGGTATAATTATATTTAGATATAAGCCTGTGGCTTTTGAAAAAAACAATCTCATTGGTATTGATAGCTTTGGGAATCTGCGATTTATCATTTGAATCAATCCTTTATCTTATAATTTAAATGTGTTTTCTGTATGAGAATTTATATTTCGAGTGAACGGGACTTTTATTTTGGTGTGGGAATATGACGTCATAAGGCTGCGCCGCGCTCCTGCATCTGTGATTCTGTTGAAGAAAGGTTTGTGTTTTTTAATCATGTAAAGTGTTTTTATCAATACAACACGTTCAGACAATAATAAAGAGAACTGTGAAATGAATTCGTTTTGAAGTTAACATCGTAATGCATCTTATAACAGTAATGAACACCGTGTTTTGTGAGTAAAGCGCATCCACACGCGAATAATAACAAAGATGCGTCTCATTTCGCTCCCTATATAGTGAATCAGCTGTTTGTTGCTCTCTGGGAACTAATAGGCTCGTTTGAGATTAGCAAAGTCTGTGCAGAACCGATCACCTCGAGATGCATTCTGGACATGTTCGCTTCACTTCGTTTTAATGTGGTCACTTATTGTGATTATATGTCGTGGATAAGTTTATCAATAAATGTTAGAAGAATATGCCTTCTAAAACATTTTTATCTATCCAATCCAACAATCTTTTAAATACATTCACTGGTCGTTTATTTTTTATTATTTAATATATTTTTATATTGTTATTTTTGGTTACCTTTTTTCATTGTATGTATTACTTTTACATTACTTTGTTTTCCTGTTAATTCCCTGTATCTCTTTACCTAATTAACTTTCTGTATATTATGTTATTTAAAGTATATATTTTGTCAGGACTGTAAATGCCCGATCATGCCAGTAAAGTTGTGGCTATATGACTGTATTTCTATAGAATACACCAATAGATAGTGAGGACAAATAAGCGTCTGTTTTCATTTGTTGCCCCTCGTGACCGTGACCGCACTCTAATGAAGTTACAATAATGTTATTATTATTAATGGGCTAAATGTTAAAAGAATATCGAAGCTACAAAAAAAACGTAATCATATAATCCCAAAGTCTTTTTAATCCATTCACTGATATGTAGGCTTATTTTTTAATAATAAAACAAGCATATCTCCCCCCCAAATATATCTTTTTCTTTTTCGTTTAACAAGAATGTGAAATGTAATTTCTGCATTTTAGTTGCGCTGACCCGGAACATTTAGATAATATGGAGCCCGGGAAGTCACCTGAGGAAACCCGTCCCCTCAGTTTATAAACCGTACTCACGAATTCTTAAAACTGTTCCCTCGATCAGTTTAACAGATCGCGCACACGGATGAATAAACCGTACCCACAATATCCTGATCCGCACTCTCAGATTTGTAAACCGTGCCTTCAGTTTTTGCAATCTGTACCCACAAATTCATAAACCGTTCTAAATCCGTTCCACGGGTTTGTAAACTGTACTCATGGATTTGTGGCCCTTCCCCCCGTCTGTGCCGGCTGATTCAGGCCGCCTGTTTAGCTGCGGGATGCATTGCATTGTGTTTTAACTTTTTTATTTTCTAAAAAACGACATTTACTTGTATCTTTAAAGTCCATTTTTTTGGGAGGAAAAAGCTCAGTATAATAGAATAAGCAAAAAAAGAATATAAAATATTCACATATAAAAAATAAATATAACACAAACACATTTCCAAAACTGTAAAAGGTTAGGTTATATAAAAATAAAACATTCATAAATTATTTTATGATAAACATATTACTGTCTTAAGTGAACTCATTTATAGTAAACGCAAATAATAATAATAATAATAATTATCATTATTATTATTAATATAGACATAGCCTATTTAGAAGACGCTATTATCCAAAAAAGGAACAAAGCAATCCGTCAAGTGTCAGTCATAATACAGGTTAGACAATAATAATAAAGGGCTAAGATTATAACAAATAAACACAAGATTTTGACGCATATCCAAGGGTTTGTGCTGCCTACTACTGCTAAAGTGGAAAGCCTGCACCCCGGTGTTCAGCGTGCAGTTAAAATTTTCAGAAAAGTCTATGTGAATGGCCACTTCATCCTCCATTAAACTTTCCTTCAGTGCTCTGCATGCCTCAACCTGGTGTATCCAGTAAAACTGGTGCCTGGCTAGTTTATGAAAGACATCTTTTGCAGCGATTTTTGTGTGAGCATATCAGTGAACACGCCTGACCACTCGGTGAGTTTCACGTCTTTGTAAACGAAAGTTTAATGCGTATTAGGAAGGATTGTTCGAGTGCACATACACCCATTCTAGAGGTTTTGTGGAAAGCGAAAGAAACCTAAAATTCTCGGGACAGCAGCATGTGTCCAAATTTTAATCTTAACCGTTCTATTTCATCAGAAATGATCTGTAAACAGGGCTTTAAGTGTAAAATACCGAACTTACCCTTTAATGTCTATATTCTAATAATTAGGGCTGTAACAATATGCAATATGAAACCAAAATCGCGACACTCGGATCCACGAACCCGCGGTGTGAGTGTGAGAAGGCAGAATCGCGACACACCCCTTATTTGAAGTTAACATTATACAATACATAGACCTGGATAAATTCTTTAAAATTGGGCAATCCCAGCGTTATGGACGTGACAATTGCAGTAAAAACTTGAAATTTAAATTCTCAAATACCAATTGAAACTGTTTATATCCATACTCCCTTAATAAAGAAGTCCAGACATCAGAAAAATGCTAGTCTACAGACACATGCGTTTTATATTTTAATATGAGGGAAATATAAATCCGTAATGGACGTGACACAAAAAAAAATCTTTAACTTTTAGGTGGCAAAATATTTTTTAGTAATTCTGTGAATTTCACTGTGCAAACCAAAAGTAATAACCACCGGATGAAGAACATATCACAGAACATATCATATTCATTTTATTTTTTGTGTTCACATTTATGAGGAAAAAACAATGTTACGGACGTGTCAGTTCTCCGTTAGCACGTGAGCGCTCTGAAAGCGGCACTAAAATACTGCTTTAAAACGTTCACAGAGACCTCAAAAGCCCTTCTTTAAAGTGAATTTTTTTTCGTATTAATTGTATCTTAATTTTAATCAATATTTCATTCATGTTTCATGGATTTAATAAATAAGTAAATATAGCAGAAAATAGATCAGGTGAAACTCATGAACCGAAACTCAGGTCTGTAGCCTACTTGCCTCACAGACCTGAGATGTATATATATATATATATATATATATATAGAAAACTTGAAATGTGTACTTTTAAACAGAACAATTCAAAACGAAAGAAAACAGACTGTTTTCTGCATGTAATCCGTATAAAATGTGCATTTCTCTCTGGCGCGTTCACTGCAAAGATCACGCGTCAGCATCAATTAAAATGTCTCCTTGTTATATTTTACATATTCATAATCATTACTTTTGCCGGTTCTTTGTGACAGCTTTATTGGCAGCGCCACAGTTGCATGTTACATGAACGCGTCAGCACCGAAAACATGGAGATTTTTTTCAATCCCTGTTTTGGCAAGGGGAAAAACTGATCAGAAAATGTAAACAAACGTTGTAGAAATGTAGTGGAGTAGAAAGTATAATAATTGCTGCAAAAAGTAACGAAGTAAAAGTCAAAAGTATGCACTATTGATTCTACTTAAGTAAAGTACAGATACGTGAAAAATGTACTTAAGTAAAGTAACGAAGTATTTTTACTTCGTTACATTCCACCACTGCATGTCAGTATACTTTCATTGCATAATATATTATGTTATATTTTAATATTATATTTTACATATAATATATATATATATTAGGGCTGTCAAAGTTAGCGCGTTAATAACGCGTTAACGCAAAATCATATTAACGGCACAAATTTTTTTAACGTGCGATTAACGCAGCGCGTATTTTCTGTTTGACCCGTGGCCCAACCCCTAGTTGGAGAAATGGAGATACACAGTGTTGCTAACTTAGCGACATTGCAGACCCATTTAGCGATTTTTTCCCTTCAACAAAGTGCCCAAACCTTATTTAAGTTAGTTTCTGAGAATCTACCGGTACCACCGGTACTGCTCTCCCAGCACGCGCGCGCGCCTCTCTCTCTCTCTCTCTCTCTCTCTCTCTCTCTCGCTCGCTCGCTCGCTCTCTCTCTCTGCGTCTCGCGCGGAGGAGCAGCGCTTTAACTCAGTTAAGCACAGATATTATGTTGCTTCTCTATTTTTACAAGTATAGCCGAAATCAGAGCACAGATATTGTCTTTATCTTATGTGAATTTGATTTCACCAGACGACGGCTCGATTATCAGAATTTTTGTGCAGATTAACGTCTTGGAAGGGAGAGCTGGTTATGTCTTAATGGGTCGCGTTTCAGTCACCATTTCAAATTCATTCCGTTGTTTGACAACAGAAACAGTAAAATATACCAATGAAAACAGTTTTATTGAGAATTTAGCTTCATCAAAATGGGCACAGAGAGAGACAAACTACAATGTAATAGGCTAATAAATAATAAATGTACATTTAGTATTTTCAGAAGAGCTGCCCTGTCATGCAAAAATCTAAACATGTTTGTGTTAGTAAATTGCTCTGTGCAAAGAAAGAGAAGTAATGGTAACCTGGCATTTTTTTGTTCTTTCTACGTGTCTAATAGACATGAACAAGTTCTTTGAAAAACATCTATGACCTTTGAAACATGTCTCGTCCTTATGCTCTATATTGACTATGGTTTCAATAATAAACATACATTTGCATAAAGCATCTATATTTATCCATGCCCACGTTGATTAGAGTATTACAAACTTGAAAAGTATTAATTTAAGGTACATTTAGAACAATTAAAAAAATGTGCGATTAAATGCGATTAATCGCGAGTTAACTCATGACAATATGCGATTAATCGCGATTAAAAAATGTAATCGATTGACAGCCCTAATATATATATATATATATATATATATATATATACAGTGAGGAAAATAAGTATTTGAACACCCTGCTATTTTGCAAGTTCTCCCACTTAGAAATCATGGAGGGGTCTGAAATTGTCATCGTAGGTGCATGTCCACTGTGAGAGACATAATCTAAAAAAAAAAAATCCAGAAATCACAATGTATGATTTTTTAACTATTTATTTGTATGATACAGCTGCAAATAAGTATTTGAACACCTGAGAAAATCAATGTTAATATTTGGTACAGTAGCCTTTGTTTGCAATTACAGAGGTCAAACGTTTCCTGTAGTTTTTCACCAGGTTTGCACACACTGCAGGAGGGATTTTGGCCCACTCCTCCACACAGATCTTCTGTGTGCTTCGGGTCATTGTCATGTTGGAAGACCCAGCCTCGACCCATCTTCAATGCTCTAACTGAGGGAAGGAGGTTGTTCCCCAAAATCTCGCAATACATGGCCCCGGTCATCCTCTCCTTAATACAGTGCAGTCGCCCTGTCCCATGTGCAGAAAAACACCCCCAAAGCATGATGCTACCACCCCCATGCTTCACAGTAGGGATGGTGTTCTTGGGATGGTTCTCATCATTCTTCTTCCTCCAAACACGTTTAGTGGAATTATGACCAAAAAGTTCTATTTTGGTCTCATCTGACCACATGACTTTCTCCCATGACTCCTCTGGATCATCCAAATGGTCATTGGCAAACTTAAGACGGGCCTTGACATGTGCTGGTTTAAGCAGGGGAACTTTCCGTGCCATGCATGATTTCAAACCACGTCTTAGTGTATTACCAACAGTAACCTTGGAAACGGTGGTCCTAGCTCTTTTCAGGTCATTGACCAGCTCCTCCCGTGTAGTTCTGGGCTGATTTCTCACCTTTCTTAGGATCATTGAGACCCCAAGAGGTGAGATCTTGCATGGAGCCCCAGTCCGAGGGAGATTGACAGTCATGTTTAGCTTCTTCCATTTTCTAATGATTGATCTAACAGTGGACCTTTTTTCACCAAGCTGCTTGGCAATTTCCCCGTAGCCCTTTCCAGCCTTGTGGAGGTGTACAATTTTGTCTCTAGTGTCTTTGGACAGCTCTTTGGTCTTGGCCATGTTAGTAGTTGGATTCTTACTGATTGTATGGGGTGGACAGGTGTCTTTATGCGGCTAACGACCTCAAACAGGTGCATCTAATTTAGGATAATAAATGGAGTGGAGGTGGACATTTTAAAGGCAGACTAGCAGGTCTTTGAGGGTCAGAATTCTAGCTGGTAGACAGGTGTTCAAATACTTATTTGCAGCTGTATCATACAAATAAATAGTTAAAAAATCATATATTGTGATTTCTGGATTTTTTTTTTTTTAGATGATGTCTCTCACAGTGGACATGCATCTACGATGACAATTTCAGACCCCTCCATGATTTCCAAATGGGAGAACTTGCAAAATAGCAGAGTGTTCAAATCCTTATTTTCCTCACTATATATATATATATATATATATATATATATATATATATATATATATATAAAGGCATAGAACCAGTTTATTTGTAGTGCACTGACAATAGTTTTATATAATTAGTTTAATTAAATTGACCTTAAGATATGTTTGGTAATTGTGCCTGAATGAATTGAAAATTAATTTGCTACATTTAATTTTAATGAACAGTAACTTTAAACACTTAGCAGTTTGAATGACTGTATAAACAAAATGACGGAGTATGTTTTTATGTTTCCACTGTTCGATCGCGCCCGCGCCTCACACACACACACACACACACACACGCGCGCGCGCGCGCGCACAAATAAAAGTAAACACTTTGCGACTTTTCGATCGCGCCCGCCCCCCCCCCCTCTCTCTCTCTCTCTCTCTCGCTGCAAAAGATGCTTTCCAACAGGTTTTATCATAGTTTTTGTCCAACTCCATATCCTTAGCTTTCATCTTAGTAATTAGCATAGTGATCTGCTCACTGCTCCTAGCATCCAACTTGCGTCTACCCAAGAAACTAGCCATTGACTGGTGGGTGCTGCCTGAGGAGGATGAAGCTGCTCCTGGGTGCTTTGATCTCAGGTGGCTATGCATCGTTATTGTAGAGTGGTGGTATGCCAGCTTTGCTTAGCATAATTTACACTCAACTTTATCATTGTTATTTTTTTTTTAAAGAGTCCTACATGGAGCTTCTTGGTTGTTGCATGGTTGGTCGCAGAGTTAACAGTCACGACAATGCTCTTCTTCTGTTGTTTGTTTACATTATGTACACAATGCAGGTAGCCTAGATCACGCAGTAGGGGGTTTCATTCATGTTAGCGACACCTTGTGTCCCCGACAGGAAAATACCCTGCTGTGCGATCTGTGACAGTGGGCATGGCATCAATTATGTAGAACACATTGTAATTGAACGAAAATATAACGATATTCGAAAAAGCTATTTTATGTTCGAATTTCGCACGCAGTTCGACTATTCAACCATTCAAAGATTGCGAATCATCCCTAATATATAGCCTAGCCTATATTATATTATATTATATTATGTTATATGTAAAACGCATCATGCAGCCCAAACCGTAAGTGCTGGAGACTTGAAACTTTGCCAGATGGTAGTACAAAAATCGAGGTGAGGTTGAGAGAGTATGACCCCGATTGGCCCATAGGTGGCGGTATAGCAATCAAAAGCGCAAAACATATAACTCCTAGACCGTATGTCGTAGACTCAAGTGTCTTATATCATTGGAAAGCTGGACTCCTAAACAACAAAACATATATCTCTGATTTCATTTCCGGTATGCAAATTTTCCCGCCATTTTGAATTTAGTCAAAAAACTACTTTTGCGAACTAGTCCTAGGTTTTTCGCCTGATCGGAACCAAACCAGTGCAGAAATGTTCTCTGGAGTCTGAAAATCAATAATTATTGGTGCAAAATGAACGTTGTGGGAGGAGCCTATTTTACTAAAATGGCTATAACTCGAGAAGTAAATGAGATATCTTCACCAAACCTGGTACACGTGTATGAATTCAATTTGGGGTCACAGTAAAAAAAATGAGTGATAATTGAACACTAGGTGGCGCTACAACATGAAAAAAACATGAAAAAGGCTATAACCACCTGACCGCTAGTCCGATTGACTTGAAAATTGGTATGCAGTGTCTTGGTCCAAGGTGCCATGTATGTCTATGAGGACATTGGCTTATCTCGAAAAACATGGCCGCCATTGGCCAATGAAGTTGAGCACCTATTAGACAAGGTTAACAGAGGACGAACGAAACGAAACTCGATGGGCATGTTCGACTCATGGCCCTAGAGCTCTGTAAGAATTTTGAAAGAAATCGGCCACTAGTTGGCGCTAACGAGTTGTATGGCTCTGTAATCACGTGGTGTTACACTTATCATCACAAAATGCATATCATTTGATAGATCTGCTCATGCTGAACAATTTTGCCTCAAGAACCATTGCTGTCAATCAAACCGTTCATTAAATATTCGCAAACATGTTAAAAACCTACTTTTGCGAATTAGTCCTAGGTTTTTCGCCCGATCAGACCAGACCAGTCTAGGACAATTCTCTGGACTCTCTAGATCAGGGATGGGCAACTTCGGTCCTGGAGGGCCACTGTCCTACAGAGTTTAGCTTCAACCCTAATCAAACACACCTGAACAAGCTAATCAAGGTCCTCAGGATTACTAGAAAATTACAGGCAGGTGATTTTTTCAGGGTTGGAGTTAAAGTCTGTAGGACAGTGGCCCTCCAGGACCGAAGTTGCCCATCCCTGCTCTAGATCAATAATTATAAAAAAAAAAGTTCAACTTTTGCATATGGATGGCTGTAATAGGGTCATTTAAAAAGCCTAAATCCTAAATGAAAATTCAGAACTTCACAAAAATATGGTGAGCATATGTGACATAACATCATTAACAAGCATGCAACATTTTATGGAGATCAGACGATAGGTGGCGCTATAACTGTTAAAAAGCTCTAAAACCATATATTTCCTATGGTAGATTGCCTGTAAATTGTCTTTTCCATCTGTTATGTCAGTGGTTACATGCTTGCTAAATAAAACTTAATAACTTTTGATGCTCTTGTGCTTAAAGGCCTTAACTGCTTGAACCCCGATAAATGCTGCTTGCAGCTTTAATTGACTTTATTTCTGTAGGCGCACAGGAATTTCACTGTAAGTCAACTTTATGAGAATTTACCATATTAGGCTGTATATTTCATTTTATTTAGATTCAATATGCATAATAATAGTAGCTAATAATAATAATAAATGAAGACACGATCGTGAATGGATTTAAAATGCTGTGAGATGGGATGGATAAGTGTTTTCATGTAGGCCTATAATATTTTATGTTGTTACATATTCTTTTATCATTTATTGATAATAACAAACTTCATTCTAATGCTGCCATGGTCAACATCGCACGCAATACAAAAGGCTATAATATAGGTTAATTTAATAATTTCTTAATTCCACCCTTATTTTAAAATAAATATTAATAAAGGCCTATTCGTTTATGATAATTCCAGGTTGCTATGGTCACACAGGTTGTTTACACATTTAACTCGTGGCCATGAGAAAAATATATCGTTCCCTCAACATTTGAACTTATTTACATCTTGCATATTATCACGTTCCCACGAGTTAATATGCTGTGGACACATTTCACTGGCCAGTGTAGAAATGTCCTGGACGTGTTTTTCTTACTGTTAATTATTCTCCTCTTAAACAGGACAGTGTCCAAACACACAGAAAAACTCCTGGTGAAGCGACTGAGATCCACGTGACACACTATTATAAAGATGCCGTTTATTAAAGAGGAGAGTGAAGACGTGAGGATTGAAGAAACATTCAGTGTCAAACATGAAGATACTGAGACACAAACCAAGATGGCGTTTATTAAAAAGGAGGGTGAAGATGTGAGGATTAAAGAAACATTCAGTGTCAAACATGAAGATACTGAGACACAAACCAAGATGGTGTTTATTAAAGAGGAGAGTGAAGATTTGAGGGTTGAAGAAACATTCAGTGTCAAACATGAAGATACTGAGACACAAACAAAGAAGCCGTTTATTAAAAAGGAGGGTGAAGATGTGAGGATTGAAGAAACATTCAGTGTCAAACATGAAGAAACTGAGGAACACACAAAGACGGCGTTTATTAAAGAGGAGAGTGAAGGCGTGAGGATTGAAGAAACATTCAGTGTCAAACATGAAGAAACTGAGGAACAAACAGGTTGGTTTCATTTTTCAAGTCTTTTTTCAGTCATTCTTTGTCAACACATGTCACAACTTAAATTAGAAAAAACAAAACAAAACACTTCCGCATGATTTGTTTTCTTCTTTAGAATGACAGTATGTGGAGTACAATGTACCTGGTGGGTAATATATTCACAACTCTTCACTGCCTCAACAGTTTCAGATGAATGCCCGATTATAAGCATTACTTTTAACAATTTAATCTTTGTACCCATCTGTAATGTATATTAGAAATAAAAAGGCAGTAAGGTTGTCAAGCTTGAACGAATATAAACACCAGCGTCCGTATCATGTTACAGCGGTTAACGTCAGTATTCCACGTGTTAGCTAACATTAGTCCAAAAGTGAGCTCAAAGTTATTTATCCAAACAGCAACAAACTTACCTGCTACTTCTGCGGGTGGTATCTTCATCGGTTCGTCTTTGCTTTGACTTAGATTTGAAAAGCTTGGCTGTGTTTGGTCAAATTGAATGTAGCAGTTATGGCATGCTGTTATGCTTTCTGTCAGAAATTTGAAGTACAGATATTAAATACAAATCTTATCGGCGCTTGGAGACTTGACTTTTCTTGGTTTAGACTTTTTCTCAGGACGGGTATCAGGGTAGCAAGCAGGTGAAACATTGCGCATGCAAAAGAGAATGTCTGCGCACATACGGAAAAATGTATTTTAAATGCAAAATTAGTTTTCGTTCGCTCAAAATATTTTCATTTGCGAGACGAACATTTCTCTGCGAAACTCATTTAACACGTGTGCCAAATGCCATTTTGCGCACTCAAAATATGATCTTGCACATGCAGAATTGTGGCAGAAAAATAACAACAGGCAGGCAGCAAATGGTCAAGAGAAGGTAATCCAAACAAGGTCAAGAAACGGGTATATCAAACAGACAAATGCTCAGAAATGTAGGCTGTGGCAATACAAGACTTTGCACCGAACCTAGTGTTCTCATGGCTTAAATAGTTTGTGAAATGACTGACAGGTGTGAGCGTGATTAGTTAGGGTATGAGGTTTCTGGGAATTTTAGTCTGTGGTTTAATACTCAGGAAAGGGTGACCTCCGTTGGCCAATGGAAAGATTTTCTGGGGTGGCACTCGTGACACAAACCCCCCGCCCACAACCAATACCCACTACCCACCCCCAGCCAGAGGATGCCTCCTGACGCAAGGGTGCATTCGACACCAGGGTCTTCCACGAGGTCGAGGGGCTGGTCTCTGGATGAGTCCTATGGAATTATGTGTTAAGTGTGTGTTTGTGGATGTCCTCTGCATTGACCCAAGACCTCTCTTCTGTGCCATACCCCTCACAGTCAACCAGATATTGCAGTCATCAATCCTGACGTCTGGAGTCAAGAAGATCTCGCACTTGGTATGGCTCCTCGTCATCCACGATTATGGGTAGTGGGCTCTGGATATCGCCCTCCCCCTCTTCCCTCGGGCCCCGACAGGTTTCAGCAGAGAAACATAAAAAGTGGGAGAAACACATAGGGTTGCACAATTAATCGCATTTCTAATCGCGATTATGTAATGTTATGTAAAAAAAATCTACTTACATTATTCAGTGTGCTTAAGAGGTGTGTTTAGAGGATGTTACATTGCGAGAGGCGAATCACGACTACTTCAGAGAACCCAGCACAGTAGAAACTACCAGTGACGTACAGTAAGTGTACGCTGAAATAAAAAGTCTCTCGACTCAGAAAAACAGACTTTCCTGTCCTCTCAGCTGTTATACTGCGCTCGTAGCATGCACTCTTCAATTGCACGCGCAAATGTGGTGACGCACGTTGTATATCACTTCACTGAAGACAGTTTTGAGCATATTCAGCCTAGGGAAGGAATTGGCTCCAGTCTGGTTGGTTGATTGATTGATTGATTGATTTGAAAGCCTGATTGATTCTGTTGGCAGTACATTCTCAGAAAACTTGTTCTTGGATTAAACATTCAGTTTGGCCATTAGACTGGGGGTGGTACCCTGAACTGGGGCTTACATTTACATTGAGTAAAGAGGCGTGTGGTTTTAATATGAAGAATACTAACTTGCAGGATAATGTCAGTGCTGGTGTTTCGAACATGACTGGTCCCCAGGGGGCATCCATCGAACGCTGCCACTGTCAAGGGAGATTCACAGGGGATTAGTGGGGTATCTCGCACAGTCGGACTAGGCCTTCATCAATAAAACTGCCCGCTACCCCAGAGTCAAGAAGGGCCTTGGTAATGATAGCATTTGTGGAAAAGGTTATCTTTACTGGTACTTCCATACATGAGGTAGAATAACTGTGAAGAATGAATGTACTCACCCTGGGAGTATTCTGCTGTGGTAGTCAAGTGAGGCAGTTTGCTCTTAGATACCCAACTGGCCACAGTACAGGCACAGATGTTCTCTTACGTGGCGTTCTCGTTCTTCAGTGGAACATCCGGGCGGAGTACTTGGGATGTGTCCTAAAGAAAGTTAAGAATTAACAGTATTAATAAGAGGCTCTCACAATACAACTTTTGATTACAACTTTACTCAGTTGTTTAGTGGGCATAGGATCTAGAATATGTTGTTGGATTTAATGTTTTAGATGTCTAAATGTTTTTATGTCTGTTACTTTGTGCCATTAAACTAGTGTTAACTCGTTTTTGTTTTTACCCTAGACCTGATGGCTCTGAAAGAAGAGAGTCAAGAACTGAAAGAAGAGAGTCAAGAACTGAATGAAATTGAAGAGAAATGTCATGATTTCATGACTAGTGACAAATCCTGTAGTAACTCACAGACTCATAAAACAGAAACTAGAAATCTCCAGATAAGAGTTCACTCTGGAGAGAAGCCTTTGACCTGCCAACAGTGTGGAAAGAATTTCAATCGAAAAGACAGCCTTAAAATCCACTTGAAAATCCACACTGGAGAGAAGCCTTTCACCTGCAAACTGTGTGGGAAGAGTTTCTCACTAAAAGGAAATCTTAAGACTCACATGATAGTTCACACTAGAGAGAAGCCATTCACATGCTCTCAGTGTGGAAAGAGTTTTACACAGAAAAAATCCCTTACAGTCCACATGAGAATTCACACTAGAGAGAAGCCTTTTGCCTGCAAACAGTGTGGGAAGAGTTTTTCACTACAAGGAAATCTTAAAACTCACATGCGAATTCACACTGGAGAGAAGCCTTTCATATGCTCTGAGTGTGGAAATAGTTTTAAACATAAAAGAGACCTTAATGCCCACATGAGAAATCACAGTGGGAAGAAGCCTTACACCTGCACTCTGTGTGGGAAGACTTTCTCACTACAAGGAACTCTAAAAACTCACATGCGAATTCACACTGGAGAGAAGCCTTTCATATGCTCTCAGTGTGGACACAGTTTTAAACAGAAAAGAGACCTTAATGCCCACATGAAAGTACACACTGGAGAGAAGCCTTACACCTGCAAACTGTGTGGAAAGAACTTTACACTAAAAGAAAGTTTTAAGACTCACATGACAATTCACACTGGAGAGAAGCCATTTGTTTGTGATCAGTGTGGAAAGAGTTTCAGACGTAAAGCACACCTTAATCATCACATGAAGATTCACTCAGGAGAGAAATGTTTTATATGTCATCAGTGTGAAAGGAGTTTCACAGACATGAATCACCTTGAGAATCATGTAAAAATTCACATCGGAGAGAAGCCTTATATGTGTCATCAGTGTGGACAGAGTTTCACAAACAGAGCAAACCTTGAAGATCACATGAGAATTCACACTGGAGAGAAGCCTTTCACTTGTACTCAATGTGGAAAGAGCTTCACGATTAAAGGAGACCTTAATATTCATATGAGAGTTCATACTGGAGAGAAGCCTTACAAGTGTTTTCAGTGTGAAAAGAGTTTCACAGACAGGAATCACCTTAAAAATCATGTAAAGATTCATATCGGAGAGAAGCCTTTCATGTGCCATGACTGTGGAAAGAGTTTCACATACAGAGCACACCTTGAGTATCACTTAAGAGTTCACACTGGAGAAAAGCCTTTCACCTGCCCTCAATGTGGAAGGAGCTTCACAGTTAAAGGAAACCTTAAGCTGCACATGAGAGTTCACACTGGAGAGAAGCCTTACAAGTGTCTTCAGTGTAAAAAGAGTTTCACAATTAAAGGAAACCTTAATATTCACATGAGAGTTCACACTGGAGAGAAGCCTTACAAGTGTCTTCAGTGTGATATGAGTTTCCCATATCACATAAGCCTGAAACATCATTTACAAACTCATTCTGGAAAGAAAATGACGTTTCCTCAGTGTGACGAGGTTGAGAAAAAGGAGGAATTTCAATAATAATCTGCACATTCACTCTGAAGAAAGACAATTAAATTGTGATCAATGCAATAAAAACATCATACTCACAAATACATATGAAAAGTCATGTAAATGTGAGACCCTGTTTGTGTTCTTTGTTAAAGAGTATGGCAGTAGAAAATGTATTTCTGCACCCCTTTTAACAAGGTGAATTAGAAAACTGATGGTTCTTGAAGATGGTTAAATTGACTCTTTCCATAGCTTCATTCCTCTGTTTCTTTTTCGGATTCTTACACTTTGCATTTTACCCATGTGTGTATGAGTGATTAGTGTGTATGTCTTTGTTTAGAATAGTCATGTGTTCATGATTTAGTTAATAAAACTTAAACACAATACATGTGAGTATTTGATTCTGATAAACTGTTTGCAAATCAAAGTCACAGCAATTCCTGATCTTGCTACATGCTGTAGTAGTACTGTACACAGTAAGAACGTTGTTTTTCAGTGGCCACGAAAATAACATGTTTATTTTCTTAGCCTCCTTGGTTTGATGGTCTGTAATGTGGAGCGTAGCTAGGCTTCCTCTCATGTTCTGCTGAATGGTGTCTCCACTCATGGAGCATCGTGCTGAAGTTGCCAGGCTCTCTGTGAGCCTCCTTGGCTAAATGTCTTTAGGGTTGAGTGTTCTTAGGCTTTCTCTCGATTTAGAGAGTATTCCTGCTGTGGCCTCCACTCGCCATATCTCCGCTTTGATATCAGTATCAGGTTCTTAGTCTCCCTTTGAGCTGACAGCATTACACATTTTTAGATGCATAAATCTTTATAAGTAGTTCTTAGCACTGAACGTGGCTGGGCTTCCTCTCACTTTTGAGAGTTGTCCTGCTGAGGCCTCTGTTCTCAGAGCTCCATCTGCATGTCAGCTTCAGCAGCGGGAAGACTCGGGCCAGGCCCATGACCTCTCCCCCTCTGCTGCCCCCGGTCTTTAATATCTCCACCCAGTACCGCTTTTCTCCTCTTCGCGAGACGGAACGCAACACTGGTAATCGGGTGTCGACCGTAACGTCCACAATACCTCAGCTAAAGGTAAGGTGCACTTTCACTGTTTTCCTGGTGCTTGTGTTCTCGATGTCACTGCGAAGGTGCCCGAGACCCTGAATGGTGATAATAATAATAATAATAATTAATAATAATAATGTGTTACATTTATATAGCGCTTTTTCTGAGACCTCAAAGCGCTTTACATAGATGGGGGAATCTCCTCAACCACCACCAATGTGCAGCATCCACTTGGATGATGCGACGGCAGCCATATTGTGCCAGAACGCCCACCACACACCAGCTTACTGGTGGAGAGGAGACAGTGATGAAGCCAATCAGTATATGAGGATGATTAGGAGGCCATGATAGACAGAGGCCAAGGGGCAAATTTGGCCAGGATGCCGGGGTTACATCCCTACTTTTTTTCGAAGGACATCCTGGGATTTTTAATGACCACAGAGAGTCAGGACCTCGGTTTAATGTCTCATCCGAAGGACGGTGCTCTTTTGACAGTATAGTGTCCCCGTCACTACACTGGGGAGTTAGGACCCACACAGACCACAGGGTGAGCACCCCCTGCTGGCCTCACTAACACCTCTTCCAGCAGCAACCTGGTTTTCCCAGGAGTCTCCCATCCAGGTACTGACCAGACTCAGCCCTGCTTAGCTTCAGTGGGCAACCAGTCTTGGGCTACAGGGTGATATGGCTGCTGACGCGATATGTGATGCGAGCATCAGAGCTTTCGTGCTGCATATAGGGGTAAAGGACATCAGGCTGCGGCAGATGGAGATTCTGAAGAGGGACTTGAGGAGCCTGTTCGAGGCGATATGCAGCACAAGGATCATCGTGTCCGGACTGCTTCCCACATACCGACGAGTACATGAAAAGTTTAGTAGATTATTTGCCCTAAATTAATGGTTAATGTCATGGTGTAATGAACAGAAACTGCTCTTTGTTAATAATTTGAATCATTTCTGGGAGTGATCTAGGTTTTTCTGTGCTAATGGGCTGCAGCTCAGCAGAATTGGTGCAGATCTTCTGTCGGACAACATCTCCAAGACACTACGCACCATGCGTATAGTAAGTCATACCTCAAATCACAGTCCTGGTTCTACCCACTTAATTGATATTAATGTGTGTGTAGTCCACTCTATAGATACTGTGTCTATTCCCTGAATAATGAGGTCAAACAATAAATCTATAGGATCTAGAAAAAATCTGATCATGATTAAACCGAAAAAAAAAAATGAGTGAACAAAAACAATCTCTAAATCTTCTTACTGTTCTTCCTACTCAAGAACAAGCCCAAGTCTCTTTCCTGGACGCCGACTACCACCCAGCCTTTCCAGAGCCTCAAAAAATTATTTACCAGCACACAGCTCCTGATCCATTCATACTAGGGCTTTGACTCTGAACTTCATTATTTGAATATAATTCGAATATAACAAAAATAAAAGATATTCAAACAAATATTAGGGAGCCTTTAATATTCTAAACTGTTATGTGCATTTATTTATTTTTGTAAATGGGTTTGCTTAAAACGTTGTTTTCAATTCAAATTTCAAGGCTTTTTCACGCCTGATGAAGTTGTGAATCGCAAGTTCATTAACAAGTCTATTATTGGTCATTTGGGCCAATGTTAGCATCGTAGCGTGGTCATGGGTGACGTTAGCGTCCTGGTTACTTAGCGCCTATTTTGTATACAAGAAAACTAAATTTGCCTACAAACACGCCTGAGGAGTTTGAAATATACACTCCTAAAAATCTAAAAAGCAACATGGGGCGCTACTTTGGGTTCCCAAAAAAGGGAAACATTACGAGCAAAGACAAAGTAGTGTGTAGGACTAAACTAACATAACACGCAACGACCAGCAATATGAGAGCCCACCTGTTAACACTACATCCCGGTAAACTGGAAGAGGAGGAATGATCGGGATTGGGATCGGGGACGAAGCAGGTCAGAATCGACTCCATGCTGCCATCTCCTTCACGAGGCCTCTCATATGCCCGTCAAAATAGAGCGACAGATTTGCTCTCACGGTTCGTTTGTGAAGATATGAGGCCCATTAACGTTATATATGGGAGCGGGTTTCAAGCTTCCGTCCACAAGCTAGAGCCAAGATTCAAGATCCCCTGCTACAGAACCATGAATGGTAAAATAACGAAACTGTACGACACAACTAAAGGTGGCATAAGGGAAATGCTGCGTGGAGAAAAACTCCACAATGCGGCCAACTATGTCAATGCAGTAGAGAGGTACTTGGGGATCACGGATATCCCGTGCATGGCTCACACAATTAACCTGGCAGCGAGAAAGGGGCTTGCAGAGCCTTCCGTTGCAACAACAGTCAGTCGCCTGAAGGCTGCAGCTCAGCATTTCAAGCACTCCCCTACAGACAGCTACCTCCTGGAGTCCAAGCAGAAGCTCCTTGGTCTCAAACCAGTCCAGCTCATCAACGATTGCCCCACCCGCTGGAACAGTACCTACGATATGATCTGTCAGTCAGCTGATCAACAAGCCCCAGTTGCAGCGGTGATAATGGAGAAGAAACTCAACCGTCTGTAGCTCAGCACTATCTAGTGGACCCTGATGGAGAAGGTCAGTACATTGGCTAATAATGTTGGGTCTAATAATATTATTAGACTTTAGTCCCTAAAGTTAACATTACTGTTTGCAAACGTAGTAACACGTATAAGCCTAGTTAACGTTAGCTAAGCTAAGTTTGTGTTTTGTGTAACGTCAAGTGGCACATAGCCTAACTGCGCTCACTAGTTATCAGTAGAGCATGTTAGCTAGCTATCTAACATTAGTGGCGCTAGGATAAGCTTGTTATTAACTGTGTGTTTGTTCTGCAGGTAAAAAGACGTGCTGAAGCCGTTCAAAGTAGCCACCCAGGCGATGTCAACAGAAAACTACCCAACAGCATCAGTGGTCCTCCCCCTGCAGTATGTGCTTCTGACACAACTCAAGCCCTCCACCGATGACTCAGCAGGACTGAAAGAAATGAAAATGATGTCAATGATCTGAAGGCGCGATATGGCCCCGACAAAGATGCATTCTTGCTACTGAACACAGCCAGCTACCTTGACTTGCGTTTTCACCGACTGGTTCATTTGGAACAAGAGTCGCAGCAGGCAGTGCGAAAAAAGGTTCAGAGGGAGCTTTCAGAGCTCAACGAGGAGACATGCGAAGAGGAATGCCAAGATGAGAACGCCACGACTACGGAGCCACAGCATCGCAAGGAAAATAATGCTCTTAGCGCAATGTGGGACCTCTTTGGCAATGTGTACTGCAAAAACTAATGAATTATTATTATCAATAATAAATAATACAAAAACATTTAAATGATCAAGTGGCTTTCATAACTCAGACTCGCTATATAGCGAGTTTTTGGAAATATAAAAACTGCATTATAAGACGTAGCCATAACAACACAACAAAAACTCATTTATTTTTAACAGTCAGACCGAATGAAGGTGTGCTCCAAAGAGAAATTATGGCCTACGACAGTGAGCCCCCACCTGCGTGCTTAAAGTGATTCTCAACTATAACGGGTATGGGGTGGAATATACGATTTAATATGAATGACGTGCATCAAAATCTTTTGTTTATTTGTGATAATTTTAGCACTTTATTATTATTGTCTGTATTATGACAATTATAATAATTGTAACCGCACTGGGGTGCGTTTCCCGAAAGCATCGTTAGCCAACATTGGTCGCAAGTTCCGTCGTTATCAGCATAGTTCAACGATTTGGTGTTTCCCAAAACCATCGTTCCAACGAACGTTCGCAAACAGCATCGCAAACTTGTGTGGTTGGAATGACAGCTCTCAAGCTGTCGTTAGAAGCATAGTTTCTAGTTTACATGAGATGTAGACTGAATAAATCCTTATCTTTAGCAAAATAAGCAAGCTGACATTCAGTACAACTCGTGTTATTTACAGGGGTGCAAACAGCGCGCTTTTCGGCGCCTCCCGCTTTTTTCACATCAGTTTGGGTGACTTGTGTGAATCGTGCAGATCCGAAGAGTTTTTTTTTAAGAGGGGGGGGGGGGGTGGATGGGTTGAGAGGGTCTGATTATAATTTAACCAACAGTAATTCTTGATTGCGTCCACCTCAACAAGTAAATAGAAAATAAGCGAATCAGAACACTGCGCGCCAAACCAGCAGTATGTGCGCAAGCGTGAACCACTAGTGTTTCTGTCTCACTCTGGATCTGCCACTGCATCACATTTCTCTCTGCGTGGCGTGGAGTGTCCGTTTTTATGTCGGCTCTCATGTTAACCGGTTAGAGCTTGTGTTAGAGCATGCCTGCGTGACACACACACTTCTCGAGCCGCGCCGAAACCGCGTGCTAGAAATAGAACCGCAACCGACGCCTATTTTTCACGCGACACGCAAGAGTGTTGGAAGTTTTCAGACAAAACAGAAGGCGCAAATACATATTAATAAATTACATTTTGATGCTTGAAAGTCTCTCGGTTTTGACAAATGCGTATATAATTGTAATTTTAAAAATAGGCCTAATTATCGATTTTCAAATATTGCCCCTGTCAATAGGCCTACAGAACGAAATATTCTGTAGCCTATTTTGCCGTCAATACTGCCGACGTTGTCTTTGCTGTATCAGGCTATATATATTAACATCCAAATGTAGATGGTCTGTCGGCGCACAGAGCCACGCAGTCGCAGACAGCACGTGAAGTTCGTGAACACCGAATTCCCTTTTCTTTCTTATCTATTTGTGTTTGAACAGACATGTGCACGAAAAATTAAGCCAGTGAGTGTCCGTCTCAACGAGTTTCCCCGTAAACGCAGTCAAAATAAAACGGATGCGTGTCATTACCGGTATTAGATACGTGCATTCGTCTTAAAGGGACAGCACCCAATATACCTGCAGCTGTTTGTGTCACCAAAGTTAATCAAACAACAAAAGAGAAAGAGAAAAATCACGTTTTGTCAAAAGATAAACTGTATTAATACTTAATACAGTTAATTTACCTGAAAAACAGGTAAAGCACTGCTTTATTTCTCGTGTATTTGTGTTTTATTGTATTTATATTTGTATTTTGTTCATTAGTTTCTATGCAGATGCACTAGGCCTACCCTACACAATTACCCCAATCATCCTAGAATTATTAATTCTTTACAAAAAGAGCTATTCAAATCATCAGGTGAAATTGTTTTCAGGAAGTAGCAGTAAAGCAAGAAGAAGAAGTGCAAGATAGTTTTTCTAAATTTCATTTGACTCTATGTGCCTATAGGGGTGGGTTGGGGATGGTGGCAATGTAGTATCTGGATATTTGCCACGGGACGAGGGCTTCGATTACCTCTCTCTTTTTTGACCATACATGTGTTTGCAGCCCTGTATTTATTTAGAATACATACAAATGTAATTTACGTCTTTTAGTTTGTCAAGAGATTTAAAGCACCGTTTTTGAAGACTGCGCATGTGCGAACGTGCTCGACTATGTAAGAACGAGCCAAATATTGAGTCTGGTAATAAAGCAAAATAACTGAGAAAAATTAGAAATGGTCTTCAGATGCCATGTCTGTAACTTATATGACAAAATCTAGCGTTAATTCGATCTGAAACAGATTAATTAAAATAAGTTATTAGTCCACCACGTGCGAGACGTCATAAACCAACGTGGTTGAACGATACTTTGCGACATACGGTTTCGGGAAAAAGTCGTGACTAGCTAGTTGATTTCTCCAACGATGCATCGTACTATGGTAGTTAAGCAGCGAGCTAGATAGTTGTACGGGAAACGCACCCCTGGGTAGTACATTAACATTAGCTCAAATGATATAGGGAATTTTAATAATTAATCAGGAATATGATTAATATATTTCGCATATTACAGTTACATTAAATTATCGAAGTTGAAAAGAGATCAATTGTATATATGAATAATCAATCACAACAAATTATAATTCCTCATTCATATATCAATAGTCTTATTTCAGATCGATTATATGAGATAACCCTTAATGGAAATTAATGTAATTATCAAACAGTTGTTTGTCCAGCAAACGGCCGTAAGATTAACCTATCAACTTCTCAATAAAGTTATCACTTCTAATAATTTCAGGAAGAATAGTTTCTGGCCATGAGACCATTCTCCTGTCCTTATAAAATTTAGGTTACTGGAAAGTAACAAATCGTAAAGCTTGTAGCTAAGATCAAAACATTTCATTGACTTCGTGACATGAGCACTCAGACAGAATCAATCAGGAATATATTGGGTTTTTAATAATTGAACTAATAATACATCGAACTACGAGTATAAAAACACTACAGTTTACACGAGTATGCATACACAAGATACAGAACACATAAACAAATAAAACATTACCAAACTAACACGAATTAAAATAGGAGTGAGAGAGAGAGATTGAGAGAAAGAGAGAGAGAGAGGAATGAACAAGAGAAAGTGAAAGCAAAATGTGCGATCAGAGAGAGAGATCACAGTATGGCAAAAATCACAGACCAGGGAAACTTTGAGAGAGACAACAAGAAATCCAATCACCTTAAACAGGGACAGACAACCTTAAACGAATTAAAAGCTCGATTATACTTGCACATGGTCTGCGGTGTTGCTGAGGCAGGCACTATGGGCCTTTTGGAGCTAGGCGTGTTCTCTCGTGTCTTCCGGGGCGAGCGCGGTCGCGGGAATTTAAAGGTCCTTTGAAAGCAAAGTTACTAAAGAAATAATTCAGGCTAAGTTAATTTTCCCTTGTAGATGGAAATGAACAAAGGAGAATGAAAAACAAAGACAAAAGACTAAAAGAAAAGAAAAGAAAAACGGAGAAAACTCCCTATTAAGGAGTTCTGGAGCCGGGAACCTCTCACATGACGAAGTGCTCTGAGAAATTTCCTGAGTCGGTCTTTTATGGAGTTTCTTAACTTACGCCTACTTTGCGTACGTAGACCAATCACCTTAGAGTATCTCGAGCGGGAAAAATTCTTCTTTGTCGTGTCAGGAGAACTTATTTGCATAGTTTATGATGGTATAAAATTTCGTCATTTCTACCCAGAAAGATTGTACACTCAGAACAATACATTTTACTGTAATCTCCTATGTATGAGTGGTTCAGTCAAAACAAGACGGTTAAACAGATACCAAGAATGAAATATAAAACAGTTAAGGATACAAAGTTACAATAAATGCACGATTATAGGCATCTTACGTTTGATTAACACACGATAAAATTGCAGATACTCCAATTTGATATGGGAAGACATCTAAGCACAAAAAGGAAATACAGTTAATACATTTAAAAGGTACTTTTCTCTTTCCTTACAAGAATTCCAGCGAGCTGGGATTTCGGGGTCATAAAGTTTTATGACTTGGTCAGAGGTAGGGTTACATCACAATTGGCCACATTAATAACCAAGTGAAAATCAGATTTAAAAAGGTTAGAGAGAAAAGTAATGCACCATGGTACAACAGTATTACTCACACAATCAAGAGAGAAACTCATAATCTAGAGCATAAATAGAAACAAACTCATCTAGAGGTCTTTAGAATTGCGTGAAAAAACAGCACTTCTCGCTTTAAAAGCAGCCAAGGCCGAGCATCTCCGCAAACTAATAGAAAATAACCAAAACAATCCAAGATTTTTATTTAGCACGGTGGCTAGATTAACAAATAAACAGACATCACCTGAACAAATTATTCCATTATTTCTTCAATGAGAAAATCAAATGCATCAGAATTATTTTTTTTAAATGTACTACCTTTGACAGCGTCCTATGATTCAGGCTCAATTATTGCCCCTTAAGAATAATTGCAGTGCTTTACAACTATAGGACAGGAATAGCTAAATAAACTTATCTCTGCATCTAAACCAACAACATGTTCATTAGATCCAATACACACTAAATTACTGAAAGATTTGTTACCTGTAGCAGAAAACCCTCTTCACAATATTAACTTGTCTTTATCTCTAGGTCATGTTCCAAGATCGTTCAAGCTGGTAGTTAGTAAGCCTCTCATAAGTACCTTTCACACAGCGCGTTGATCCCGGGAAATTGCCGTAAAATTGCTAGAGTGCCACAACTGTTTTTGTGTGCAGATCTCAGAGCCTAGGCTGCTTACAGAGACGATTTTTTTTGACGGCATGCTTATGGGGCGGGCAGCTAGCGGATTGTTAGGAAAGATTAGATGAATGTGATCATTTATGTTTGGGCCTGAAATCGCTGATACAACCTTTAATCTATTGTGTTTTTAGTTGTCATATTGTAAGACACCCACATTGCTTTTTGTTTGAAATTTCATTCACCAATGTTAATTAACAAGAGAAAAAATTGTGACATCAGCACACCTTGAGGATTTTTTGGAAATCTGTTCTTGGTGATTTAGAGTTTAATGTATTGTTCCAGATATGCTTCTGTTCGATTGGGAAGTCTTTTATTATTCCTAGACTTATGGTCTTTTGATAGATTTTAAAGATCATTATAGTTGATGCTACTGTGTGAGTGAGGTTTGAGTAATGTAGTTGACGAAGTTACGGCAGCACATTTTCTGTTCTCGTGCAAGGCTGTCCTCAGACATTCATGTAAAAGGACATTTTCTGTTTTCAAGGACTATAAACCACAATGTTACTACACATATTTGCCTTTTGTCTGTAAAACCATACATATCTAATAGAGAAAATTGATAAATATGTATAATAAACTGTTTGGACCACTGGCCATCATTGGGTTTTCTGGAGGGAAGGGATCCATCAAATAGATAGATATGATTGATTTATTTAATTAAAGTGTCATGCTTCAAAAAGCCCAGCCCATATGGGCTTACAAGAAACTCCAAAGAGGTCAAATACAGTGTTCAATAATACAAAACAAACAAATGCTATGTTTTGTAAACTGCTTATTCAGCTCTCACATAAGGAATGAGACCAATTGAAGAGCATGCATATAGATATCCCGCCCAAGAGAGGAGGACTCTGCAGTGGGGTTAATATCTTGTAAGGCAGCAAGAGTCTCAGCTGACAAGGGCCATGCAGTTTCTGGTACTATGACTCCCTGTTCTGGATCAGCAACACAAGCTTCCTGGTAGGGGTGCAACGGATCAAAAAACTCACGGTTCGGATCGTTTCTCGGATCAGAGTCACGGATCGGATCATTTTTCGGATCAAAAAAAAAAAAAAAAAAAGACAAATAAACAAGTTTTGTCTTTTTGTTTATTAACACTTTTAAACTATTAAAGAATAAAAGTATTAAATTAAAATCAACTTAAAGTGCACAAGGCATATCTTCTTTTTAACATAATTAATGAAAATTCATAATTAATGAAAAACAACTTAAGTGCAGCATAAAAAGGTTCCTCCTTCCTTTAAACATGGACCAATGACCATTAATAAAAAACTTTTTCGCTGAGGTGGGTGTGCGACGGGATGTCCTATGTAATATCGTGGCTCAAGCACTTTCAGCATGTGTTTTAAACAACCGAATATGGCCTCATGTCTGTACCTATAATTTTTTTTTTATTGCATCACAATAAGTGTATTGTGATTTTCAAACCATTTTAGTAACTAAACTGAATTTTATTAGGTTTAGTGACAACATGTTACAATGTTTACATGGTACAACTTTTGGTAAGCTACGCTTTTTTATTATTTCAATTCAATTATTGTGATTTGATTTAATATTGACTCATTTGGATAAATATTAGGTGGGCTACACAAGACAGGCATTAATTTTTCTCAAGAAAAAAACATCTCACCTAATCAGGGTTCGAAATGAGGGGGTTCTGGGGGGGTCCCGGACCCTCCATAAGTCATTAGGGACCCCCCATAAGGATTTATTTTTGGATTTTGGGGGGTCCCCGACAAATATATTTTAACATTAATAATGACTGTGAAAATTATAGGTCTTTAGTGACGTTTTATATTTATAACAGTAATTAATTTATTTCCTAGCGCGAGGCAGCAATAAGGGCAGCTATTAGCCGAGTGAGTTCCTACAGCGTCACAGATTGTTGTTGTGGTGCTCCCGCAGACACGCACTGTAGCTGAACGCGGCAAAACAAAACCTCACAAAGAGTGAAATCCTGAATGAAAATCCTGTAAGTGCTTCGATTATGTTTATATCTCCATAATTGCTTATAGTAAAATAATAGGAGTTCGAGTTCCTATATCAAAAGTTGCATTATACCCAGTGTAATGATTAGAAGAGTACGTCAACGTTTCTTGCTGTATGTGTATGAAGCCAAATGATCTGCCAGCTAACACAGCAAACTATGGGAGCTTGTTTCCGCCACAGAGTGAAAAATAAAAAAGGTAATTGCGACTTTTTAATCTCACAATTCTGACTTTTTATCTCAGAATTAACGTTACGTGATATAAAGTCGCAATTGCAGGTTATAAAGTCATGCGTGATAAAAAGTCGCAATTGCGTTGTGTTATTAAGTCAGAATTGCGTGATATAAAGTCGCAATTGCGTGTTATAAAGTCAGAATTATGAGATACAAACTCGCAATTGCGAGAAATATACTTTTTATCTCACAATTCTGACTTTTTTTCTCAGAATTGCATGTTTAATCTCGCAATTCTGACTTTAAAATACGCAATTGGGAGATATAAAGTCAGAATTGCATGAAATAAAGTCGCAATTGCGTGTTGTAAAGTCAGAATTGTGAGATATAACTTTTCTGAGGTAAAAAAATAAAATAAAAAGTCTGTCTTTTTTCTCTTAGAATGGATTTTATATGAGTTTATATCTCACAATTCTGACTTTATAACACGCAATTGCGTTATAAAGTCAGAATTGCGAGAAAAAAAGTCAGAATTCTGACTTTATAACACGCAATTGTGACTTTATTTCACGCAATTCTGACTTTGTATCTCGCAATTCTGAGAAATAAAGTCAGAATTTCGAGATGTAACTCAACTGTGAGATAAAAAGTTGCAATTATTTTTTTAAATGTTTTATTCTGTGGCAGAAACGAGCTTCCATAGCAGACCTAGCAGCTAGACTAGTTATTCAAAGCTAGCTTAACAACCTACTTGTCCAGTCAGTGATTACGAAAGATAGCCAGTCCAGGACTTAATTCAAGTCTGTGAGTTGATTAAAGTGAATGTGATTTGAGCATGAATGAGTATACATGAGAGCTTGGTAAGCTATCTAGGAAGCTAATATTATGTTTCTTAATGTAGAATCCTGCATCATGGAGAGAAAAAGAGGAAAAAGAACTTGTAACTTTGTTGCTCCAGAGTTAGAGGTTTACCTGTTAGATTATAGCCACTTCTCCAGACACCACTGGGCCTAGCCCAAACCATGAAAAACATCCCAAGACCATTATCCCACCTTCAACATTGGTCCATATAATTTTGCCTACAGTAGGCTATATAATGTAGCAAGGTAGTCTTCAGAATTTTGAATAATTTAATCATTAATTTTTAGGGGACCCCCCAAGAGTCTTAAGTCATTTCGAACCCTGCACCTAATGCTGTAAACATACAGAGAGCCCTATCAGCTGGCAGTATTATTTAAGGTTAAAAATAACTCAAATTAAATAGAATGCGTTTTTTTTTTTTTAAATATATATAATAACAACAACTTTATTTAATGATATAAGTAAAAATATAATAAATATGTAATATAGTACACATATTTAGCAAAATACTCTCTATAGCTCTTTTTTTCTAGCCAACTAATGTGCTATAGCCTATATTATGGTCATCAAATGGCTTTCCTGAGGTAAATGTTATGTGACATGATTGTTCTCCAGCTGTTTTATTGACCCCTTTTTTTGATTGATTGGTCGATATTATGTATGAGGAATATACATTTAGGTAAGTTGTAGGCTACTGTATCTTTCAACATTGTTCATTCGTGTGTATTTAACGTTACTATTAGCTAGAGATGATCGGTTCACGTGCCGCCAGGGATCTGTCGCGTCACATTTACAAGCGCCAAAACGGTATTTAATGTTTGAATTTCGTAATAAAAGTGACCGAATCTGAGAACTGAGAATTTT
Source organism: Squalius cephalus (assembly GCF_949319135.1). Taxonomy (NCBI): domain Eukaryota; kingdom Metazoa; phylum Chordata; class Actinopteri; order Cypriniformes; family Leuciscidae; genus Squalius; species Squalius cephalus. Next base: position 6,464,322 of record NC_137125.1, read on the forward strand.
TTATATCATAAGTAACCTGCTCTGTCTAGTCTGTCGGTCTCCGTCCTCTTTGCTCCGCGTTTTTTTTTGTGCTTGAGAAAATGGATGTGTGTGAGAGCGTGTGAAAAGTGTCAATTGCGTGTGTCTCACGGTGAATGCGTGAGAGTTGGCAGCTCTGCAGGGGATTTAAATGACGCGTGGCGTTCCTCCGCTCGCCATGACTACGCTGTGTGTGGACTGAACATGCGCACAACATTTATTTTTTCATAAATCAATCCGCGGATCACGTGTGTGCCGAACCGAAGATATTGATCCGAACGGATCACGGATCAACGATGATCCGTTGCACCACTACTTCCTGGTCATGCAAGTGTTCCATCTGTAATAGAAAATAAGTCAAACAAAATACTATTATAACAATTGTCTTCTAACGTACTGTGAGATTGAATATTCATACTATGTTAGGTCGTAGTTATCTAGATACTTAATGTACATGTAACCCGTTTTAAAAACTAATGTACTGCGTACTGCATGCTGCAATGTCTGGGACAAACCTCAGACAGATCTGGCTCTTGCACCAGTACTTGCATCCTCCCAATTCTCCAAAGCTGATTAGGGGTCAGGTTTGCCTCGGTCCTCAAGGGGTGACAATTCCATGTCTCTACAAAGTTTTGAAGGTCTGCTTGTAGACGTGGAATGAAAACATACCCAAGACAGAAGACGTGAACAGCATTTGAGAGGTCTACAAACCCCTATTCCTCCAAGGTGTGAAGCATGTTGTAATACTGAGATGTTACAGCGTTCCACACATCTCTCCATAGTCGTTCCACTCTGCAAATAAGTTACATGGTAAAGTGGTCAGTTGCATTGAGAAAACAAAACAAAAAAACACTAGTATGTACAAAATTATATTAGTCTGGCTACAAAAGTTAGAATCCAATTGACTGACGGTTGGTCTAGTGTAAGGGAAAGCATCTTTTCCACTCTAAATTTGAATAGACTAATCAGCACCATGAATTGTAATGATTAGACACCAAGGGCAGAAGTAATGCTTTTGTCAAAACGGTAGTCTGGCCTAGAATCAGCTGTGGTGCCTGTGGCTTCTTGTCTATTCCGCTAGATACCAGTCTACTTCAGGCAATACCTCAAACGATATCTGTAGAGCAGTTCTTCATGCCTAAAAATAACAGACAAGGCTCCCCCAGGATGTATATGTAATACCCCCATAGTTTTGGGGACTTGCAATCAGGTTACTATCAGGTGTCAAACATAATCAAGCTAATTGTTGGGATGGATGTAGCTAACTGTAGGTAGGATGCAATGTGAACCCTGGATTGAGAGGAAAGTAATAACATAGACCATCTTCACCTTTGGTTGCGCACACTTTTCCCAGCTATAAAGCTGCCACGACCTGTTCCTCGCACAGTGAACATGGATCTTGCTATCTCCACATTTTCTACGCCTTGGTCACCGCGTACTCTGAATGAAAAAGAGCATTGTGAGATTCATTTGAAAACAATACTATTTGAAACTGGAAGGAGAAGGTCCTTATTTACCTTGATGGTCATCCATGTTTCTGCACACCCTCCATGAAAAACCTCAAACCAGTCTCTGCCTTATTATTCCCAGCCGCATTGAGGTACAAAACCTGATTGAGGCCTGATCTAAAAATGTTAGATTCCAAGCAAAACTAAAAATGTAAACAACATGTAAACCAGTAGTTCAACTTAAAAATGGTAGTCAACTGTACCTTCCGAGAAAAGCCATCGATACCTCCGAACACCACTATGTTGTACCTTAAAATTATCAGATTGGATATTATCTCTGTGACAGGCAACCATTGATAAGAAATGTGCAATTTTCTAATATCCACTGTAATATGCTATTTGAACATCACCCCATCCATCCAACACATCATAAACTTAACTAAAGTGTTTCCCATCCATAGACAAATGTGTGGCGCAGCGCCACAGAATCAACATCAAGGGCCACAAATTGATTCCGCTTTTTTCCCCCAACGCAATTTTGAAATATAAATATTATTACGTTCATTCATATCGGTGAGTAATTCTCAACATTAAACTTAAAAGACAGGTCTTCCTCCAACATAAAGTCCAGGTTTTCGTATGAGCAAACTAATTCTACTGGCCTGCCCTGTAATGTATGGAGTTGGGCTGAGGAATGAAACCAGGCAGGGTTCTGGTAAAAATGTTTTTAGTTGTCTTCTCTTAAATAACTTACTTTAAAGAATTAAGATTGAGCTGAGTAATTTCAAATGCTTCTTGTAGCTTTAAAATTGTCTCAGCAGGTGACTGAAGAACAATAGATAAGCATACAGGTGTATATTTAAAGGGATACTCCACTTTAAAATGAAAATTCTGTCATCATATACTCACACTCATGTTGTTTCAATCCTTTATGAATTTCCTTCTTCTGCTTAACAGAAAGGAAGATATGTAGAAGAATATCAGTAACCAGACAGTTTCTGGTCTCATTGACTTCCATAGTACATTTTTTTCCTACTATGGAAGTCAATGAGACCAGAAACTGTCTGGTTACGACATTCTTCTAAATATCTTCCTTTCTGTTCAGCAGAAGAAGGAAATTCATAAAGGATTGAAACAACATGAGTGTGAGTATATGATGACAGAATTTTCATTTTAAAGTGGAATATCCCTTTAACATGGCAGCTTCAGAAAGTATGTGTTTGAATGCCGTCTGCTGCAAACACTCTGACCCTGATGACAGACTCCACTGACTGCCACGACACCATGACACTCGATTCCCCCACCAGCGCCAGAGGGGCACCACAAATTGCTACCTGTTCTGTGGGGAACACTGACATAACCCTCATAAACCGAACATTAACTTCACAATGCTTGAAATCATATTTGTGCAGTAAAAATGGAGACAACCTCATAAATAAAACACTACCTGATCAACTTGTGATTGGTGTCAACGTGGACAAGAGACAATGGAGCTGGGACAGAGTATGTCCGTCTGGCAATGCATGTCAACTGGATCATTCTTGAGATGATGCCTGCTCTATCAACACGCTGCAAGGATGACTTGACTCTACTCCATGTGACACGGTGTCCCATGGCCAGTAGAGCCCCTTTCACCAGCCTATATCCAGCATCAGGCATTCTGGCCTTTATGGATCTCACCTTAAAGTTAGAGTTTAAAAGGTATAAAGTCACATATGGCCACTCTGTGATTGGTTTATCCAATTCCATCCTCCATCCCTACCCCACAGAAGAACTGTTGATAACAAGAATGAATAACAAAATACTGCCAGACGGGAGATGCTCAGTAGATAAACACCATCACAGATTCTAGTGGGGCCTAAGCAAAGACGTGGAATTTCAAAGAAGGCAGCCCCAATCCATATTCTCATATGACACACCCACTTTGGAAAATGTTGCCATTGTCTTATTCTGACCATGCCCATTTTGGAGACATGGTGGCAAAAGCTCTGTGTAACCCGTTACACGTGATAAATTTGTGTCAACTTTACAAACGGACCAGTGGGCTCAAAAGATTAGGTTCGTCCGGGGAGAGGGATGATACAGCAGCAGTGAATACTCAAACAAAAGGATGAGGTAAGAACAAGTTTGAATTTACTGAATATGTTCTTTTCTTTTTACCTTGTTGTTAGATTGTAATGATTAATCAATTTGTTGAACATGGACCCATATAACCTCACACAGGCGTAAGGAAAACAATAGAAAATGAAACAAACAAAACAAAACAAAATTTCATTCACTCTTGAATGTAAATACTCAGAAAGTCCAAAAGTTGGATGTTTCTCAATGAACAGATCAGTTCGTAAACTCAGTCCAAAAGTTCGTGAGGCACTAAATTCAGTCGTCCTATTCTGCCCCTGATAGAACAGAATAATTTGATGTGTGGTTCTAATCCTACCGTTCAAAGACGAGCAAGTTTTCTCTTTCACAGGGAAATCAAAGGATTCGTTAAATGGGTGGCTCGCCAGTCCAACCCCACCGTTACGCACACAGGAAGAGCTGAGACAATCCACAATTCAGGAATGATTCACACTTCGTTCGATTCACATGCAGAATGGATCACACTTATCAGCTGGACATCACAGCACTCACGTGGAAACAAAAGAACAGAAGAACAAAAAAAACCTGGCCAAGGAACTCGTTTACATGTACATCGGAAGAACCAGGGAAGTTCCAGATGATACACGTTCTCAAAATGTCATTCTCGAGCATAAACTGCTTCTCTCTGAATCATCAATTCTCGACTCAATCGGAGCTTCAAATCTCCCGGAGCAAAACAAGCGTCTGCTCGCGTCAGAGGTTCACGGAGAAAAGAAAGTTTTAGAATGCGCTGCACGTCCACGTTTGGTAATGCTGATCAATAGTATCATTGATTGATTAATTAAATTAAATATCCCCAAATATCCCCAACTGAGCAAGCCAAAGGCATCATGAATTTATGGCATCATGAATTTACTGTCATACTTGCCTTCATATCAAGTACACAATCGGGAATGTCAGAGTAGCTGCTTCTGACTGAGAGACCATACTCTCTCATCCTCCTACACAGGGTGGATCTTGAAATACCATGAGCATTAGCCAGAGTGGTCAATGGTAGGTTGGTGCTTAAAAGACTTTCAATAACATCCCTACTGATACTCAATCTAGGTTGCCCCACACTTCCATTCCACTCGACTACAGCTACATTGTGAACTAAAGGGGTGACGGGAGTGTTGGAAAGCAGAGCCTTGATCACCTCATTGAGCTGCTCAAAGCCAACTATAACACATTGAGAAATATCCATATAAGCTGCCCCTGCCCATAAAAACTGCAGTTCCTGATAGGTGATGAAGTGGAGATATTCAAAATCAATGGGCTCCCTACTGATTACAGCAGCCAGTCTATCCCTGGCCCTTCTTAATAGCTGCCACCTAATCGATTCCTGCAAGAGGGAAAAAAAATCAACAAGGAGATGAAGTGCAGATAGGCTACAGATAATTCAATGTTTGGGTAAAGAGGGCCTCATATCTGAACTCTAGGAAGGTGTTGCACAGTCTCGGTTTAATGTGCATCAGACTGAAAGGGATTATGCATGTAAGGACACCTCAAAAACATATTGTGTGGCAACAGCACTGAAATAAATTTTGCAATGGCTTACCGGAGGTTGTGTGCGGTCACTGCGGTGATTTTCCATGCTGGAAATAAAAAGCAGCAAGAATGCACATTACAATGACAGTAACTTTTTATTTTATGTAAACATGTACATTTCCTCTATTTATGGGTACCATTTAGTCCCAGATCTGCCATTTTGAGGACCCACAGGTGTTTCTAATGAATTGATTGCATTGTCTTTGAAGTCTATGAAGTAGAGCCAATCAGGCAAATAAAACAGCTGTGTGGGTATTCGAAATGATGGGACTACATGAAAAATAAACCCATGATTTGAAGTCATGTAAAGATCTTTTGAACTCTAAAGTGTTTGCCATTAACGTTGGTTATAATTATAATGTAACTATGTAAGCAGTGTTTCCCTCAGAACTTTTAGAGACAATGATGGTTGGACCTCAGTTCAGGGGAACGCAAAGAGGGTCCTGGGGTATGCACCCCCGTCCGGAAATTTGTACATGTTTAAGTCAAATGCATCATTCTGGTGCACTCTGAGAGCAACATAGCCTTCATGTCAACTTATCTGTATTTCCTCATTTATTTATTTATTTCCTCATGTATTTTCCCATTTAAATTGCATAGTCTAAGGCAAAGATTTTAGAGTGTATAGTGCTCTAGCCTACCTATAGTGAGAGATACAGATGCTAAACACATTAATAATAATCATTTTAGGTTATAGTTCAGTTATAGGTTAAAACAGAAAATGTATCATATTGACCTTAAAACAAAATAGTTTATTCTGAGTCCATGGAATAAAACTGTACAGGAGGTTGTATATGATGAACTAGGGCTGGGCGATATATCGGATGACATTGTTATTTGCATATCGTCAGTAAAGCCGGTTCCTTGATTAGTAGTAAATCGCCATCACCTGCTTTCAGATGGAGCGGCATTTACTACCATTCACTGACATGCTGAGCCATATCGCATTAATTATCGCAGGCGATACGTCTGTGATAATGAAGGGGAAATTGCCCCGGTTGTCAGTGAACTACGAAACTAGTGAAAACTTCACTTACAGTGAAACTATCTAAATCAAAACATTAATTTGGCATTTGATTTAAAAAATAGTATATAAACCAGGTGAGTTTGCAAGTTTACCTAGCATGATGGCTGGTTAGCTTTACTAGCGATTAGCAAGCAAATAATATAATACACATTCATTCCTGAATATGAGTGCTATTTTTTCATGTTTAATCTTCAGTGATGCTGAACTTACTCAGCCAGCTGTGTGTCATCATCTTACCGAAACATTGGAGTGTCCGTGCTCAACTAAACTAGCCATAAGGCAGAGGCGGCGTCTATGTATGCCGGTGAACCGAACAATGGTGTAATGATTCAGTTCGACTCCCAAGACAAGACGATGCTCACCCGACTGGCCAATAGGAACGTGGCCGCGCCCATGACACAATTCTCACAGTGAAAGCAAAATCCTGACACGAGAGCAAGAAATTGCATCGAGAGCAGAGCCGTCGCAATGGGGTAGGCAAGGTAGGCAGCTGCCTAGGGCCCCCACCTGAAGGGGGCCCCAGATGGCCGCATGGTCGGCAAGATCGGTTGTGTATCTGCCCTCGTCAAACAGTATCAACCACCGTAAACAAACCACCACAGTGAGACAGCGCTATCACTCTCCAGTACTGCTCCGTGAGAGGGGCCCCCCAAACTAGAGGGATTCCCCGCAACGACAAACACTATGAGTGCCCTAATCACTGTAATGTTGAAGTGACATCCACCGTCGCGCACCCCCCATCAGGTCCCCCACTAGCTGTCAGTGGAAGAGAAACTGTCGTTCCCACACTCAGCGCTACGCGGACATTTAAATTAAAAAATTTCATCATAAAGCGCTCATACCCTTCAGGATTTTTCAAAAGACAGAGAAAGAAAGAAGAAGAGGAAAAACGCCAAAGACACAGCGGTAAATAAACCATTATTATCTCCAAATACAACTGTCTGACGTGTTTTCACATCTCTGCGAACATAAACCTTGACATCAGTGACCAAACACAATGGTAGATGTGAGCGTTGTAAGAGGGTGAAAAAGTTCAACTAATACTCATACACAACTTTGTTCTGTTTGCAGAATTTAAGCATAAAATACACACTAGATAACTTCTCGCCCCTTCACTGTTATAGCTAACTTACAGCGTTAGAAAACTTCCTTTGAGCTAAATCCTCTTGATACACGAGCCCAGATTACGATCGCATGGGATTTTTTGCCATGTATAAAGGCAAAAGCTAGAGAAGTGTTGTCACTTACTCTTGACGGCTGCCCGCGGCTGCGGTCACGGTAAAAACTTTGTCAATTCCAAACAAAATGCAGTTAGGTCCAAACAAAATAATCCATCCTGTCCGGTTATATTTTAGGTGTGCGCAGGCTATCAATTTCCGTTGGTGATGTTTCTATTCCATCTGGAGAAAAATGCCCTTTTTCCTTCGCGTTTGTCCTTCTTCTATTCTTCTCCATCAACACATCTCAACACTTTGTTCCGTACGTACGCAACAGGTAGTTTTGCGTATGACGTTACTGTCTGTGGCATTATGTGAAGTGAAGTTCTTTTCCTGTAAAGTAAATAATATCGAATCCTCCACACTTCACTTTCATGACATGCTATGAGAATAACAATAAACGTATGGCTATTCACCAAATGGTTTTTTTTGTTTTTTTTGCTTTATTAGGTGCTTTGCATAAATTTCTGTCTGTGCCAATTGCTAATTCATGACTCTTAAAATGCACCAGAATACAAGAAATCCCATCTGAATTTTAAAAAGTTTCCTGAGGGAGGACTTGGGACCTCAATTCACTCTTTTGCCTAGGGCCCCCAAATATCTTGAAACGGCCCTGATTGAGAGCAAAGAAAAGCGTTTGGAGAGAAACACTTTTTTTTTTAGAGAAAATGTTTTCACACTGATAGCAAAAAATATATATTTGAGAGTTTTTTTTCAAAGTATTTTGAGAGAGATTTTTTTTCTCAGAAATAATTTCAAAAATGTCAAATGTATATTTTTTATGTTCTATGAGAAAATACTTTCTCTCAAAACTTTTTTTAGTCTCAAATATTATAATTTTTTGCTATTGGTATGAAAACCTTTTCTCTCAAATATTCTTTTTTCTCTCATGAAATGCTTTTTTGCTATCAGTGTGATAACTTTTTCTCTCAAACTTTTTTTTTTTCTCTCAGATCATTTATTTTCTCGCATGTAATAAAGACACAATTCTATCTCCATCATAGAACAGAAACTGCGATCATTAAAGGTGAACTAAGTAACTTTTTTACCTTAACCGAACAGCTTCGGAGTCATTGGAATAGTTATATGACTTTTTATGGGTTGAATGTTGGTCGTCTCGCACCCCCCGAGTGCCTGTGAGCCGAAAAATCACCCTTGCAACTTTGAGCAGGCGGGCTGCCGGCCTCAGCGTCAGGAAGTATCACGTGATATCAGGTCTCGCGATGTAACGAATTGCTTTACGGCACTGCACACATACACTATCTAAACATGTATATGCTAGCCTTCTGTGTATCATACATACCTCAGTGGACATGGCTCCGTGCGTTCGCTGGCTTCTTTGAAAACAAATGCACATCACCAGAGGGAGAAGATGGGAGGGGGCCGAGTCGCCAACGAGTTTTGACGACAGTGTTGTCAAATATCTATTCCGAAGCTGTAGGGGGAGCTCTATAGAGAAACCTGCGAGCAAAAAGCGAGAAAACAGCGAAGAAATCGGCAAAGCTGCATAGTGCTGCTTTAAAATTACAAATGACTTACTTATAGCTTCTCACCAAGGCTGTATCTCAATATTAGTTTTAATTAATCTTAGTGCTGCGTTCAAAACTATAGATCATAAAATACTCTTAGATCGACTGCAAAATTATACTGGTATTCAGGGACAGGCATTAAGGTGGTTTAGATCGTAATAGGTACGATCTAAACCACCTTAATGCCTGTCCCTGAATACCAGTATAATTTTGGATGGTTACCATTTTGTGTACTTAAATAAGGAAAAATCAAAGATAGTGTCAGTAAATTATGGAGTGCCGCAAGGATCTATGTCAGGCCCTCTGCTATTCTCAATATATATGCTGCCACTGGTTAATATTATAAGAAAACAGGTAATTAATTTCCACTGTTATGCCGATGATACTCAGTTATATATTTCATCACAACCAGATGAATTCTATAAATTATCTAAGTTGACAGAGTGTGTTAAAGATATCAAATATCTGATGACCTGTAATTTTCTTCTATTGAATTCAGCTAACACTGAGGTATTACTTATTGGTCTTAAAACCTGTACACAGAATTTCTTAGAATACAATTTGCATTCGGAAGTATGTACTGTAACTTCATCCTCTACAGTTAAAGACCTGGGAGTTATATTAGACAGCAAATTGTCTTTCGAAAATCATATTTCATATGTTATAAAGACAACCTTCTTCCACCTCAGAAACATTGTTAAGTGTAACAGAGGCCAGCTAGTAGTTGCTGTGCGAGTAAACCTCACTCCTCTGATCTCAATAAGCTCTCTAGCGACAAATGCTGAGAGCTGTCTCACTCCTCCATAGGCTTCTCCGTGATTGAAACTTGCCGGCCCAGAAAGTTAGTAAAGACAATGTTTAAAATAGGTCAGATGACTAAAGTGGCTCAACCATAAGATTATCAAGTGACAAGAATACTTTTGGTGCACAAAAAAAAACCGCTTTCATTCAACTCTTCATGTTCTTCTGTGTGGGCCTCTGAGGGAATTCATGTAGTGTCACAGTGCAGCGCTTCTGGGTTGTACGTCAGCATGGAGGCTCACTATTGGCCAACGCTGGTCATGTGCATGATGCGTGTGATGCTGGCCAATAGTGAGCCTACGTTCTGACGTACAACCCAGAAGCGCTGTGCTGTGACACTACGTAAATTCACTCAGAGAAACACACAGAAGAAAATTATAAACTTATGGTTGAGCCACTGTGGTCACTTGGACTATTTTAAACATTGTCTTTACTTACTAGTGGTGAAAGGCACTTCTCCATTAGCTTTGTTGCCCTCTATCAGCTATAACCTCTCTATGCAAGTTTGCCAGATCGGGTAGCGTTCCTGTAGTTCGAATGAGACATAAGAAACTACAAATTTGACTTGCTTTACGCCAAGCGTTAAAATAGTCATTATTTTGTTTTTCTTCATTTCTGATGTTGCAATACATCATACTTTCATAAAAGCATGCAACATACTCTACCTTGTCTGTGGACATCGTTCATTCCAAAGCCGGTGCTGGATAATCAGCGAGCGTACGTGCGGCGGTAGGCTGTGGTTAGTGATGTGACATTTGAACCGAGGCCAGATGAAGCCGCGATTCGAGGCTTGTGTTGTTAACATGAAAATCACGTGACTAATGACAAACGAGGCCTCGGTTTGTGTGGATACGTCATCGGTTCGGTCTGAGTGTCGCTTCTGGATAAAGAGGGTACGAAACTCGCGCCACCTTGTGTGGTGTTATCAGGAGTAGTAGAAGCAGTTGTAGTAGAGTCAGAGAGTTAGATAACTATCATTGTTATTGTCGTTATTGTGTCATATATGTGTTAGGGCTGTATATTATTATATTATCAGGTTAGAATAGTTATAGAATATTGTTACCATTAATTATAGTAGCTATATTATAGTCTTGTTATATTAATTAGATAAGATTATTTGGATTGCTTTGGATTTTTGGATCTGGACTGGACTGCTTTTTGATTTGGATTGCCCTTTTGGATTTGTTTGCTTTTTGTGAGCTACAGATTTTCTGAGGTGATCACAATGTTCACAATGACCATGTAGTGTAAGTGTAAGAATTCTGGTTTGATATTTTTAATTGTGTCTCTGTAGATGTTCAGTGTGGATGTCGTGTGTGTGTTTGTGTGTGTGTGTGTGTGTGTGTGTGTGTGTGTGTGTGGGGGGGGGGGTGATAAAGTGATAAATACAAAACAACAGGTTTATTCCCTGTGTTGCAAGGTAAAACTTTCACAACAGAGTCCAGGTATGGGGATGAGGATGAGAGCTCATTCAGTGATAGGATTTTTACGACCATTGCCTCCCTTGCATTTGCAGTACTTGCAACAACGGATACCAGCAACTCGGCACCCAAGGGACACCCATTCTTGTGTGCACACTTGCCACACTAGCATGGATCTGGCAAACCTTCAGATTTTGAGATTACAATCTCAGGGACTAATAAACTGCCCTTTCTTACAAAACCATAGTCTGTAAATGGTGCTTGGATCTAAAGCTGCTGTTGATAATAGGCTCTTTGTATATGTTTTCTTGCATTAGTTGAGGTGCAAGCGGTCCTCTCAAAGTCCATTTGAGGTGCTTCTATTCAACATGAGGAAGCAGGGAAGGAAAGGAGGAAGAATTTAGCCTGATTTTACCCGTCCATATGCCATTCAGTCTATATGTGGCAAGCTAGTTACATTGTCTAATTCTGAAGGTGTTACTTTAAAGAGCAAGTACAATGTAAACCACATCAAGCCATACAGAAGGAGCCAAACTGATGATGGTCCAGTCCCCAGGCAGGAATCACACAAGGTCCCAGAAGAGAGCATGGCATGTGTGTTTTCCTGTAGCCCTCCTTCTCTGAGCAATGAAGAGGATTTGGAAAGGATGACTGAAGACATTTCCATTTCACAGAGGCCTTCAGTTCTTCATTTTGCCACAAAACAAAACGTTCAGAGCCCCGACAAAACACACGAGGTAAAATCAAAATCTCTACCTCTCTAGACTAGACCAAGTTTACATTAAGAACTACTATGTTTATACTACTATGTTGTATAACTGTAACAAATAGCAATCTTGAATCCTGAAGCGTCCACAAGGTTCATCGCTGGATCTAAAGGAACATGCTGCAGAAGAAAGAGGTTGTAGTTTCTGAGTTCTATATTAGCAAGTTTGACCGGTTGGTCATTTGTTTGGTCTACCAAGTTTGTTGTTTGCTTGAAACAGCTGTTCAAACTGTTCATGTTGGCTTTTTGGCTCTTCTGACCCGTTGGTCACTGGTTCTCAAATACACTATATTGACAAAAGTATGTGGATACCACTTGTAATTGATGGATATTGCATTAATGGGAAATCTTGATGCTACAGAATTGACATTCTAGAGAATTGTGTGCATCCAATTTTTTTGGATCAACTCCATATAGATAGTCATGGGTTTAAAAGAAAATGTTAAACAGGCACATAAGTATGCCTTTTAGGTGTCCATGTACTTCTGACCATATAACGGTAATGTCTATATCAGTCAAATATGTAAGTGATTTAACATTGACGTTGTGTTCACAGTTAGAAGGCTGTGGGCTGCAGGAGACTGTGTCCAGGTGGAAGCAGTTGTTGGACCATATAAGCTGTATGATTTATCCCTTCGTACACTGCATGGGACTGAGTGGCTGATGACGGAAGAGACCAAACTACAGTGTTGAACATTATCAAAAGAGAAAATCTAAATGTTGGTTTTGATGTATTTTTTCAATGCAGGTTATTGATGCATACGTGCACCTTCTCATTAAAAAACAACAGGCAAGTGGGAATTATATTTATTTAGCTTTAGATATTTTTCATACTTTGTTATATTGCATACTTTATAGATATTTTTCTTACTTTAACTCATGCAACTCGTGCAAAATATCTAATGTATTAACTAACATGAACTAACCATGAGCAATACATTTGTTACTGGTTTTGTTAATCTTTTGTAAACGTTAGTTAATAAATATACAGCTGTTCATAGTTTTATTTATGTTAGTTCACAGTGCATTAACTAATGTTAACAAGATTTTAATTAAGTATTAGTAAATGTTGAAATTAACAAAGATTAACAAATGCTGTATAAGAGCAGTTCATTATTAGTTAATGTTAACTAATGTAGTTAACTAATGAACTTTATTGTAAAGCGTTACCAATTTTGCATTATAAAATGTTATTGTTTTTCACAGAAACCTGTTCACCAGCTCTGTGCTGTTGTTGCAAGTTCATTGTTTTCTGGAAAATTCAAGGGAATCAGAAAGGTAATTTATTTGTCACAGTTATTATCTTGCCATATAAATTATCAATAACAATCTTTATCAAAACCATTCCTCAGATGAAATGTCCAGTGGAAGAAGAGTGGATGTGCCCTGTAAACATTGGGGGTCACTGGACTTTAGTGGTTTGGTTACCTTTCATTGTTCATTCTACACTGCAATATTATTTACATAAATGATCATTTATAAAGATATTTTGATTGACTTTTGATGAAGCACAGCTCAGTCGCTTTGAAAACAACAATCTCTTAAATAAATATAAATGTCATAATGTGATGAGAGAATAACATTCATTTACTAAATATTTTTAGATCGTCAACATGTCTGACAAGGTCCTTCTGCTGAGAGATCCACTGGCAAACGAAGGTGCCTATGAGCGAAAATTACTACAGAACTGGAGGTAACAGTGCTTGTGAGAATGTTTTAGCTTTAAAAGCATACAGATTGATCAGATTTTATGTTAAGAGAATCTGCCTGATGCTGTCTCTGTTATATTATTTTCTTTCTTTTTTTTTAAACAATAATTAGGAATTTCTTGAAGCTGACAGGCTGTGGAGAACAGGGAGAAAAATGGATGGTGCGCACAATGCCTCCACACAGGACTCCAGCAGCTGTGGCATTTTAGTGTTAAGGGTAAATGTGTTTGTACAAATGTTATTATGAAGCTAATACTACCAATTGTATATCATTTACCTCTAAAAACCTCTAAAATTATTGTTTTCTGCTAAAATGTCATTTTGTAGTTTTTGCTGAAGATTATCTTAAGAGTGGAGTCATCAATACTGTCCAGACATCTGCACAAGACATGAACATGGCACGATTAGAAGTAGCTTGTGCATTGCTTCAGCATCGTGTTCTCGTGCGTCAAGCAGTTTCGGTTAAGCTTCTGTTTATGTTTTGGTGATCAATGTTCATATGTGAATAAAAGCCAAACTTCAATCTGTTCATCATATAAAGCGATCGATCATATAAAAATAACCGTAATTTGGTAATATGCCTTTTTATCTTATTTAACCCGTAATCATGATAGTTGTGACTTGTGGCAAAAGGACTGGAATTGGGAACCCCTGGTTTAAATTGTCATCCATCTGTGTGTGTGTGAATACTTGGTGAAATGTATTTTCTTTCTTACTCACAAATTAAACATTTGTAGAGTACCATGATTCATTTACTCAGAAAGAATGAAGTTGCCACAGTTACAAACTAAACCCACTGTTTCTAGGGAATGCAGATGATTATGCGTGGTTTGCTCCTTGCTTGAGAAAGATGCAGATCAGAGCATGATTGAAATGGTAAAGTATAACATAAAAATGTGTATTGTACCTCGATGTGAAGTTTTATGTACTGTAATGCACTATACTCTGGTCTCCCTGATAAACATATTAAGAAATTACAGTATATCCAAAACTAGGCCGCACGTGTATTAACACACACAACTGTCCAGCAGCATATTTCCCCTGTTCTTTATGAACTCCATTGGCTTCCAGTAACGGCACGTATCGATTTTAAAATCTTGATTTTAACATATAAAGCCATTCATGGGATAGCACCGGAAAACCTTTGTGATCTAGTTGCTCCTTACATTCCAAATCGTTCTCTCCGCTCGTCTGACTCTTCTACTCTACAGCAGCCCACATTCAAATTAAAGTCGATGGGTGGTCGCTCCTTTACGGTTACCGCCCCACGGTTGTGGAATAAACTTCCTTTTGCGGTTAAAAATTCCCCAACTCTGGACTGCTTTAAGAGGTCTCTAAAGACCCATCTTTTTAAAAATGCTTATTGTCTTTGAAGTGTATCTTATTTATATTTTTTTGTTTGATTTTTCTGTTTTTAATTATTGTTTAACTATCTTATATAATGTTTACTATACTGTGTAGCGCTTTGGGTTGGAGAAAAGCGCATTACAAATAAAATGCATCATCATCATCATCATCATCTGTAGTTGGCATAATTTTGACATAAGCCAGAAGCTTTTGAAAAAATCTCAGTGGTATTGGTAGCTTTGGGAATCTACAATTTATCCTTTGAATCAATTCTTTATCTTATCATTTGAATGTGTTTTCTGTTTGTGAATGTCGAGTGGGGACTTTTATTTTGGTGTGGTGACATGACGTCATAAGGCTGCGCCGCGCTCCTGCATCTGTGATTCTGCTGAAGAAAGGTTTGTTTTTTAATTATCTAACGTGTTTAAATCAATACAACCCGTTCAAACAATTATATTGAGAACTGTGAAATAAGTTTATTATTAATTAAAACAACATTGTAGTCAATCTAATAGCAGTAATGAGCATATTTTTTTATGAGTAGAGTGTAAATAACATTTTTTTTGAGTAGCCTAAACATGTATAACACAAAAAAATGTTCGTCTCATTTCGCTCCCTATATTGTGAGTCAGTTCATCATAAACACGCTGTTTGCTCTCTGGCAAGCAATGATAGAGAAACGGAGCTTTTCGAAACCGGTTCAGATTCAAATGAATCAAATGATTCAGAGTTTGTACGCGCTCGAATCACCGATCCCGCTGACGACTCCTGCAGTTCACCAGTGTAAATGCAGCAAGAACAACAACACACACATGTGGAATGACAACTTCTACAAATCAACTGAAAATCAACAATGAAAATGTTTTCATCACAGTCTAATCTAATTACATATAATTTACAAATGCCTAAATATTAACTGTCTGTGTAGTATGTGTTCCTTGTAGTGGTAGTTTTGAGTGTTTTCATTTAACTCTCTCTCTCTCTCTCTGACTGACTCTCTTACCAGTGAACTGAACTACTGAACTAGATCTGATTGACACACACTCAGAGATTTAGTTTAGTGTGTTTTTAGTCTAATCAGATCATTTAAGTCCATTAACTCTCTCTCTCTGACTGACTCTCTTACCAGTGAACTGAACTACTGAACTAGATCTGATTGACACACACTCAGAGATTTAGTTTAGTGTGTTTTTAGTCTAATCAGATCATTTAAGTCCATTAACTCTCTCTCTCTGACTGACTCTCTTACCAGTGAACTGAACTACTGAACTAGATCTGATTGACACACACTCAGAGATTTAGTTTAGAGTGTTTTTAGTCTAATCAGATCATTTAACTCCATTAACTCTCTCTCTGACTGACTCTTACCAGTGAACTGAACTACTGAACTACTAGATCTGATTGACACACACTCAGATATTTAGTTTAGAGTGTTTTTAGTCTAATCAGATCATTTAAGTCCATTAACTCTCTCTCTGACTGACTCTCTTACCAGTGAACTGAACTACTGAACTAGATCTGATTGACACACACTCAGATATTTAGTTTAGAGTGTTTTTAGTCTAATCAGATCATTTAAGTCCATTAACTCTCTCTCTGACTGACTCTCTTACCAGTGAACTGAACTACTGAACTAGATCTGATTGAGACACACTCAGAGATTTAGTTTAGAGTGTTTTTAGTCTAATCAGATCATTTAAGTCCATTAACTCTCTCTCTGACTGACTCTCTTACCAGTGAATTGAACTACTGAACTACTAGATCTGATTGACACACACTCAGATATTTAGTTTAGAGTGTTTTTAGTCTAATCAGATCATTTAAGTCCATTAACTCTCTCTCTGACTGACTCTCTTACCAGTGAACTGAACTACTGAACTAGATCTGATTGACACACACTCAGAGATTTAGTTTAGAGTGTTTTTAGTCTAATCAGATCATTTAAGTCCATTAACTCTCTCTCTGACTGACTCTCTTACCAGTGAACTGAACTACTGAACTAGATCTGATTGACACACACTCAGAGATTTAGTTTAGAGTGTTTTTAGTCTAATCAGATCATTTAAGTCCATTAACTCTCTCTCTCTGACTGACTCTCTTACCAGTGAACTGAACTACTGAACTAGATCTGATTGACACACACTCAGATATTTAGTTTAGAGTGTTTTTAGTCTAATCAGATCATTTAAGTCCATTAACTCTCTCTCTGACTGACTCTCTTACCAGTGAACTGAACTACTGAACTAGATCTGATTGACACACACTCAGAGATTTAGTTTAGAGTGTTTTTAGTCTAATCAGATCATTTAAGTCCATTAACTCTCTCTCTGACTGACTCTCTTACCAGTGAACTGAACTACTGAACTAGATCTGATTGACACACACTCAGAGATTTAGTTTAGAGTGTTTTTAGTCTAATCAGATCATTTAAGTCCATTAACTCTCTCTCTGACTGACTCTCTTACCAGTGAACTGAACTACTGAACTAGATCTGATTGACACACACTCAGATATTTAGTTTAGAGTGTTTTTAGTCTAATCAGATCATTTAAGTCCATTAACTCTCTCTCTGACTGACTCTCTTACCAGTGAACTGAACTACTGAACTAGATCTGATTGACACACACTCAGAGATTTAGTTTAGAGTGTTTTTAGTCTAATCAGATCATTTAAGTCCATTAACTCTCTCTCTGACTGACTCTCTTACCAGTGAACTGAACTACTGAACTAGATCTGATTGACACACACTCAGAGATTTAGTTTAGAGTGTTTTTAGTCTAATCAGATCATTTAAGTCCATTAACTCTCTCTCTCTGACTGACTCTCTTACCAGTGAACTGAACTACTGAACTAGATCTGATTGACACACACTCAGAGATTTAGTTTAGAGTGTTTTTAGTCTAATCAGATCATTTAAGTCCATTAACTCTCTCTCTCTGACTGACTCTCTTACCAGTGAACTGAACTACTGAACTAGATCTGATTGACACACACTCAGAGATTTAGTTTAGAGTGTTTTTAGTCTAATCAGATCATTTAAGTCCATTAACTCTCTCTCTGACTGACTCTCTTACCAGTGAACTGAACTACTGAACTAGATCTGATTGACACACACTCAGAGATTTAGTTAAGAGTGTTTTTAGTCTAATCAGATCATTTAAGTCCATTAACTCTCTCTCTGACTGACTCTCTTACCAGTGAACTGAACTACTGAACTAGATCTGATTGACTCACACTCAGAGATTTAGTTTAGAGTGTTTTTAGTCTAATCAGATCATTTAAGTCCATTAACTCTCTCTCTGACTGACTCTCTTACCAGTGAACTGAACTACTGAACTAGATCTGATTGACACACACTCAGAGATTTAGTTTAGAGTGTTTTTAGTCTAATCAGATCATTTAAGTCCATTAACTCTCTCTCTGACTGACTCTCTTACCAGTGAACTGAACTACTGAACTAGATCTGATTGACACACACTCAGAGATTTAGTTTAGAGTGTTTTAGTCTAATCAGATCATTTAAGTCCATTAACTCTCTCTCTGACTGACTCTCTTACCAGTGAACTGAACTACTGAACTAGATCTGATTGACACACACTCAGAGATTTAGTTTAGAGTGTTTTTAGTCTAATCAGATCATTTAAGTCCATTAACTCTCTCTCTGACTGACTCTCTTACCAG
Source organism: Squalius cephalus (assembly GCF_949319135.1). Lineage (NCBI taxonomy): Eukaryota > Metazoa > Chordata > Actinopteri > Cypriniformes > Leuciscidae > Squalius > Squalius cephalus. The sequence goes on from NC_137125.1 coordinate 6,482,952, forward strand.
TGAACTGAACTACTGAACTAGATCTGATTGACACACACTCAGAGATTTAGTTTAGAGTGTTTTTAGTCTAATCAGATCATTTAAGTCCATTAACGCTCTCTGACTGACTCTCTTACCAGTGAACTGAACTACTGAACTAGATCTGATTGAGACACACTCAGAGATTTAGTTTAGAGTGTTTTTAGTCTAATCAGATCATTTAAGTCCATTAACGCTCTCTGACTGACTCTCTTACCAGTGAACTGAACTACTGAACTAGATCTGATTGAGACACTCTCAGAGATTTAGTTTAGAGTGTTTTTAGTCTAATCAGATAATTTAAGTCCATTAACTCTCTCTCTCTGACTGACTCTCTTACCAGTGAACTGAACTACTGAACTAGATCTGATTGAGACACACTCAGAGATTTAGTTTAGAGTGTTTTTAGTCTAATCAGATCATTTAAGTCCATTAACGCTCTCTGACTGACTCTCTTACCAGTGAACTGAACTACTGAACTAGATCTGATTGAGACACTCTCAGAGATTTAGTTTAGAGTGTTTTTAGTCTAATCAGATAATTTAAGTCCATTAACTCTCTCTCTCTGACTGACTCTCTTACCAGTGAACTGAACTACTGAACTAGATCTGATTGACACACACTCAGAGATTTAGTTTAGAGTGTTTTAGTCTAATCAGATCATTTAAGTCCATTAACGCTCTCTGACTGACTCTCTTACCAGTGAACTGAACTACTGAACTAGATCTGATTGACACACACTCAGAGATTTAGTTTAGAGTGTTTTTAGTCTAATCAGATCATTTAAGTCCATTAACTCTCTCTCTCTCTCTGACTGACTCTCTTACCAGTGAACTGAACTACTGAACTAGATCTGATTGACACACTCTCAGAGATTTAGTTTTGAGTGTTTTTAGTCTAATCAGATCATTTAAGTCCATTAACTCTCTCTCTCTGACTGACTCTCTTACCAGTGAACTGAACTACTGAACTAGATCTGATTGACACACACTCAGAGATTTAGTTTAGAGTGTTTTTAGTCTAATCAGATCATTTAAGTCCATTAACTCTCTCTCTGACTGACTCTCTTACCAGTGAACTGAACTACTGAACTAGATCTGATTGACACACACTCAGAGATTTAGTTAAGAGTGTTTTTAGTCTAATCAGATCATTTAAGTCCATTAACTCTCTCTCTGACTGACTCTCTTACCAGTGAACTGAACTACTGAACTAGATCTGATTGACTCACACTCAGAGATTTAGTTTAGAGTGTTTTTAGTCTAATCAGATCATTTAAGTCCATTAACTCTCTCTCTGACTGACTCTCTTACCAGTGAACTGAACTACTGAACTAGATCTGATTGACACACACTCAGAGATTTAGTTTAGAGTGTTTTTAGTCTAATCAGATCATTTAAGTCCATTAACTCTCTCTCTGACTGACTCTCTTACCAGTGAACTGAACTACTGAACTAGATCTGATTGACACACACTCAGAGATTTAGTTTAGAGTGTTTTAGTCTAATCAGATCATTTAAGTCCATTAACTCTCTCTCTGACTGACTCTCTTACCAGTGAACTGAACTACTGAACTAGATCTGATTGACACACACTCAGAGATTTAGTTTAGAGTGTTTTTAGTCTAATCAGATCATTTAAGTCCATTAACTCTCTCTCTGACTGACTCTCTTACCAGTGAACTGAACTACTGAACTAGATCTGATTGACACACACTCAGAGATTTAGTTTAGAGTGTTTTTAGTCTAATCAGATCATTTAAGTCCATTAACGCTCTCTGACTGACTCTCTTACCAGTGAACTGAACTACTGAACTAGATCTGATTGAGACACACTCAGAGATTTAGTTTAGAGTGTTTTTAGTCTAATCAGATCATTTAAGTCCATTAACGCTCTCTGACTGACTCTCTTACCAGTGAACTGAACTACTGAACTAGATCTGATTGAGACACTCTCAGAGATTTAGTTTAGAGTGTTTTTAGTCTAATCAGATAATTTAAGTCCATTAACTCTCTCTCTCTGACTGACTCTCTTACCAGTGAACTGAACTACTGAACTAGATCTGATTGAGACACACTCAGAGATTTAGTTTAGAGTGTTTTTAGTCTAATCAGATCATTTAAGTCCATTAACGCTCTCTGACTGACTCTCTTACCAGTGAACTGAACTACTGAACTAGATCTGATTGAGACACTCTCAGAGATTTAGTTTAGAGTGTTTTTAGTCTAATCAGATAATTTAAGTCCATTAACTCTCTCTCTCTGACTGACTCTCTTACCAGTGAACTGAACTACTGAACTAGATCTGATTGACACACACTCAGAGATTTAGTTTAGAGTGTTTTAGTCTAATCAGATCATTTAAGTCCATTAACGCTCTCTGACTGACTCTCTTACCAGTGAACTGAACTACTGAACTAGATCTGATTGACACACACTCAGAGATTTAGTTTAGAGTGTTTTTAGTCTAATCAGATCATTTAAGTCCATTAACTCTCTCTCTCTCTCTGACTGACTCTCTTACCAGTGAACTGAACTACTGAACTAGATCTGATTGACACACTCTCAGAGATTTAGTTTTGAGTGTTTTTAGTCTAATCAGATCATTTAAGTCCATTAACGCTCTCTGACTGACTCTCTTACCAGTGAACTGAACTACTGAACTAGATCTGGGGTGCGTTTCCCGAAAGCATCGTTTGCCAACTATGGTCGCAAGTTCCCTCGTTACCAATAGAGTTCAATGGACATTGCGATGAACTTGCGACCATAGTTGGCCAACGATGCTTTCGGGAAACGCACCCCTGATTGAGACGTTCTTTAAGAGATTTAGTTTTGAGTGTTTTAGTCTAATCAGATCATTTAAGTCCATTAACTCTCTCTCTGACTGACTCTCTTACCAGTGAACTGAACTACTGAACTAGATCTGATTGACACACACTCAGAGATTTAGTTTAGAGTGTTTTTAGTCTAATCAGGTCATTTAAGTCCATTAACTCTCTCTCTGACTGACTCTCTTACCAGTGAACTGAACTACTGAACTAGATCTGATTGACACACTCTCAGAGATTTAGATTTGAGTGTTTTTCTTTCTGTTAACTATTCTCCTCTTAAACAGGACAGAGTGTCCAAACACACAGAAAAACTCCTGGTGAAGCGACTGAGATCCACATGACACACTATTATAAAGATGGCGTTTATTAAAGAGGAGAGTGAAGACGTGAAGATTGAAGAATCATTCAGTGTCAAACATGAAGAAACTGAGGAACAAACAGGTTAGTTTAATTCTCAAAGTCTTTCTTTAGTTATTCTGTGGCATGCGTCTCTTTATCTATATTTACTACATGCAACCCGTGACAAAGTGAATGACGTCACACATTAAATTAGGAAAAATAATAAATTGCCAAAACAAGGGAAATAAAACTGAAAAACACTTATATTTTTATGTTAGAAATGCTGTTTTTGTGTTTGTTATATTTTTGTGTGATGCACATGGAAGTTGACAATATTAAATATTCTTCACAAATACTTTTCTGCAAAACTGAACACAGTATAGAGGACCCTATTTCTCTAATATGTTGATGATTGACAGATTTAAGATCTGTTTGTAATTAAACAGTTCTCCTGGGTCAGACTGTGGGTTATAGTTATATTTCTAGGGCAATTTCACAAGGATCTACGGTGGCGCATTGCTGCCACATACATGTTATTTTTTCCACTCAATTATGTCGTAATAACGAGATATGTCGTTTTGACAACATCTTTTCTCGTAATAACGAGATATGTCATTAAAACTACATATTTTTCTCGTAATAACGAGATGTTGTCTTTAAAACTACATATTTTCTATAGTGGTCGTATGCTATATGGGATTTTTAATGGCCGATGCGATGTCGATATTGAGAAAGCAATCTGGCCGATTGGCCGATATGAGGCCGATACAATACATGTGAATACAGTAAATGAGACATAAAGAAAATTGGTGAAACTAAATGAACATTTATTGTACATAATATTTATGCAATATTCTTTTTGCAATAAAAAAATATTTACTAAGAAATTAAAATGTAAACAAAAAGGTAAGGTAACACTTCAATAAATAAAGTTTTAGTGCAGCTTCTCCTCTGCTTAAATATTTACAGTAATTTTTTCAGTCACATAAATAATTACTGCTGCTTACTGCAGGTTACAAATAACATTTATCATTAATGAACCAATCTAAACAATATTCATACATTAATGACAAAATAGTATGTGAAATTACATACATTTTATATACAATACATAGTTAAATATAAATCTCACATAGTTTATTTACACTATTTACTTTAAACAGGTTGTTTTACTTCATGTATATTTAAATAATAATGATTTATGCGTTTAGTTTTGCTTGTTTGTTTCTTTAAAACTTTGGAAGCCATCACATGTATTTGCATGACATACATGAACATATGAAAATGTATACTACACACGATATTACGCCAATCATGGATAAATAAATACAGTAGATAGTGAATAACATTTTCAAGGATTTATTTTCAAACGTAATATTATTCTCCTCTCATCCACCTCACGCGACCAACTGATCTGTAATGCACGCGACCCAGCTTTTCCGTGCACGCGAGTTCGTTGGAAAACAGCGTCTAGTTTAAATGTAACCCGAGAACAACACGCGTATCTGAGGAACAGCCAGTCACAGGATATTTGGCTGTTTGTGAGGTAAAATGTTTTCAGTTTTGTTTGAATTCGTTTATATCACATCTGTGACCCCCACTGGAGCTACCGCTGGGCTGCGGATCTGACATATCACGGTACTGTTTGAATAGACTCTGCTGCACGCCGGAGTGTTTTTGTGTGTAACACAATGTAGCGTCAGGTTAGAAAGCGAATGCGAATGGTCATTTACTGTGTCTGTCAGATGTCTGCTTCACTTCTGAGTGGCTTGTCTTACGGTGCTGGGCGGAGCAGAGCGAGTGTATTCAGTTAATTCGCTCGCTCTGTTTGCGTCAGTGGAAAAAAGCGCTAATGCACAGTCACAAACTGTTATGAAATATATCGGCCAAACGGAAAGATTTATCGGCCGATGCCGATATCTAAAAAATTCAAAATATCGGCCGATATATCGGCCTCTGCGATATATCGGTCGACCACCAATTTTCTAGGCCTTAGGACATGTGTAGTCATGTACAAAATATGCCTTTATCCACATAAAATGTATATATATATATTTATATAGCCTATCATGCCTTATACTTTTATGTTCAAAAAGCTGAAGCAAATAGTAGCAGCCCCCAATCAGAGGCGAACCTACACTGGGGCTCCAAGCTAAATGAATCAGTGAGGCCCTTTTTTAAAATATATTATATAGACCTTTTTTATATACCTAATATATTAACATATAAGATTAGACTAAAGATTTTTCTAGTCGACTAGTAGTCATTCATTCAAGCAATTAATCAACTATTCGCACGTTTATATTAATTAAATCCTGGGTGCATGGAGGAATATAGCCTATTCCGCACTTAAGCGCATGCATAAATCTTGCCGTAAAGCACCAGCAAAAGTAGGCTTATGATAATAAATGTGTCTGAAAAAAATAACAAAGCATTTTAATTGTTTATTAATAAACTAGTGTTTTCTAAATCAGTGTAGTCTACTACCATACATCTCCACTGTAAAGTAGATACGAGCAGGGTTCTAAATTAACTTTTTTGATCACCAGCCAATGTGGCTGGTAACTTTCTAAAGTTACCAGCCAATCAGAATATCCACTAGCCAATTTTTTTTCTTTATTTTTTTAGTAGGCTATACATGTGGCAATCCTGACAATACATGACGACATTATTGTGATCAAAAACACTAGCCATTCACGACCCGTCAGCCATTTGGCATTACATTTTCTTTTCTTAATTTCTCTGTCGATACCCTCCTCATCCCCTGCCTCGTTCCTCTTCTCGCCCCCAGAAGTCTGTCCCAACCACTGCCGCATTTCGTTTAATATTAACCTACTTTACTAGCCAACTCCGTTTGTCTTATTTCTTGTGTTTTCTGTGTCCGTTCGTTTCCATGGTTTCTCGCAAACTTTAGGCTAAAGAAAACTCAGAAAAAAGTTTCTGTAATTAACAGAAGAAAGACAATATAAGTTGCACTGTAGTTTCCACAAGTGTAATGGCTGCCGACATTAACAGAAAGAAAAAAAAAAAAAAAAAGTTCCGTTCCGCCCCTCCGTGTTCGGCGATCAGGTTTCGTTCTCTCGCAGCTAGTAACTTCACGAGCGTGTCTTTTCCGCTCCGTGTGTGCGCCGTTCTCTTCCGTGTGTGAGTGTGTGTGTGTGTCGGCGTGCTGCGCTCTCTGGAAAAGCGTGAAATTTAGAGATGGATAAACGCAATTTACACACTTAGGAGGTGGGTAAATGCTATTTCCGAATTTTGGGAGGTGCGTAAACGGCGTTTACGTGCGTTTAGCCTCCACTACATCCCTGCATGTAATGCCTCATGCATCACCGGCCAAACTGGCTAGTAAGTTTTTATTAACACCCGCCAAAATGAATTTTAACCCGCATTTGGCGGGTTGGCGGGTGTTAATTTAGAACCCTGGATACGAGCAGGATTACATAATCAGACGGTATTTGCTTTCGATTTGTTTTTTTTTCCATTGGTGGACATTTCAAGCTTTATATAGGTATATTTCTCATGTCTGTGAGGCTTGTCTATACGCTGTTTTTCAGGTCATTTTTGAGACACTCTGCAGTTCACGGAGACCATGAAAGCGCGTCCTGTTTGTTTTCTTTTACAAAAAGCACAACATTTTACAAAAACAAAACGTTTTCTTGTAATTGTGAGTTTACACAAATAAAAGCAGTTGCGAATGATGTATTATTCCTTTCTATATGACCAGAAATTGAGTATTTTAAGTTGTTTCTACTGTTGATAGGAAAATGCAAGTGACCACGCTTGCGCCTCCATGTCATGCACACTCCTCACAAACACTTGGATATGCGCCTTAATAATAGCGAACATTTATAGGTTAACGTTAGAGCGAGCAGCCATGCCAGACGGATAAGTCCTCATGTTTAACAAATCAAATCAAGCATTTTCTACCTAGGGCGAGTAAACGCTGTGCCATCTTGAAAAGGGCGGCTGAAACAAATACAACACTTAGCCCAGGCTACAGATAAAGCCCAGCGCTGGTGTTTTGCTTTAAATAAATTAGTTTAGGCTTTAAAATAAATATAATGTAATTAAATGCATTACGTTCATATTCTGGGTTCATCTGCTTTTTTGTATAGTGTGGTTTATTAATAAGGTGTGTACAGAATTTGGTCTTTTAATATGAATGTCTATTGAGGGCTGCTAGTATTTGCCTCAGCCTTTTGAACGTAGAAGTATGAGTCTTTCAAGGAGTCTTTTTGTTAATAATGTGTAAGAAGTGTGACCATGTGACAGTAAATTATATCACAGAGAAGGACCCTTGGTCAAGTCAAGTCAAAGCAGCTTTACAGAGATAACAGGAAAATAATGCAAAACAGTTTGTTTCCAGAAGAAAATAGCATCACAGTCCAGCTTAAGTAAGTTCAGTGATGTTTCATTTTTGTTTTAAAAAAGTTATTAATTTAGTTAATTTATATATATATATACAGTGCCCTCCACAATTAATGGCACCCTTGGTAAATATGATCAAAACTGGCTGTAAAAAATAAATCTGCATCGTTTATCCTTTTGATCTTTCATTCAAAATATGTGCAAAATTCTAACCTTTCATTGGGCGGAAGTGGCTCAGTGGTTCATGTAGGTTGTCTACAAACCGCAAGGTTGGTGGTTCAATCCCCGGTTCCTCCTGACCAAGTGTCGAGGTGTCCATGAGCAAGACACCTAACCCCAGCTGCTCCCGACGAGCTGGATGGCGCCTTGCATGGCTGACACTGCCGTCGGTGTATGAATGAGAGAGTGAATGGGTGAATGTGAGGCTAATGTAAAGTGCTTTGGTGGCCATAGGTCTGTGAAAGCGCTATATAAATGCAGTCCATTTACCATTTGCCATTGAAGTAAAAGAATTGAAAGTGGGGGGAAATCACATTATGAAATAAATGTTTTTCTCCAAAACACGTTGGCCACAATTATTGGCACCCCTAGAATTTTTTACGAGTAAAATATCTCTGAAGTATATTCCCATTAATATTTACCTTTTTTAAGCACACCAGGGTGACTAGGAACATGAAACTGTCCAGCTATGACTTCTTGTTTCACAGGAGTTTAAATATGAGGAAACACAAAGGCCAAATCCCCTTAATCATCCATCACAATGAGTAAAACCACAGAATATAGTTCTGATGTGTAGCAAAAGATTGTTGACCATCACAAAATAGAAAGTGGCTGTAAGACAATAGCTAAAGAATTGAAAATCCCCATTTTGACCATCAGGGCAATAATTAAGAAGTTCCAATCAACTAAAGATGTTACGAATCTGCCAGGAAGAGGACGTGTGTCTATACTGTCTTAATGCACAGTGATGAGGAAAGATTGAGTGGCCAAAGACTCTTCAAGGATCACAGATGGAGAATTGCAGAGATTAGTTGAGTCTTGGGGTCAGAAAGCCAAAAAAAAAACCTACATCCCCACATGTTGTTTGGGAGGGTTTCAAGAAAAATCCTCCTCGCTCCTCCAGAAACAAACTCCAGCTAATTTAATTGTCAGACATGACTGGAACTTCAAACGGCACAGGGTTCTGTGGTCTGATGAGACTAAAAAAATAGCTTTTTGGCAGCAAACACACTAGATGGGTTTGGTGAACACAAGGATAAAAAGTACCCCATGTGTACAATTTAATATACTGTTGGATCTTTAATGTTGTGGGCATATTTTTCTGCTGGAGGTCCTGGACTTCTTGTTCAGATACATGGCATCGTGGATTCTATCAAATATCAACAGATAAAAAATCTAAACCTGATGCCTTCTGCTAGAAATCTTATAATGGGCCGTGGTTGGATCGTCCATCAGGACAACGATCCAAATCAAACATCAAAATCGACACAAAAATTTGTTGCGGAGCACAAAATGAAGCTTCTGCCATGACCGTCCCAGTCCCCTGACCTGATGAGTGGGCTGAACTGAAGAGAAGAAGCACAAACATGGATCTGGGAATCTGAAGGATCTGGAGAGATTCTGTATGGAGGAATGGTCTCTGATCTCTTGTCAGGTGTTCTCCAAACTCATCAGGCATTATAGAAGAAGACTCAGAGCTGGTATCTTGTCAAAAGGAGATTGCAAAAAGTATTTAATAAAAGGGTGCCAATAATTGTGGCCAACGTGTTTTGGAGAAAAACATTTATTTCATAATGTGAAATTTCATTTTTCATTATTTCATTTTTTGAATGAAAGATCAAAAGGATAAACGATGCAGATTTATTTTTTACAGCCAGTTTTGATCATATTTACCAGGGGTGCCATTAATTGTGGAGAGCACTGTAAATATATATATATATATATATATATATATATATATATATATATATATACACTCACCTAAAGGATTATTAGGAACACCTGTTCAATTTCTCATTAATGCAATTATCTAATCAACCAATCACATGGCAGTTGCTTAAATGCATTTAGGGGTGTGGTCCTGGTCAAGACAATCTCCTGAACTCCAAACTGAATGTCAGAATGGGAAAGAAAGGTGATTTAAGCAATTTTGAGCGTGGCATGGTTGTTGGTGCCAGACGGGCCGGTCTGAGTATTTCACAATCTGCTCAGTTACTGGGATTTTCAGGCACAACCATTTCTAGGGTTTACAAAGAATGGTGTGAAAAGGGAAAAACATCCAGTATGCAGCAGTCCTGTGGGCGAAAATGCCTTGTTGATGTTAGAGGTCAGAGGAGAATGGGCCGACTGATTCAAGCTGATAGAAGAGCAACTTTGACTGAAATAACCACTTGTTACAACCGAGGTATGCAGCAAAGCATTTGTGAAGCCACAACACGCACAACCTTGAGGCGGATGGGCTACAACAGCAGAAGACCCCACCGGGTACCACTCATCTCCACTACAAATAGGAAAAAGAGGCTACAATTTGCATGAGCTCACCAAAATTGGACAGTTGAAGACTGGAAAAATGTTGCCTGGTCTGATGAGTCTCGATTTCTGTTGAGACATTCAGATGGTAGAGTCAGAATTTGGCGTAAACAGAATGAGAACATGGATCCATCATGCCTTGTTACCACTGTGCAGGCTGGTGGTGGTGGTGTAATGGTGTGGGGGATGTTTTCATGGCACACTTTAGGCCCCTTAGTGCCAATTGGGCATCGTTTAAATGCCACGGCCTACCTGAGCATTGTTTCTGACCATGTCCATCCCTTTATGACCACCATGTACCCATCCTCTGATGGCTACTTCCAGCAGGATAATGCACCATGTCACAAAGCTCGAATCATTTCAAATTGTTTTCTTGAACATGACAATGAGTTCCCTGTACTAAAATGGCCCCCACAGTCACCAGATCTCAACCCAATAGAGCATCTTTGGGATGTGGTGGAACGGGAGCTTCGTGCCCTGGATGTGCATCCCTCAAATCTCCATCAACTGCAAGATGCTATCCTATCAATATGGGCCAACATTTCTAAAGAATGCTTTCAGCACCTTGTTGAATCAATGCCACGTAGAATTAAGGCAGTTCTGAAGGCGAAAGGGGGTCAAACACAGTATTAGTATGGTGTTCCTAATAATCCTTTAGGTGAGTGTATATATATATACATTCATACATACATATATATAGCCGCTCTGGAGTAAACCATGATGTCATTGTCCAGCTTAGTTCAGTTCTTGTATAATAGTATCAATGCAGGCAGATCAATATTATTGTTGAATATTAAATTAAATGTTAAATTTAATGTCCCCAACTAAGCAAGCCAAGCCAATGGCAACAAAGGTGGAAAATGGCGACAGTGGCAAGGAACCAAAACTCCATCAGTGACAGAATGGAAGAAAAATCTTTGGAGAACCCAGGCTCAGTCGCTCAGATCTCCTCTGGCCAGTGTACAAACAGTGTACGATTATGATTCAGGCAGCATTACAGGTCAGAAGTCAGATTGGTTTGGAACAATCAGATTACTATCCAGTTCCCTCTGGTTGAAGATCAGAGTCACGCCGGTATGGAGAGGGGTTTGTTGAGGATCAGTGCTGATGGCTGTCATGTCGATGAGGCCTTCACAGGGGAGAGTCTAGTTGACACAATCTCTGCTGACACTTCAGGAATATGTTGTGGTCGTGTCTAGGCACAGGTCCTCCATCTGATCTGGATACGGCCCAGATCCGGCTGATTACAGTAAACCTTGGAATAAGCAGAAAGATTAACATTAGCGTAGATGCCATTCTTCTTATGATGTAGCAAGTACATTGGGTGTTATAGGAAGTGTCCCCGGTTCCGGGCTGACCTAATTTATGCAGCCTAATAATCATTTAACTGATTTGAATAATAGGAATTTATAATTTTCTATGTGTATGCCAGGTTAAAGAGATGTGTTTTTAGTCTAGATTTAAACTGACAGAGTGTGTCTGCTTCCCGGACAATGGTAGGAAGACTGTTCCAGAGTTTTGGTGCTTAATAGGAGAAGGATCTACCGCCAGCAGTCGATTTTGATATTCTAGGTATTATTAACTGGCCAGAGTTTTGAGTTTGCAATAGACGTGAAGGACTATAATGCGTTAAGAGCTCGCTCAAGTACTGCGGAGCTAAACCATTTAGTGCTTTGTAAGTAATCAGCAATACTTTTAAATTTATATGATGTTTAATAGGGAGCCAATGCAGTGTTGACAGAACTGGGCTAATATGGTCATACTTGCTGGTTCTGGTAAGAACTCGAGCTGCTGCGTTTTGGACCAGCTGTAGTTTGTTTATTAAGCGTGCAGGACCACCCAGTAGAGCATTACAATAATCTAGCCTTGAGGTCATGAATGCATGAACGGTTTTACAGATGCTAGAAACGTGACTTTCAAATGAAAGATTGGTATCAAAGAGCACACCCAGGTTCCTAACCGACGATGAAGACTTGACAGAGCAGCCATCAAGTGTTAGACAGTATTCTAGGTTATAGTATGTGTGGAGGTTTTTGGTCCAATCATTAGAAACTCTGTTTTTTCAGAATTAAGTAAAAGGAAATTACTAGTCATCCAAATTTATTTACATGTTGTGATTTGTATAGTCATAGTGTGTACAGATAACAATGTCACATGAGACACAGCCATCTTCTAACCGTATACATACTGGGAACTATATTCTCAGAAGGCGACTTCTGCGGAGTGGTTTACTCACAGCGCCTGAGAAGCCCCCTGGTGAGGAGCAGAGAGTTTGCTCAGAGTGTTGCGCTAATCACTCCGCCCAAGTAGCAGTGCTTCGCCTTCTGAGAATATAGTTCCCAGTATGTATACGGTTAGAAGATGGCTGTCTCATGTGACATTGTTATTTGTAAACGCTGTGACTATACAAATCACACCATGTAAATAGGAAAATGTTGCCGTTATTTTGTCACTTATTGGGAGCAGTATGCTAGCTGGAGTCGTTTACCTCCAGTCTTTGTGCTAAGCTAGGCTAGCGGTGGGTGCGTCAGACAGAGTTACGGCACGCACGGAGATGCAGCTTTTTCGTTATTTACATTTTTATTAAAATCACCAACAATTATGACTTTATCTGCAGCCAATACTAACTCTGATAGAAAATCAGCAAATTCTTTGATAAAGTCTGAATGGTGCCCTGGTGGCCTGTATACAGTAGCTAGCACAAATATAAACCGCCATTTACACTAGATAGTGATTACTTCAAAAGAATTCTATTTGAAACTAGACTTTCATTAATTCTGAAAATATTACTATAGATTACAGCAACATTTAGTGCTTTACAGCCTTTTCCTTTCAGACGTGGCTCGTTTTTATAACAGTAATCTGAAGTGCTGCAAACATGTGACTATGGTGGCTGGTGTCTCTTTTTTCACATTCCGTGTAATAGAATGGCCAATAACTAGGGCACATTCAGCAGGATTCTCAGTGGGTGTTTCACTGAGAGGGGAGAATCTGTGTAATGTTGTAACTGGAACAGAAGAGCGGTGTTTTGTCCCGCGTCTACAGTGTCTCACCGTCACCCAGTTGCCCTGCTGCACGGGCTCTGCTTCAGCTGGAACAGAACAGTGTACAGAGTTCACTAAGCTAGTCGCATCCAAAGCAGTATCTAAAGCCCTTGCACTCTTACAATTAACCTCGATTAAAGCTTGGATGCGTGTCTCTAGTTCTGAAATATTCTCCGTCAGCCTGACTATCTCCCTGCATTTATCACGTGTAGTCCTCACCGCTGACAGAGAAGGATATACTATACATGTGACATGAAGTGCAAGTGACAATAACAGGAGAAAACATTACTCACTGTGTTTGTTGACTGATCCTACTTACCACAGTTGTTTGATGGACGCGTAAACGGTGCGAGCGCACACGAGACGGCAAGCACGGATGCCAGGTTAACAGGCTAGCGAGATACTAGCGTGCTGTGCTAGCGATAACGATTTAGATAAAAGCTAGCGATGCCAGATTAATGTGATAGGCAATATTAGACAATATCTAATATGTTGATGAGTAAGTTATATTAGCAATATAAACAAAAGGGAATGCTAGTAAATAGAGATTAAAAGCAGGAAGCTATACGGAGCATACAGACGCAAACCAGCAGCTAGGCAGACAGGAGTAAATGATAAAATTTCCAATCGTTTGAGATGAGCAGAGCAGTACCTCCACCCCTTCTGGTCAGGAGAGGGGTGTGTGTGAAAGTGAAGTTAGTGGAGAGGGCAGCCGGTGTGGCAGTGTCCTCTGGTCTGATCCAGGTCTCAGTCAGGGCCAATAGGCTGAGACCTGAATGACTAGAAATAGATGTAATGAAATCAGCTTTGTTTACAGCGGACTGGTCAATTCCAGAGACCGATAGGAAAGAGAATAAAGTACTAGAAGACACCGGAAAGGTACGCAGGTTGTTAGGATTTGGCTGCCTCCGACGTGTGACATTTGATTTATGTGTGTTAGTAATAGTAGGGATTTGAAAGCACATAGTGAAAGAGAGGTGACAAACAGAAAGATGAGAAAACGGTTATGTAGAAGAGAAAAGAAATAAGAAAATAATACTCTAGTGCCCTGTCGGTGTCCTTGCTCGGTCGCACAGGTAGAGTCGCTGGTCTTCACACTCTTTGGTCTTCACACGAGGGCTGTCACGTCTGCTGTACTACAGTGTCCTGTCCAAACTGTTCTCCTTCCTTATCTCTGCATCCTCCTCTCCCTCCACCCTTCCTTCCCCCCCTGAGTCAAGTCACCAAAAGTTCACAAAAATGTCTATATATCACATATGGTGTATCTTGTGAATCTATTGTTTATCCTTTTCATGTTTGGTATCATTTTAAGTGTGTCAGTGTGATTGGTAAAATGGTCTTAATTTCATTGCAGTCATTGGTTTAATGAGAAAGATTGAGAACTTAGGAGAATCCTTGTCGTTGTCCGCGTTGACGCGCAATTACACTTGCAGAGGGAGCATGTGAAACCCGAGGGAGGGGTTCTAGCAGACCAATCACAGCGCTTGCGTCCGGGTAGAGTTGACGCGTTGTTACATTTTTGGAGAGGTGCACGTCAGGGTATGCCGAAGGCTACACACAGCCTACGACGTAGCTACAGCGTGAGTTCGACGCAGAAGTATAAATAGGCCTTTAGTAGATTATGAGGAGGCTGGTGCTACCGCAGCTCTGTGTCCAGGATTGGTCAAACTAAAGGCGCATGTATGAACGGAGCAGTAGGCACGTCATCTGAAGACCTTTTGATTTCTGTCTATCACTGATTTAGTCAGATTAAGCGTAGAGCTGAAGTAATATTGAAACTAAATTCTAATAAATTGTTAACTTCACTGGAGCACTGAAAAACTGAAAAAACGCGAACAAACGAGACTTCACCAATGCGATTTCAGCTCGTGAGCACAGTAAACAAACACTGTTTCCTAGTACAACTGGGATTAGATCAAATTAAATCAAATTAGAAAAAGATACAAAAACACTTAAAGTTACTGTCGCCTCCTCTTGCTTGACTGCTTCTTTCAAAGAAATAACATTTTGACAAGACATACACATTTTACATTTGTTTAGTGGGTGTAGTATTTAGCATTCTTGTTGGATTTGATGTTTTACATGTCTTAATGTTTTAATGTCTGTTGCTTTGTGCCAATAAACTTATGTTAACTTGTTTTTGTTTCTTTTCACGCTAGACTTGATGGAGCTGAAAGAGGAGAGTCAAGAACTAATTAAAATAGAAGAGAAAAATCATGATTTCATGAATGGAGAAAAATCTTTTAGTTACTCTCAGACTCATAAAACAGAAACTAGAAACCTTAAAATCCAGATGAGAGTTCACACTGGAGAGACCCCTTTGACCTGCCCTCAGTGTGGAAAGAGTTTCAGTCGAAAAAACTGCCTTAAAATCCACTTAAAAATCCACGCTGGTGAGAAGCCGTTCATATGCCCTCAGTGTGGAAAGAGATTTGCACAGAAAAAAACCGTTGAGGCTCACTTGAGAGTTCACACTGGAGAGAAGCCTCACACCTGCCAACATTGTGGAAAGAGCTTCTCGCTACATGGAAATCTTACAACTCACATGAGAGTTCACACTGGAGAGAAGCCATTCATATGCCATCAGTGTGGAAAGAGTTTTAGTCGAAAAAACAGCCTTAAAATCCATTTGAAAATCCATGCTGGAGAGAAGCCGTTCATATGCCCTCAGTGTGGAAAGAGGTTTACACAGAAAAAAATCCTTGATGCTCACTTGAGAGTTCACACGGGAGAGAACCCTCACACCTGCCCTCAGTGTGGAAAGAGATTCTCACTACAAGGAAATCTTACGACTCACATGAGAATTCACACCGGAGAGAAGCCATTCATATGCCCTCAGTGTGGAAAGAGTTTCAGTCGAAAAAACAGCCTTAAAATCCACTTGAAAATCCATGCTGGAGAGAAGCCGTTCGTATGCCCTCAGTGTGGAAAGAGTTTTAGTCGAATAAACAGCCTTAAAATCCATTTGAAAATCCATGCTGGAGAGAAGCCGTTCATATGCCCTCAGTGTGGAAAGAGATTTGCACAGAAAAAAATCCTTGATGCTCACTTGAGAGTTCACACGGGAGAGAAGCCTCACACCTGCCAACAGTGTGGAAAGAGCTTCTCGCTACAAGGAACTCTTAAAACTCACATGAGAGTTCACACTGGAGAGAAGCCTTTCATATGCTCTCAGTGTGGAAACAGTTTTAAACAGAAAAGAGACCTTAATGCCCACATAACACATCACACTGGAGAGAAGCCTTTCACCTGCAAACTGTGTGGGAAAAGCTTTACAGTAAAAGGAAATCTTAAGACTCACATGACAATTCACACAGGAGAGAAGCCGTTTGTTTGTGATCAGTGTGGAAAGAGTTTCAGACGTAAAGAAACCCTTAATCATCACATGAGGATTCACTCAGGAGAGAAACGTTTTACATGTCATCAGTGCAAAAGGAGTTTCCCAGACAGGAATCACCTTAAGAATCATGTAAAAATTCACACCGTAGTGAAGCCTTACTTATGCCATAAGTGTGGAAAGAGTTTAACAAACAAAGCACACCTTGAGAATCACATGAGAGTTCACACTGGAGAAAAGCCTTTCACTTGTCCACAGTGTGGAAAGAGCTTCACGGTTAAAGGAAACCTTAAGGTTCACATGAGAGTTCACACTGGAGAGAAGCCTTACAAGTGTCTTCAGTGTGAGAAGAGTTTCACATATCACACAGAGCTGAAACGGCATTTGCAAACTCATTCTGAAAAGAAAAAGCCGTTTTCCTCAGTGTGACGAAATTTCTAAAAAGGAGCAATTTCAGCAATCATCTGCACATTCACTCTAGAGAAAGTCAATTAAATTGTCACCAGTGTAATAAAAACATCACACTTACAAATACATTCTGAAAAGTCATGTAAATGTGAGACCCTGTTTCTTTTCCTTGTTAAAGAGTCCCCTCACAAAAAAATGTGTATTGGTATATAAAGTATATAATAAAGTAAAAAATAAAGTATACTTTCAGTCTAGTTTTAATGTTCTACTCAGAAATGTACTTAATGAAAAAAAAAAAAAAGCAATTACACTTAAATGGATACTTCAAGATTTAGCATTAAGCTTTTTATTAGTAGAAAATCTGTAGTATTTTCGAATTACCGTGCTTTCCTCCCTCATATCCCCCTGAGACGAGAGATTTATGCATTTTTTGTCTGGAAAAAATCCTCCGATGACGTCATCTGAGGATTTTTTGGCCAGAGGCGAAAGACTACAGCCAGTAGTAGGGGCTGTCCCGCATGTTTTCAACCCGCCCATAGGGGGTAGGATCTCACTCACAGAATCTGCACATAGTGTCAGCCATCTTTCTTTGGAAGCTAAGTTAACAGGCTCTTGTTCTGTGGAGAAAGCTGAGTAGTAGGGGTTACCATACATCCTCTTTTTCCCGGACATGTCCGGCAGTCGAGATCGTCCAAAATGTTTGGGATTCGGTTTTTGCTTTCTGCAGTCGCCATTCATTGTTTACATGCACACCTTTTGTTTCAATCTAACTAAATTCATTCCGATTGGTGAATCTGAATGTAGTGTTTACATGAACGCTAAACAAGTGATCGGTTGATGTGCGTTTTACCATTGCTCAGAAAATTCCTGCTCCTCCGTGAGAGATACGAGACCGGTGCGTCTTACAGATGGTGCGTCTTTGACTGCAGCGTGTCCTGCTCATCGGTAATCACGCCACCGGGCTCGCGTCGTTCTCCCGCGGCCCTAGCCTCATCCTGCTCGCCACAGTAAACATGATGAATGGCGACTGTAGAATGCAAAAGCCGAATCCCCAACATGACATCATGACTTTGCGTAAACATACACGCCACTTTCAAGTCAAGTGGCGTGTTATTTATACGCATTTTGAGCTTTCCGCGTGTATGTTCACGCCGTTAAAC
The DNA here is from genome assembly GCF_949319135.1 of Squalius cephalus. Lineage (NCBI taxonomy): Eukaryota > Metazoa > Chordata > Actinopteri > Cypriniformes > Leuciscidae > Squalius > Squalius cephalus. Next base: position 6,500,985 of record NC_137125.1, read on the forward strand.
GTCCGAGTGATTCCGCGTGTATGTGTACGCCGTTAAATGTCCGAGCGAAACGGAGGAAAATGTATATCTACATCTGGGGAGCAATATTTTTTTTCCTAGGATGGTAGGGGAACACTCATAAATGGTATTAACCCGAGTGATGGGTAGGTTTAGGGACGCGGTTGGGGTAGGTCATATATATTTATATACAGTAATGTAACGTAAATCAACGGCGTTGATAAACACGCTGAAAAGCGATTATGCGTGTTGATAACACGCCAAATATGGAAATACGAATTGGCGTGTCATACATACGCCATTTCATGAGATCAGTCTGGAATCCCGGACATTTTGGGCGATCTTGAAATCCCACGCAGACTCATCACCATGGAGACTCACTAGTAGCCTTTTTTAATTTAGTTTTTTTCACATAGTTTTACATCCTCTCATAAACTTACATTGTTTGAAAATATTGATTTATAAAGAAAACATATGATCTTAATTCTGAGTATGAGCATTTTTGTGTAGTCCACTTGTAGGGTATATAGAATATATGGAAGTGAGCATCCCTATCCCCTACTCAAGAGCAGAGCCTTGAAGTTGGGACTTTGAAAGGAGCAGAGCATTGGCGTGCCATTATGTAGCTGTTTGGAACGCACTTGGTGAAGGGAGCAATGAAATATCACCTAATTTCCTCATTACCTTCACCTGGGAATGTTCCCATGGCAGTTCAAAGCTAGACTAAAAACACATCTCTTTGACCTAGCATACACATAACACATTATAGACTTCTATACTTCAATAATTCAATGTTAGGCTGCATAGATTAGGTCAGCCGGAACCGAGAACACTTCCTATAAATCCTGATGTACTCGTTACATCATGAGAAGAATGGCATCTACGCCAATTTTAGTGTCTTTGTTTATCCCGAGGTTTTCCCGCAGCCTGCCGGATCCAGGCCATATCCAGATCTGACGAAGGACCTTCGCCTGGACCCGATGACAATGCAGTGTCACAACTAGTCTCTCCCTATGGAGTATCCCTTTACCACTCTACAGATAAAGCATTGTCGGGAAAATTTGTTTCGCGTACCTACCCCGAAGTGACAAAATAAAATAAAATTCTGTATAAAAATTTATAAGGAAAGACCAGTACTTTGTTTAGGCTTGGTTTGTAGGGAATTACAAACCTGCGCACAGATATTCAAACGCACGTAACTATAGAACCAATTCTTAATGCGCATGTGAACGCCATCAGCGTTTATCACAGGTTCGCGTTTAAAGTCTGTAGAGAGAATGGAAGATCCTCCACCATCGGATCCAACTCCTTGGCACCCACTCTGGGCTCTCGTAGTTGGTCTTGAATTCCCGCCAGGATCTCCCTTCTCCATTGTACCATGGATAGTTGCTGATCCCCTAGTGGTAGCGACAATGGCTGGGTGCTGTAGCTTCCTCTCGGAACTTCGTCGCGGTTAATAGATGTTGCACCGTCCCTCCTCTCTACTTCCACAGAAGTTTCTTTCGTTGGCCATCCCAGCTTTTGTACCCTCTTTCTTATGGCTTCCAATGAACAATGAATGAAGGGAAGTCACCAGGTCTTTCTTTAACATTCCCTCCCTCCATATTCTCCCTGCCTGTTCAAGCAGTTCATGGTCCTCCTCCCATGACCAAACCTTTCCTTGTTTGGGCACTGGGAAATTAGAAGCCATAGGTGGATGGGCCATATTCTGATCTCCTGCTGCACCCATTTCCAACGAATCTGACGTACTCGTTGTAATCATCACTTCCCGGATGGTACCAGGCGGCTCCCACTTCAGTCTCTTCCTCAGAGCCTCCTTTGAACGGTGGGGAAGGAATGCAGATACCATGATTAGATAGTCTTTTTTCATCATGCCCCCCTTCCATTCTCTATCCACAATCTCATATAGCATGAGATCCTCATCCTCGTCCCAGGCCTTACGCTTGGTCTTAAGCAGCCTGATTCTTTCCTCATTCACTTCCAGAGGGTGACAATGATGTTGATGCATGCCTAAGCTTCTCAGCGTAGGAAATATCATCTGACAGTCTCTACATGTGCTGGTTTCTCTCTGAACAGACATGGCTGATTTTGCTTCACTTGCCCTTCTCCCTTCGCTGCTTTCCTGTAGACCAGAGGGCCCAGGATTTCTCTTTATTTCTTTGATACGATAACCAGCAAAAGTCCCCAGAAGGTAATCCCCTGTATTGAATTATACGTTTATCTCTGTAAAGCTGCTTTGAAACAATCTACATTGTTAAAAGCGCTTTATAAATGAAGATGACTTGACTTGACGTGTGTGTGTGAGAGAGAGAGAGAGAATTTCTTTGCTCTCAACTTTAAAACTTGACGTCTCATTTTTGGACCATGCATTACCTAACATATTTCTTACCTATGAAACTTATTTAAACATGACAAAAATGTGTGAAATATATCACAAACAAAAACACAACTTGAATTGCTTTGTTTGTAAGTCAACTTGAACGTAAGACTTGGCTTTTCTTGCCAAGACAAAGCTGAGATCAAACCCCCTGCAATAAAACAACAACACACCGCTGGAGGGAAAACGTGAGAGAAAGAGCACAGGACACCACCTTGTCCAAACTTATCTCCTTGCTTATCTGTGCAACCACTCTCTGCCGACTCCCTTCCTGTTCCCCTGATTAAAGTCACTGAGAATTTCTGTATAGTTTTTTCCTTTCATGTTTTTTTTTTTTTTTTTTTTGCAGCATTCAGGTGTTGATATAAAAAAATACTTGAAGCTAGAATAAAATGTTTGTTTGTTTTTTTTAAGCAGAGGCTCTGTTTTTACTTTTGGTATATTATATGTTCAGATATTCATACAACAAAATAGTCTGGAGCCATAAAAGTTGTGAAAATGATTTTAAAAAAACACTGGCACTGGCAACTGGCAAAACCCACAATTTTCTTATTTCTTAGGCTCCACTGACTATTCTTGTGTAAGTCTGCCCGTGTGTAACTTCTTTCCGTTAATTATGTGCACATCTTGGACACACCTAGACAAAACAAGAACTAGGCCTTGGACACTTATACACTGGCAAGCAAACAGGAACTCAAGACACACACATCCATATGAACATCTGACCTTTCTTGTCATTATATTTCTTAATATGCCATATATGGTAGAGGTTGATCTTTGAGTTCTATGATTTGGATGTACTGGATTTCGTGAATGATTCTGCTTTATCTTGTGTATAAACGTGACTCTTTGTAGAGGAGTTTTGACTAATGTGCTGATTAGGTGATTGTGCTCGCCCCAGGGTGTCAATCAAAACACATCACAGGATTCAGAATCTTCTCATATTTACTTTGTATTAGTGTGTATATGTGCAGTCTGAATAAACAAATGAATAACACTGTATTCATACATAATAATATACATGTCATTCTACATCCAATACAATTCTTAGGGTTTGGACTGCACTACCGAAATTAACCGCTAATGAGGATCGTGAATTTTCCGTGTCTCTGAGAAAACTCTGAGTAATCATCATATATCGGCAGGGTTGCAGAAAATACGACAAATACTATTAACTTGACAATCATTAAAGGTGTTAATATTACACTAAGTAACCACAAGCAAGGAATAGGTGGGACGTCTCCCTGAAATTCACACCACTGTCGGGGCACGTCCAGACGAGCGCAGGAGCGTAGGTTTCAGCTCAAAATTCTGTCCAGAGGCTGAGAACTGGACGTCCCACATACAACCTATCCCATTAAAAAATTTTGGCTTTTCGTGGACAGTGGAATTTGGAGGTTCTGAAGGCTGCAAATCGCTCAGGGGGGCCCAAAGAGTAATGTAAAAGTGATATTTAATTCATTTTATACATTTTTAATCAATCATGGTATCAAAATATAAAACAGATCCCCCACCTGTAACTTATTTGACAGTGTTCCTGTAAGCTGTCCATGGACAGTTCAATTTTATGCAAATTATTCATAATTAATGGCTGTAATGTATATCAGTATGTTGTGTTGTGTCCCCTGTGTGGTGTACAGTAGGTTTCACCACATAAAAGCACTGTATGAAATATGACCTTTTAATGGAATGTCCACGGACAGCCTAGAGGGGCCCTGTCAAATAAGTTACTCACTGACCTTCACCACATTGTGTGAAATTCCCAAATCATTAAAGGAATTCAAACGCTGAAAATTTCTAAGTCGAAAACAACATCCCACCTGTAACTTATTTGACAGGGTCTCTGTAAGCTGTCCGTGATCAATGCATTAATAGGTCATATTTCATACTTATAAATATTGTATTTATTAAAACAATGTAAAGTGCACAGGGAAGACAATCAAACATGCTGGGGGTACTTTACATTTAATAAATGTGCATAATTAGCCTCAAAATGACATGTCCATGGAAAGCTTACAGGAACCCTGTCAAATAAGTTACATGTGGGCACAGGAAGGGCCCACCTGTAACTTATTTGATGGGACCTCTTTAGGCTGTCCGTGGTCAATGCATTAATAGGTCATAATTCATAATTATAAATATTTTATTGCTTAAAAGGGATACTTCACTTTAAAATGAAAATTCTGTCTTCATTTACACACCCTCAAGTTGTTTCAAACCTGTATGAATTTCTTTCTTCTGCTGCACAGAAAGATAGATATTTTGAAGAATGTCAGTAACCAAATAGTTAACTGGAACCATTGACTTCCATAGTAAATTTTTTTTTTTCCTACTAAAGGAAATCATAGAGTAGAGTGCATAGGGAAGACAATCAAACATGTTGGTGTACTTTACAGTTCATGATTCTGCATTATTAGCATTAAAATGACATGTCCACAAACAGCTTACAGGGACCCTGTCATATAAGTTACAGATGGGCAATCACTCAACTGCTGAAAAAGTCAAAAACAGCATCCTACCTGTAACTTATTTGACAGGGTCTCTGTAAGCTGTCCGTGGTCAATGCATTAATAGGACATAATTAATAATTATAAATGTTTTATTTAGGAAAAGCTATGGGTCAATACACAGGAAACACCATATAACAAGTTTATGTACATTTCAGCTCATGAAAATGATGAATATGCATACAAATGCATTGTCCACGGAAAGCCTATCTGGATCATGTCAAATAAGCTACAGTTGGTATGTTTTGGTGAAATAGATGAGACAGATAAAAACGTAATTTTAAAAATTTAATTGTTGAACCATGATTTACAAACGTTGATTTTCCTTGATTTCTAAAAGTACAAAATTACAGTAAAACAGAACATAGAACAGTAAAACAAGATATTTACAATATATAAAATGCAATAAATATAAAACTCTGAAAATATTTTAACTATATACATTTATAAATGTACAGAAAAAATTATTTACAAATTAATTAGGTCACTGAGGTCAACAGTGCAGAGGTCTGTGCTTTCCTGCAGAACTTGGCAAATGAAAAAAGGAAAAGGGAAACAAAGAACAATAATTAAACAAAAAAATAAATACTACAACAACAAAACTTTGTTTCATGCATGTAAACTTATCACCTATTACTTACCTTGCGGACCTGCAGACATCTGTTGATCCTCAGCAACCAGCTTGAATAAATCATCTAAGAAGAACAAGAAAAAGTTAATATTTTTTTCTTAAAGGGGACATATCATGCTAAATGCACTTTTTTAGCCCTTAAATGCATTTTGTTGTATATTTGGAGTGTTTAGAAGTACAGAAAAGATGAAATTATTCTCTTCAGGTGCTTCGTTGATATCTTTATATTCTGTTTTGGTCATATTTTTCAACCTGTTCCGATTTTTCTGTTATCTATGACGTTTTTTGAACTAATACGTCACAGTATTTGCAGCGGAACTGCCAAATAAGGACATTGACTTGACTAATAAATTAAATTATTATTTCTCGCTGCAATTTTGTAGTCCAAGCTAAAGGATGCAGAAGTTATGAGAGGGTAAGTTAAAATGTTCGGTTGTTGGATGTAGTAACCCACACACTTTATTACACCGTCTAATGTAGATGAACTGCCGCGCTTGTGGCGCATGTTTGACTGAAAGAACGAGCAGAGAGAGAGACCCGGTCGCGCGCGCTCACTCTCTCTCTCTCTTCGGAGCCGGGCGAAAGTGTAAACAAGACATCACCGTCTTCAAACTAGACGCTGTCTTGCTCTCTCTCCCTCGCACATATTAATCAAAATAAATCGACACGGTGGTAAAAGGTCGGAAGACCAAAGTTTCATGTGTAACAGTTAAATACACACACCATTGCGATACATCCATATGAAGACGTTGTTCTGCAGGTTCGTCGTCTTCATTTTCATCTCGCTCCGGCTCCGACTCTGGCTCGAACATGTAAGGCTGGCTGGACAAGTCTTCCGTTGTTGACATTTTGTTAATAACGTGTGAATAAAAAGTTTATGTGCCGCTAGATAATCCTATCTCTGCTATCAGACTACAAAAATGGTCGAACGGGGTGGAGTTGAACCTCTGCAACCTGGAGAGGGGGCGGGGTATGAAGTGTCTCAATTGTATTTAAAGAGACCGCACCAAAACGAGTTGCTTTCAGACGCACGTCAGAAAAGGGGTAGAAAGGGGGCTTGTGGAGCTATAATAATGAGGAATTCAGACCCAAGCATTGCAGTTCCGCTTTATATAGACTACAAATGTATGATTTATATGTAAAAAGGAACAATTTAAAAGCATGATATGTCTCCTTTAATGTCCTGTTCATGGAAAAAAACAATACAGTCCAAGTTTAAACAATTGTTCACCTGATACCTACCTAGGCTTTGAACTTCCTGCTGGGGCTCATTGTCATCCAGAAGAAGGTCTACAATAAAAAGTTATTTATGTATTGTTCTTGTATAAACAATATAGCATAATTACATGTTGATCACTTACCCAGAAAGCTTGGAGCACCTTCCATTTCAAACTCCTCTACAATAAACATACACACACACACAAACAGACTCAATAGTTTGTTCAACATCTTGTAAAAAAATGTTATATTCCCATTGCAAAAAATCATTCAAAACCTACCCAGCAATTGGAGGGGCTCTCTGAAGGTTGTGGCTCCTTTAGGGACATCCAGAGCTGACAGGACTGGAGGGTCTGGTTATTGACGGTCCCGTAGAATTTGAAGTTGTTCCTTAGCAACCTTCAATTCTAACTCCTTTGTCAACAACTTGACCCGTTTTCCCTGAAGAGAGAGTTTTATTTTTTAAATGAATTCACAAAAACAAGTATGCTAGTTTGAGATACTTACTGTCAGCTCTGGATGGCCCCATTTAAAGTGGCGCTCCACGTTGTCATAAACGATGCCATACTCGGGACACCTGAGGTTCCTCAGCTTTATCCGCCCCCTTGCCAGTCGCAGCAACACCTTTCTCTCCTCCGTGTCCTCAATTTTATGCTGTGACCTCAGGTGGTGCCTCAAATGAATTATCTTGGCCGGGCACAGTGGACAAGTCAGTAGCATCTTTAAAAAATGGAAACAAAGTTAGTTCACACAGGTGGGCACAGTAAGGGCCTGTTACTTCATCCTCTACAGTAAAAGACCTGGGTGTTATACTAGACTGCAACCTGTCTTTTGAAAATCATATTTCATATGTTACAAGAACCGCCTTTTTCCACCTTAGAAACATTGCTAAGCTATGTAACATGCTATCAGTTTCTGATGCAGAAAAGTTAGTTCATGCGTTCATGACCTCGAGACTAGATTACTGTAATGCTTTATTAGCCGGTTGTCCTGCATCCTCAATAAACAAGCTACAGTTAGTCCAAAATGCCGCCGCTAGAGTTCTTACTAGATCAAGAAAATATGATCATATAACACCGATTTTATCATCACTACATTGGTTACCTATAAAGTTCCGTATTAATTACAAGGTATTGCTACTGACTTATAAAGCCCTAAAACGGCTTAGCTCCAGTCTATTTAACGGATCTTCTATCGCCCTATAATCCATCGCGCTCTTTAAGATCACTAAATTCGAGGCTTTTGGTCATACCAGGGTTCGAAATGACTTAAGACTCTTGGGGGGTCCCCTAAAATGTAATTATTAAATTATTAAAAATTCTGAAGACTACCTTGCTACATTATATACTGTAGGCAAAATTATATGGACCAATGTTGAAGGTGGGATAATGGTCTTGGGATGTTTTTCATGGTTTGGGCTAGGCCCAGTATTGTAGTGGTGTCTGGAGAAGTGGCTATAATCTAACAGGTAAACCTCTAACTCTGGAGCTACAAAGTTACAAGTTCTTTTTCCTCTTTTTCTCTCCATGATGCAGGATTCTAAATTAAGAAACATAATATTAGCTTCCTAGATAGCTTACCAAGCTCATGTATACTCATTCATGCTCAAATCACATTCACTTTAATCAACTCACAGACTTGAATTAAGTCCTGGACTGGCTATCTTTCGTAATCACTGACTGGACAAGTGGGTTGTTAAGCTAGCTTTGAATAACTAGTCTAGCTGCCAGGTCTGCTATGGAAGCTCGTTTCTGCCACAGAATAAAACATTTTAAAAGATAATTGCAACTTTTTATCTCACAGTTGCGAGTTACATCTCGAAATTCTGACTTTATTTCTCAGAATTGCGAGATATAAAGTCAGAATTGCGTGAAATAAAGTCACAATTGCGTGCTATAAAGTCAGAATTCTGACTGTTTTTCTCGCAATTCTAACTTTATAACGCAACTCTGACTTTATAACGCAATCCTGATATCTTTTCTCAGAATTGTGAGAAATAAACTCACAATTGTGAGATATAAAATCCATTCTAAGGGAAAAAAAGACCCTTTTTTTTTTTTTTACCTCAGAAAAGTTATATCTCACAATTCTGACTTTATAACACGCAATTGCGACTTTATTTCATGCAATTCTGACTTTATATCTCCCAATTGCGTATTATAAAGTCAGAATTGCGAGATATAAACATGCAATTCTGAGAAAAAAAGTCAGAATTGTGAGATAAAAAGTATATTTCTCGCAATTGCGAGTATATATATCATAATTCTGACTTTATAACACGCAATTGCGACTTTATATCACGCAATTCTGACTTAATAACCTGCAATTGCGACTTAATATCACGTAACGTTAATTCTGAGGTAAAAAGTCAGAATTGTGAGATTAAAAAGTCGCAATTAGCCTACCTTTTTTTTCCCACATTTTTCACTCTGTGGCGGAAACAAGCTCCCATAGTTTGCTGTGTTAGCTGGCAGATCATTTGGCTTCATACACATACAGCAAGAAACGTTGACAAACGTACTCTTCTAATCATTACACTGGGTATAATGCAACTTTTGATATAGGAACTCGAACTCCTATTATTTTACTATAAGCAATAATGGAGATATAAACATAATCGAAGCACTAACAGGATTTTCATTCAGGATTTCACTCTTTGTGAGGTTTCGTTTTGCCGCGTTCAGCTACAGTGCGTGTCTGCGGGAGCACCACAACAACAATCTGTGACGCTGTAGGAACTCACTCGGCTAATAGCTGACCTTATTGCTGCCTCGCGCTAGGAAATAAATTAATTACTGTTATAAATATAAAACGTCACTAAAGACCTATAATTTTCACAGTCATTTTTAATGTAAAAATATATTTGTCGGGGACCCCCCAAAATCCAAAAATAAATCCTTATGGGGGGTCCCTAATGACTTATGGAGGGTCCGGGACCCCCCCAGACCCCCCTCATTTCGAACCCTGGGTCATACCTAGGATATCCAGATCCACCAAAGGAGGGAGAGCATTTTCACATTTAGCTCCAAAACTCTGGAATAGTCTTCCTGATACTGTTCGTTGCTCAGACTCGCTCTCCCAGTTTAAAACTAGATTAAAGACGCATCTCTTCAGCCAGGCATTCATATAATATTTTTAATCTTACAGTTAAATCCGGTCTCTACTTCATAAACGCCAGAGGAGAACTGGCCCCCGACTGAGCCTGGGTTCTCCCAAGGTTTTTTTTTTTTCTCCATTAGGTCACCTGATGGAGTTTTTCGGTTCCTTGCCACTGTTGCCTTTGGCTTGCTCAGTTGGGGATATTTGGGGATATTTAATTTAATTAATCAATCAACAATACTATTGATCAGCATTACCAAACGTGGACGTTTTCCACTAGAAACAAACATTGATGTATTATTTTAATTTAATACTGTGAAGCTGCTTTGATACAATCTGTATTGTGAAAAGCGCTATATAAATAAACTTGACTTGACTTGACTTGACCTATAACTTATTTGATGGGACCTCTTTAGGCTGTCCGTGGTCAATGCATTAATAGGTTATAATTCATCATTATAAATGTTTTATTGCTTAAATCATAGAGTACAGTGCACAGGGAAGACAATCAAACATGTTGGTATACTTTACAGTTCATAATTAGGCATTATTATCATTAAAATGACATGTCCACGGACAGCTTACAGGGACCCTGTCATATAAGTTGCAAGTGGGCCCTTCCTGTGCCCAACTGTAACTTAAGTGACGGGAACTCTGTAGGCTGAAATATTCTCAAAATAATACTTTGAAATGACCTTGTCGAAGGGTTCTGTTGATACAAATACGAGGGGGTTACAGCAGCTGCTTACACCGTCTGACTGAAATGAAGTTTGAGGGTTAGGGTCGCTTTTTACATATTCAAAAAATAATTGCATTTTCAAAAAATATTTTAAACAAGAACATGTATTAATAAAAGGAAAATTACAAGGGACACAGTTTAACATATCCACACACAGTAGAGCTCATAAACATGCATTTTTATTTCATAAACATGCATTATTTTAATTGTTATTACCTGTCCATGGAAAGCCTGTGTAGGTCACGTCAAACAAGTTACAAGTGTCACTTGTCCAACCATAACTTACCTAGTGGGATCCACACAGGCTTTTCGTGGACAGGGCATTCGCGAGTCATGTTTTAATGGTTTTATAACAGGTTATAACAGGTATAAAAGGTATACATGTTTTTTATTTATTTACAATGAAACATTAATCTTAAAATAAAATATTAAAATTCAAAATAAAACTGTAATAACAACCTGTAATGGTTCCAGTCTGACCATGGAAAGCCTATTAAGCTGTAGCTGGGATGATCATCTACCACTTGTCGTCCAAACGTATGGGTCAGCCTTAGCAAGCACAGTTTTTCCCTTAGCAGGCGCTGGAGAGTGCAGACTGTATTCCTGTAAATATCAATGGACAGATTTGTAAGCAAGATGCAAGTTTTAAAAATCTAGATGGAAAGTGGAAAGCAACTTACTTTGCAACGTCTGCCTCAGCACTGGGAGCAGTTGCAATCATGTGTAGGTTTACATGTCGCCCAAGCATGGCTCCCAGCTCCTGGGCCAAATCTGTGGCCTCCCCTTCACCGAGAGCAGAGAAGATGCTTATCTTTGTCTTTGCTTTGATTGGCCGTTGTTCTCTGAGCTCCGCAAGGAGATCCTCTTTACAAACCTTTAGGTAAAACCAATATGTTACGGTTTTATAAATGTTTAAATGATAAAATTAAAGGTATAGCAAATAGCTATAATGTTTATATATAGCATATACAAACCCTAATCAGGCTTCTTAACAGATTGTTAGGCATGTTTTCTGCCATTATTCTTCTCTTCAGTTCATCTTGGGTTACAGTGTACTTTCTTTTGGTGCCTGGCACTGACAGCCTTCCCAGAACTGAATATTTGTTTCATCCTCTTCTTTTTCTTCAGGTATCTTTTCTTCATCTATACCTTCTATCTTTCTTTTCTTGGCTATGTTTTTCTCTTGCCCACTCTCAGCAACCATTTGCTCCTCTTCACTTTCTCTTTCTTCTGCTTTGTTTTCCTCTGCTTCTCTTCCCTGTGCTGCATAAGCAAAACTCAGTCAATCACCAGTATTACAAGATTATTGTAGCACAGGTTAAGGACATATCATCTGCCATATCAAAACAACAGAAAGTTATGCTTGTGCACCCTATGCTGTATTTAAAATATCTTCCTAAAATTTAAGAAAATAGTGGCGCATGATTTTAGATATTTTAACTGAATTCATTTCATCAGGCTGTAAAATTCATTAAAAAAATAAACAAATATACCTTCTAAAGTACTTCGCACTTTGTCCCTGATCTGTGCACGCCTTGAAAATGCATCGGCCAGTGTAAACCAGGATGTACAGTCAAGCTCATCGATTAGTTCTTTGGGAGGATCCTAGAGGAAGGAATTGAAACATAAATGATTTGTTTTCTTTTAGTGACATGCACAGTGCCATGATAGGAAGAGAGAGAAAACAAAACAAGTGCTAGCCAACATCTACGAAACCATTTTACTTACCTTCAGAAAGTTGCCGCATTCAGAGGTGTTTCTGTTGAAGATTTTATTATTTAGAAAATAAGTCATTTAACTATTTTTTGTACACTATTATTTCCTTTCTGTCTGGGGGTGACTTTTGAATTGACTTTGGAACCTGAGAGCTGTGTTGTTACAGCAGAAAATTCTATTTCAGTAAAGTCACATGGTACAAACTATTTCTCAAAATAATCTATAGAATGCATTACCATATTTGGGAGAAGGATGTAGGTATATACGTTTGCTGGAGGGTCTTTCTGGAGGCGTCTTTCTGCAGAAGGGCACTCGGCTTTGTTTGTTAATAAAGTCTAATATTTCTGATATCAAATATCTCTGAAGTCATTTCCCTGAAAATAATTAAAGTACAACATTTCCTTGCTGTCCGGGTACCTGCACTTTCAAGGCTGGCATAGAATCTGCAGAAAATATACGAGGCTTTTTTCTTGTGTTTTTCCACATTTATGTTAACTCTTCGGAGTCTTGGGCTATTTTGGAGTACTTTTTATTTTTTTTATTTTGCGACATAAACAAATGTTTACCATATCAATGTTTGGTATAATTTTTTTCAGCACAACATCACCTATATGAACAGACAATTAGTTTTTCACTTTTATGTACTGTATCAACATACTAGACCCAAAATCACACAAAAAAAACACAAAATCCGAATAGAAAAATTAGTTTTTTTACTACAAAAAACACAAACATGCTCAATGAAGCATTTTAAAAGGTTTAAAATGTAAACACAAGTTGTAAATGTCAACATATACAAGTAAAATTCAGATATAATCAAGCTATATACAAAAAAATATATGATTTACAAAAAAAAGCGGGTGTAGCCATAGGCTTTTTTTTTCTTTTTAGCTTTGCCACTTTTTAAAAGTTTATGCACACAATTATACAGAGAGCTATATTTAAGGCCTTGCATTCCCAGAGTATGATGGTTCCCAATTAGTGCAAATACAACATAAAAAAGGTAAAATTGAGATAAAATCTAACTATATACAGCAAAAAGCAGGTGTGGCAATAGGCGTTTTTTCTTTTTTGCTTAGAAACTCTACAAAACACTTCATATACAATTACACAGACAGCTACATTACAGGGCTTTCATTCCTTGAGTAAGAGGGGTTCCTAAAAAGTGCAAATATACTATACAAAAGGTCAAATGAACACAAAATCAAACTATACATACACCTATTTACAACGAATATCAGGTGAGGTTTTTTTTATTTATCTGTGCCACTCCTCAAAACAGTTTCTGTCAACAATGAGACCAAAGACATTCGCTTCATTTTCCTTCCACAAAAAAAACTACCTAAACTACCTATACTATCTACACTACTCCTAAACTACTCTCAAAATCTACTCAAACTTTTCCAAAAACTAGCAATAATATCTCTCTCTCTCTTTCTATATATATGTCTCTCTGTCTACTCCGTCAATCTCCCGACTCCCGCGGGCGCCTTTCAATTTCGCTTCTTTGCTCAGTTGGCTCCTCCTCCACTCCCTAAAATGTGCAACCTGAAGAGCAGAGTCAGCAGATTCACACATTTTTCTCCGTTTTGTTTTATGACAAAAACCGACGAAGTTATTAGAATAAATGCAACGCCTGTCGCACCCCATCTTGCGTTCTTTTACGAACACGTCAATATTTTCAATATTTTTTTATATGACGGCAGCACTCAACGTGACTTTGTTTTTATGCTTCGATGTCTTAAACTGGTCATGTGAATTGATCACGCCGGCGTGATTGGCGATTCGGAAGAGTTAAGTTACTGAAAGACAAAAACAACCTTATTAGTCCGTCCATTCCTCGTGTTCAGATGCAGTGAGAGAAAGGCCTCATCTTTGTCGTCCTCCTCGTCTGATGCCCCAAAAGGAACAAGACTGGCGGCTCGCTGTGAACCGGACATTGGTGAACCAGTAAATAAATCAAATTCGGTCGGGGAGAAAGAAAAAGAGAAAGAGAAAGAAAAGGAACAGGAAGAAGGAACGAAAATCAAAGAGAAAAGAACACCAAGGACAAGAGGGCCCCTCAGAAATACTAAACCTGGTGGCAGCCAAACAGAAAATACCGAACTGCCGGTCCCTAAACTCCAGACAGAGGCGAGGACCCAGACTTTTGGTATTTATGAGAGACAGAAACACACACAAAAAAAGGACGAGAACTGGTCCCTTACCCCCAAGAAACCAATCCTCTTCTTAGGAGCTTCGAATCTCGCAAACCTACCAAAAATAGAGAACGACAAGATCCAAATAGTAAGCTACCCGGGGGCAAAAATGGAACATGCACACAACCACATTCTGAAAAATAAAACAACACCAAACCCGGAGGTACAGATTGTGATCCTTAATTTTGGACTAAATAATCGGGAGCAAGGAAATGTCACGATTCTAAGCAAAATAGTGGAGAGATTAGCAGGAGCGACTAAATTGGCATTCCCGGCAGCAGTCATTTTCTTTCAACTAATAAATTACGACCAAAAACTACCAACACATGCCAAAAAAAATTTGGACTTCCTCAACGACATTTTCAAACAAAAAACTCAACATATCCCACTCTTACCGCCAAAATCTTTCCGCACAATACAGGACCACATCCACTGGACCAGGGAAACAGGAGAGGCCATGGCAAAACACTGGTTAGAGTTCCTGAAAATATAAAAGGACAACAAGAAATCAAGTCAAGAAGAGTCTAAAACCAAGAAACACAGAAATAAAATAAGAAACAATGAGAAATAAAGACCGAATATCCTTTAAAAAAAAATAATTAAGAAAAACAACAACAAATAACAACAACAAAAAATATAAATATAAATATAAATATACGCTCGCTGAGAGGGGCGCTGGTCTGCCTGTGTGAACAGGACCAGCGAGGGGGTTTCTCTGGGAGAGAGCGAGGCACGCGGGGATTGGGCCGGTGTGTGCTCGCTCGTAACCGTCCGCTCTGGCATCTTTTGTGCGTGGAGTTTCTTTTTGCAAGGCTCGAGCAAAGGGAAAGGAGTGGATGTGGGGTCGTCGTCAGCGAAACTGGCCAGTCGAGCCCGCAGTGTAGAGAGAGCTATCTCATCACACCCCGGGCAGCCGCCCGTAGAGAGTGCAGCTTCCGCGTGTTCATGGCCTAGGCAAGAAGCGCAGAGGATGTGGCGATCTCCGCCGGAGAGTGGGCCTCTGCACGAGGCACAGGAGACCCGAGGATTTGGAACAATGCCTGAAATCTGCTCTTTTAGAAAATAGAGTCGCTACGGCGAACACTCTAGTTTTTAAAAAAAACGATATAGCGTGCCGGATGGCACGGCAGAACAGTGGGCTGAAGGAGGTGTCGAGTTGAAACAGGAGCCGGCATCCTCAGACATGCTTGTTCCACTGAAGGCTTTTCGACGGCGGTGAAGAAGGCTTCTAATGCGGAGGTCAGCGAAGTGGAGACCTGCTGAAGGAGATTAAATCTGGTTTTATGGCGAAAATGGGGCCTTATAGATATAAGCCATACTTAAGGATGCTTGCTCATGCATTCCAGCTGATACAGTAGCTACATAACCTCAGTTTGACAATGGTTTTGGACGATAAGTGTGCTTGAGATGATGTGGACACTTTTTGTGTCCTCACTGTTAATAATATTCTGTAATGAATGAGTGTTGGTGACATAACTGCACATAGGCCTATGTTCATTGTTATTACTGCTACTGATAAGCCTCAGCTTTCAATTATTGTTAATAATAGTTGCAACTTACACTCTTAAATGTGCATTGAAAATTGCCAGCTGATAAAACCTGTGCTCCAGGGACCAGATTCATAAAACATATAAGGCTTCATGTAGCTCCTGACTGGCTGAGTTAGATGGTGATTAACCCTCTGGGGACCAAAAACGCGCCGGCGCGTTTTGCTCGGTTTTTTTTTTAGCAATGAAAAATAAACACAAAATGCTCTGTTAATTTTGATCTTTAGTTTTCGTGTTATACATCAATCGATCCTGTTCAGTTTCTATTTTTTTTCTGTATACTCAAAATAAAAATAAAGTGTTTTGCTTTTTGACAAATAAAGAAACTTTAACATGATGCGATTTCTGCCTTCTCTCTATCCGTAAACTCCCATTTGAAACGCGTTCGAAAATGATCTATAACTCCGCGAAAATTCAGTCAAACAGGCAAACAGACCCACGGGCATAAAGCTTGAGATCGCATCTGTTAAATGAAGTCATTTATATAAAAAACAAATATTATCAGCTTCTGTAATCTGTATAAAAAGAGAGCGACTCCAGTCGACCTCATTACGAGCTAATTCACAGTAATGTGACACGCCCACGGAGAGCGCGTGCTATTCAAACGCAAATTCTGAGAACTATTGAAGATCTGTGAAACGCCCACATCAGCTGTAAACAAAGCGCGTCGCGATCGAGTGAGGCATAATATAGCCTACCTTATGGAGAAAAGATTCCTCAGAACAGTGCTGATATGAGGAACAATATATCCTGATATGAGGAGCAGATCCCGCTGAGGAGTGAGGTAGGCTGTTTTCTTTTCTCACGTGTGGAATAACGTTATGGAATAACGTTAGTGTAGGCCTATGCAAACCGCAAAAAGATGAATCGCATTTCTATAATATGACTCGCCTTTCTGTGAGATGAATGAAGGGTACATATTTGTAAAGACTGTTTAGCCTAAATATAAATCGCGCGTCTGTGTGTGAAAGAATAAACTGCTTTGCTATAGCCTACTGAGATGAGTAAAAATCGACTGGAATATGTTGAAATAAAATGTATTTGTACAAGCAACGTATTAAACTGCAAATTAGCATTTATATGCCCTAATATTTCATAAAAACAACGCTACAGTCAGTCACTTGTTGACTAGATTTGGGTACAGTTTTTAGGCTACTGTAAAATATACTGCCACATAAAATAAGCTTTTGTTTAGCAATTTCTGCTCATATCTAACGTTTTATATATATATATATATATATATATATATATATATATATATATTTGTCAAAAATAAAGTCATAGACTAAGATGTTAGATGTTCCAATGCGGCTATATTCAAACTAATGAATACATATGATAAAATGTAGGCCTATAATCTTTTTTTCTTTTTCTTTTTTACAAAGAAAGAGTACACTTGAAATATTGTTGAAATTGTAATTATTGTTGTAATTGTAACATTTTTAATAAAATAGCAAAACATATTTACAAGAGAGATGTAAGCAAAATCTTAAATGGTCAATATAAGTCTTCTTCTAAATACATCCTTTGTCCTTGTATTGTGGCTCAGTCAGTGTCACACCTGAATGAATGGCTAATTATGCAGAGTCATTATGCAGAGTGGGTGTGAACTACTCCTCCCCCTCGCATATTGGCTTTCCAAGCAAAACCTGTTTTACACCATTTAAATCAATGTATTTTTTTTTTGTGAACGATAAAGCAAGACTATTTTCATATAATTTTGAAGCTAGAACTCAAAGGGACCACATCCATTGGTCAAAAGTCTTGTGGACACATATTTAATATGTGTTTTGTGGTCTTAATTCAGCAACTTTCATTTTTATTTTTTCCAATAACCACGCATAAACATTATTCTCTTAAAAATACAAACATCTACATACAAGTTGCTTGCATATTATGGTAGCCCTGTTTGTGCTATATAGAGTGAATTTACACCTTTGTCATTAACATGTTTATAAATAACTGAAAAAAGCACAAATGTCAAGGCATGTCAGAACTTCTCAAGGGCCCCAAAAACACCTTGGTCCCCAGAGGGTTAACACTAAACTTTAGAAAATCAGTCTATTCTCCCCACCTCTGTAACTGTCATTGGCTGTTAAAGTCTGTGCAGTGTTGTTCCAACGTCTATGCACAGCGCTAATAAGAGATCCAGTAATGCCTGGTTCAGATTACAAGATTTTTGTGTCTGTTACGATAGTCACGGTGTCAATTACACGATTTTGACTCCTAAAATCTTGTTGTGTCGTGGACAAGAAACATGTCAGACTACACGTTGCTTTCCGACCAGTCATTGCGTGCCATCACACGCACACATTCACTCGCAAACATTCACTCGCACACATACAGTACATATGGAAAGCCACGAGGTCCAAAAACACGTGGAATTTAACGCGTATTTGACGCGTTAAATACGCGTCAAATGCGTGTTTGTGCGTGACAAATCAGCGTGTTAAATACACGTAAAATACGCGTGAAATACGCGTTAAAAATCAGTTTGAATGCGTCAGTATCATTGGCTGCTGAAGACTTGGGTCTAACCATTTCTGTGAGCTTAGGGGGGTGTACCGTTCATAGACTAGACTACCACCATTTAACATGCTATAGATCAGCTTATTCAGCCTATTTTTTATTTTTATTTTTTTGTATAACCTATAGAAATAATATATTTAAATTGCAGTTTTATGAAAATTTTGATAAAAATAAAATTGCCTTGTTTTTCTCCACTCATGCCTTTTTGTAAATAAACACATTAGTGGACATTCTAGCTTTAACATCAAAGCATTAACATTTGTGTGGGGAAATCAGTTACAGTGGAGGTGAGCAATCAATGCAGGTTTAAGATACAGACCATTGTAATCAATATCTGTCTTTGGAAAACAACGTGAGCTTTTGTTGTGCTTAGTACAGCTATCACAA
The DNA here is from genome assembly GCF_949319135.1 of Squalius cephalus. Lineage (NCBI taxonomy): Eukaryota > Metazoa > Chordata > Actinopteri > Cypriniformes > Leuciscidae > Squalius > Squalius cephalus. Next base: position 6,519,930 of record NC_137125.1, read on the forward strand.
GCAGGTGGCGCTTATTGAAACCTTTTTGTTCAGAGATTGGGCACTCATCAGACAAACGGTAATTAAGTACACAGGTGATATTAACAATTTAAATGAATTTAAAGACTTAAATTATTTAAATAGGGTATTTAAGACTTTATATATAAAGTATTTAAGACTTTCAGGATTAGAATGTGAGAGCCTGTGCTCAGGTCAGGACAGGTATAAGAACTTGATTTGGCTTTCCTGACTGCAGAAGTATTCTACTGCTACCACAATTAAATATTTGCCTATTTCTTTTTTTTTTCCATTTTCATCGTTTTCTTGTGTAGCCCAAATAAACTTATCTAACTAACTAATAAAACTAATAAAATAATCTAGAATGCAATTTTATGCATTTTTTTTGTTTTTTTTTTTTTTTACCAAGATAAGATTTCCCCCTTTTGCACATTAGTAGCATTCTAGCTGTAACACCATTCACCACACCTCAAGTTTTCTAACATTAAAAGCTAACATTTGGTTGGGGAAAAGTGTACAGATGTGGTTCTTGATCAATGCAATTGTAATGAACTTTTTTGATTTAATTAAATGTATCGCTATGGCGAGCAGGGTGCCATCAATATGCTTCACAGGGCCCAAATTACAGAAACATCCTATCTTAAAGGGATAGTTCACCCAAAATTTTAAATTCTGTCTTCATTTACTCACCCTCATATAGTTTCAAACATGCATGAGCCTCTTTCTACTGATGAACACAAAAAATATTTTGAACAATATTGGTAACCAAACAGTTGCTTGTCCCCATTGACTTCCATAGTATTTTTTCCATACTATGGAAGTTCCACAAGAAAGAAACTCATGGAAGTTTGGAAAAACATAAGGGTGAGTAAATGGGTGAACTATCCCTTTAAGCCCTTCAAGGGTTATGATCTGACAAGTTCAGTGTTTTAAATGGGTTCCAAATTGAAATCACAGTGGTTACTAAAGAGACAAGAAATTACTCTGACTGAAGTTGTAGGGAAAACCATTCTTTACGTTCTTGCAGCCTCAAGAAACCATTCCAGGTCATCATTTCAAGTCCTCCCTCAGTGTCAGATATTCTGAACTAATAGTCTGGGCAATTTGTACTTACCTCCGACTTGTCAGCAGCTTAATATCCTTAAATCTTATAGCTTCATATTATATCTTTAAACATACAATGCTTTAATAGTACAATCATATAAATGCAATAAATTAAACTGTGCAATACTCATATGTATATCTCTGCCTATATCTCTAGATTTATACAAAAATCTCTGCCATGGCAGTGAGTGAAGATGTTTGCCTCTGAAGACATCCTCTGACAAACATCTGATATGGTGTGTGGTGACCAGCAGTGCGCAAGCCATGATTGTTCCACTGTTCTCTGAAAACCTCCAAGTCCCGGTTAATCCGTGGAAGGTACACATAATGCAGTGCCCACATGTGTGGCTCGTTGTCACAGTCAATGACTCCATCACTCTCAAGAAAGGAGAAAAGCTGGTGGTACACATTAGTCATACCCCGCCAAAGATCTCCCCAAAGTCTCTCGATCCTCTGGTTGTAGACACTTCTACCACGAATGGCACTTCCTCTTTCAGAACCACAATAAATGTTCATAAACAAACAAACAGTATTGTTTTCTCCACCGTGGTCACATCTAACTCGAGATGGAACACCATACCTAGCTGTGGCTTGAACAAACTGGTCAAACACTGTCCCAGCCCTGTTGTTGTCGGAAGCTTGCAAAAATACAACCAGTCTGCTGAAGCCACAGATTCCACAGGGTCACTATTCTCCACCTAAAGATGAAACAAAAAGCTGTTATTTGTCTTCTGTGTTAGGATTAAATAAATTAATTCAGACTGCTATGATTACACATGGCAGAAATATAGGGTCACAGTAAAAGAGTATTTTTTACTTAAAGGGATAGTTCAGCATTTTAGACATGAATCTCTATAGCTTCCCCATAAGCAGTGTGGTGCATTGACCATGACTTACCCCCGACAGCGTCCTGTGAGCCGAGCTCCGGTCCAGTTTTGGTCAAGATGAAATTAGTCCGGCAAGTTTGCTGGGGTCACGGCAATAAAGCTTTTTTCTTCTCAAATCAATATGTGTTCAAAAGAGTGATATATTTGCAGCACAAAACCGCTGTCTATGGAGAGGTCAGACCTCGTAATGGCTTGGCACTATTTTCTTCCCCGTCATATCACTGCGCGCTGCCGCTACCTACAGCCAGCTGGGAGCCGCGCACGTGTCACTTTGTTTACAGCTCGTAAAGAGAACGATAACATGTCTGACTACAGCAGCGACGATGACAACATTGACTTCGACACACAGCCAAAAGGATATCTTTACGAACCTGAATACACAGATGACGAGTTACGCCAGATGGAGTTAGAAGGACAGAAAGAGAGAGGATGGACAGAGAAGTTGAACAAGTTGAAGCTGGAGCTTGTACAAACTGATCGCTCTTGGTGAGTAGCTATGTTAGCTCGTTCGTGTAGCTGTTCTGAGCACGTAAACACTGCTGTAAACACTGCCGAACAACTGAAAAAGTGGTGTGCGCCTGCGCAGCTCGCAGCTGGCTGTAGGTAGCGGCAGCGCGCAGTGATATGACAGGGGAGAAAATAGTGCCAAGCCATTACGAGGTCTGACCTCTCCATAGACAACGTTTTAGTGACGCAAATATATCACTCTTTTGAACACATATTGATTTGAGAAGAAAAAAGCTTTATTGCCGTGACCCCAGCAAACTTGCCGGACTAATTTCATCTTGACCAAAACTGGACCGGAGCTCGGCTCACAGGACGCTGTCGGGGGTAAGTCATGGTCAATGCACCACACTGCTTATGGGGAAGCTATAGAGATTCATGTCTAAAATCCTGAACTATCCCTTTAAATGAGCCGTATGTAAGATTGTGGCCAAAACTGGTACTGCAACCACTTTCAAATTACTGTAGAGCAGTGTATCCCATCCCCCTGACTCGAGGTTGCCAGATAGGCTGCAGGATCCAGCAGGAACGTTTGTAGCTGCATCTGTAGTAACTAGAGCAGAGCTGGCAACCCGGATGCCGAAACACTACTGACTTGATTGTGATTGGTAGATAGGTGGAGGGTGGCGCTTCAGGCCAAAACAGAACATGACAACATCAACATCAGTTGAGGGCTGCAACTTCACTTTTTAAATGACAATATCCTGGCCGGACTACTGTTGTCAGTGATATAAGTATTTGAAATGAACATGATTTCTTAATGTCTAGTGACATATCAGGGCCATTTTATGATTAATTGAAATACATTTCTTACATACGGTTCCTTTAATGTAACGTTACTGAATCAATATTATTAATACTTCTAAACCAACAGAAACATCTCAATTACAAGTGCCATAACAGGAGGATATTAGACACCTTAATTTATAAAAGCCATTTACAGCTCAAAGGCAAAGATTATAATAAATAAAATAATAAATAAAATTATATTATCTTGTGTTGTGCCTGTGCAGGATCTGTGCTTGGTTATTCTGATCATATCATGGTTAATCAGATCCACTAGTCACTCACACTAGTGAAATATTTTTTTTTCACATTTGCACAAATGTGAGTGATATAGTTGCACTGTAGAGCCCTGGAAATTATGCAATCCATTTATCATCCACATCTACCTGATCAACTTGTGGTTCCCATCTATGTGCCACAGAGAGTTGGGACCTGCAACACTGTAGGTTCTCCGGGTGCAGTCGGTGAGATAGTGCTCTATGTGCAGCTCCAGCTGGATTCACTCGGATCAAACTCTCTCTCACTCTCCTCCTCTGCACTCGAACACCCATAGCAGATAGTCTGGCCCGAACAGCATTAGATCCGATCTGTTCATTTTCTCCAACCAACTGCCGAACCACTTCATCAAGTTCTGAGTCCGAAAGGTGTGCATACCTCATGATATTTGTTGTTGAACAGCCTAAAAGAGAAATTCAATTCCATGTATTTGCATGTCACTGAACAACAGCAAAAATAACAATTGCAGCATCAGTAATAACTACACCTTGAAAAGAAACAGTTTGACATAAATACATTTAAATAGTTGTACACTTCTGTTGTGGTGTGATTTCAAAAACCACTGTGAAAACACATTTTACTTAATAGTAAAATGTGTTATCCTCAAGACACCATTTTAATCTAGTAGTAGTAGTTCTAGTAGTTTTCTCAGTAGTAAACTAAGCCACACTACTGGTTTTGAATGTAAACAATATGGCCATTGGTTTTCATGCTCAAAATGATCCAACTTTGTCACCTAAATTGCATGTCTGGCTTGCACATTTACCCTAAGTGATTTTTTAAAAAAAGTTTATTTGTTAACAGTAATCAGATCAAATACATATTGCATAAAACATGATAGTTAAATTAGCTTCTGCTTTATTAAAAATAAGTTAATTTACTGCTGGCAATCTAATAAAATCCATAGACAAACATGACTGGGCAGATGCCAGTAAAACAAAGGAAGCACACTTGTTCTATTACATGGATACAAATCTATCAGACAGACTATGTCATAGCAAGTGACATGTCCTCTTTCTGGTCTCCTTGGAGAACAGATTTGCCAAAGATAATAATTTGAAGACCAAGAGATGCCCACTGCACCTTAAAACGTGCAGTGTCTACCTATTTCTCTAAACATAAAAAAAAAAAAAACCTTTTCAAAAAATGTGCGCGTTATTGCGCGTGTATGGAACTGTTGTTCATACAGTACCTAAGTCTCCGTTTAACTGTTCTGACTGATACATCCAGGACTTCAGCAATCTGGGAAGCTGTAAATCCACATGAGAGCAGAGATTTCAGTTGTTCTTCTGTGATACGGTAGCTGGATCGCCCAAAATCACCGGCCTGGACCAATGGGGCTTGATACCCAAAGGTACCTAATGTTGTCAAAATACATTTAATGACAAGAAATGAACTAATATCCATACATGTCAGCCATTATCCAAATATCTGAATGAAGATAGTCTATCCCTGCATCTGTTGGATAGTATGTATACTGAATTAGACTCATCTACCCTTAAAACAGTACATTCTATATAGTATGTGTGGGTATTATAGTTACCTTACAAACACCGGTCGCAGGACATCATCAGGATGTTTATTTGGGCAGCCCCTCAAGCCCTTGATTTTAGCAAGTGTACTTCGAGGGCAAATTCCAAATGGAAGTGAGCATCCCTATGGCCTTCTCCATTCGAAGGGAAAAGCCCTTGAAGTGGGGAATTTGGAGTCAGAAGGTGTACATTATGTAGCCGTTTGGAATGCACAAAGGGAGCAATTAAATACAACGTAATTTCTCCATTATCTTCACCTGGGATGTTCCATATGGAACAATATGGGTTATCAGGGTTGCCAACTCTCACGTTCTCACTGTGCCCAAGTAAAAACGTTCTCACAAAGTGGCAAACCTGCTTTTGATATGAAAAAGTCCAAGCTTTCACATTTTGTAAGTTTTAATATTTTATTTCTTTATTCATTATTATTTCTTTATTGAATTTGTTGAATTATGTTGAATGAATTTAATCAAAAATACAGCACAACTTTGAATAACACTTCTTCATTTGATAACTTCCCCTTTATACTCGACATCAATAGACTTTAGATTATATAGACATCGAATAAAATAAGAAAAAATAGTTCAGAACCTGTTCTATGTTTGTTTTGTGAGAGCGTTCAAACATCCATTACTGTATGGATTAAATGGTAATTTAAGCCAATCCAAAAGTGGGAGCTTAAATAATGCCCTCACACATGTACTTGGTGAACTCCTCGTAGGTGTTATGGATGGGTAGTTTAAGTTTTACAATGCAAGTATTGGCCTCAGGGAACTTCCGCCCTGTCTCATGATTGAAATTCAGCGTTGGCTGCGGAGTAAAACCAAGTGCTGGTATTCTGTCAGCTCCAGAGGTGAACACCAGCAGTTGATCAAGTGTTATCTCTAACACACCATCTATAAAATAGTAAGGTAATAAAATTAATAACATTTGTGATAAGCAGGATTGTGCAAAATTCAGAGTAGCTCAAATTAAATAAAAATACTGTTACTCAGTAAATCATTAATTTACCTTCAATATCTAAACGGAAGTCTCTCCAGAATCCTTCCACTTTTGTTTCCAGTTGCCACCAATTGCTTCCAGGAGGGGACAGTTCCACTTGGAACAAAGACATCAAGTCTGTAGCTTTAAAGTGTAAATTGCAGGTTAAATTTTTCACAAAGATAATGCAATGTGTTTATTAAACATAAAGATAAGAACCGCCCACCATTGTTTTTTATACCAAAATGCTGAATATAATATGAAAAGTTGTCACTTTTAACAGTGGTTTTAACCGCTCCCGCTCCCTTCCACTAGATGGGGTGTGACGTCATAAGAGGAACTCACTAGTAGAGTTACCGGCATAGTCAATAGTACGCTAGCAGCTATATTCGCCTTATTCACCTGTCAAAATGGTAAACCATTGTGTTGTCATGCATTAAGTATGGTACTCTTCAATGTTGTATTTCTTTGAAAGCTATAGATGCCTTACAGAAAAGTTGGTTGTATGTTTTATTTGATAAAAAATTATGGATAAAATAACTCAATTGTAAACATACTCGTGTGTGCTGACTTCAAGGGGACCGTGATCCTGCCTGAAATGAGAATAAGCTATTCGCAAAACAAACGGGTTCAGGCACGTCAGATCAGCCGGTCGCAGGTCGAGCTGTTCCACTAAACTTCAAAACGCGTTCACCTCACGGCAGCACATACTCTCCACTGCTGATAGACCACACAAACACAGTAATGGGGACATCGATCTCTCTTTTTCTTTTCTGACAATAAACATCGCTAATTAAATCGTGAGAAATAGCGTGGATTGAGGAAGTGTATTACATGACGTTTGAGGCGTCGATGAGACTACCGATTGGTGCCTGTGCAGTGTGTGCATCTCTACAGCTCTGATTTGGACTGACACCATGTAAGTAAATAATGTGTTCAGTCTTTGTCCCTCCTGGCTATTCTACATGACGGCAAGATTTTGAAAAGACTGGCTTGTTCCCTTATATTATCCGGGTTAAGTTTGCACCAGGCTAGCCTAGACTAGCTCTAACGTAGCTAACTTTACTCGCCGACACCTGGCCAACCCTCCACTCATTCTCCTCACACCAAGCATTAATAACTCTTTGAGTACCATGGGTCCTGGCAATTTCCTCCCCTCTCTCACGCCTGACCGGTCCAAAATTGTAGGGCTGTGGTCCATAAAGAATTTGATGGTTTCCCACATCCTCTGATGAGAACCAAGTAACTGCCATAGGTTAAGTGAATCAGAAGTGCCATTCTGGATTGGCCATCATTATACAGTGAAGCAATACTGGCCCAACAGTGTCAGTCAACCCCTGGCCCCACATCTTCTCAAACAGGAGCAAGTGCACCATTTTAAATAACTATGTACAGTAGCAGTAGGTAGGTATGCTCTTCAGAAAGAAAAACAAAAACAAAGAACAGCTCACCCAAGTATTTTCCTTACAAAAAAAGGGGGGAAATCTGCTCCAATCACTTTGGTACTGTCATGAACAAAATGAAGGATTTGAAAACAAAATGCAAGTTACAATTTGCATTAACCATTACAGAAAAACTGTGGAAGTGCACAAATTAAAATGACTGAAGATACAAAAACAAAACTACATAAAATATGCACACTGTTGTAAGGCTTGTTTAGTCCTTCCTTCCACATAGAAAGTAATGTCTGCCTGAACTAACTGGTCCCATTCCTCCATGGTGGTGATATGCCCCAGAGACCCCAACAAGGACAGGCTTTCTGCAGCTTCCATAATGGCATCTCTAGCTGCTGTAATATCTCCTGCATCTGTTGTTCTAGAGGCAGGAAGGACACATCACATTTTAGAATCCAAGTAAAAGGATGCATACTGTTTGCGTCAAACTTAATTTAATTACTAGTGTAGGTTTTTTTTATCTCTACCACTGTGCATATCACTGGATATAAATACAAATATGAAAACTGATAATCTATAATACTGTTCTGTAAACAAACATTTGGAATAGTAAGAAACGATCCTCATTTCTATAGTGAGTCATTAACAATTATAAAATCACTTCAAGCGCATTGCTAGATAATTACTAGGCTACATAATCACCAATGAAAACATTGAAAATAAAGGATAAAAGTAAGTTTGCGCAAACTATAGGATTTTGCTTGTATTGCATCAAAATAGTGATTTTGGCCCAAAAAAAACTCAAATACAATATTTAAATACATTCATTTAAAAACTGCGCCATTGTTTGCCCAGCCCTGTTCTAGATGTACTTTGTCAAATGGTGCTGGAATGGGGGGATGGGAGAGGTCCTACACAAGCGATTCCAAGGCGGGATTAACGTTAAAACTTTTTTGCTGCATTTGCTGAAGCAAGGCATAGTTTATACCTAGGGCAGATTCCAGAAGTCATCTCCAAACACACTTTACGCAGTTATGTGCAGACAATATCTAAGACAATATCACTGACTTTTTCTTATTAGCATTACTCAAACATTAATCACTTCAATTAGGCCTACTCAATGTCAGTGGAAGAGAAACATGCCAACAGTAGTTAAGTATCGTTATAGTCATAGTAAATGGCATCTGATATTGTTGCATCCCAATCCGAAAAATGGAAGCCTGCACTCATGGTCTGTTTCGAAACAAGTATCAGTGTTTAAATAATCAGAAACGAGCATGTTAAGAACGGAAACTTTACACATATGAACCGCTGTGCATTGGGTCCTTTGCAGATATTTTCCAGAATATTCTAAATAAATACCTTTCTACAAGATTCTCTGAAGACCTCTGTTGAGGAAGCTGCTGGGTGTTTCGAATTCTTTCTATTATACTATTAAATCTTTCACTCATATCAGAAACGTAATCTTGATTCAACGACATCCTGTAACAAACTAAATGGCCGATGGCGATGCAAATCTATGTGGCTGCAAACTAGTAGGGGAGGGAATAGCCCTGTGATTGGCTGTTGCTTAACAAGCAATTTAGCAGTCCATAAAAGGCTTCCACCTGTTGAGGGCTTTTTCATTATTTGCTTTAGGTACTGTTATGTACAAAACTACATTTGATTACACTTAAAACACAGTTCAACATTCTAACAAAATCTGATCTTATTCTCTTATTACAGGTCATTGTTAAATTCATTGTTTCAAAATACAAGATTGTTGTAACAGGTAATGAGAGCATGTGGTTTAATCACCAAAACACATCAGTATGATTTCCTTGTGATTCATTACTTAAAATAAGTTTACCTCTTGTGTTGCAGTTTATGGTCTCACTTTATATTAGGTGTCTTTAACTATGATAAAAAAAAAGTACAATGTACCTATTGTGTTGATATTGTATTGCAAAACACTGAGGTGGGATACGGGTAATAGGGACAGGTTTGGTGGCATGGGTCGGTTTAAGGGTGGGTTGAGGTGTAAGGGACGGGTTAACAGTGTAGCCTAATTATAAATGTAAATACAGAAATTAATTACAGCTGTAATTACATGCAAGTATTTTCAAGTTAATTTTATTTATATATCACATTTTGCATCCTATTTTCAGGTCAAAATGAAGCTCTACACTCAAAACCATTCACTCTTGCTGAAAAAACAAACTTTGCCCTCAGACATCACACACAAGCCCTCAAAATCACACACACTACAACATAGTCTAAGACACTGGTGCAATAAATTCAAAACAACATTTCCAAAACTGGTAAGTTATGTAGCTTGTGGTTCCCCCCATCACAAACCTTTTCACATGATGAACACAAAATACACAACCAGTGGATACATTGGCACATTTTTATTCATACACAGAAAACACACACACACACACACAAATATTTTTTTCTGTTTTACTCTTTTTTTTTTTTTACTCTTTTTTTTTTTTTACTCTCTCCTCTAATTTTTTTTTTAGATTTACTTACAGTAAGATGTGTGTGACCAACATATGACAGTAAAAGAGCACACACAAACCATATTCTAATATGGAATTCGAATTGTATTGGAATGGTAAAGAGTGTTGGGACGTAACAGGAGGGCCTCAAGGAGACAATATGATGGACACGTCTAAGAATGTTCCACATATGGTTGAAATACCATCATTTGCCTAGAAAGATAACATTCTGGGAGTCAAGACTATAAAGGAGAAAGGATGCCCTCCCTTCACTGTCACACTCTGCAGCCTCTCTGTGTGACTGTACGAATGTTGGCCTTTTCTTGCAAGAAAATAAACCTCATCAAAGACTATTGGAAATGTTTGTCTCTTAATCAGTGATAGAATTTTGTTTGCCACCACACCTCCCTGAAGGTTCTCGAGGCGACGGTAAAGCGACTCAAATTTGGCCTTACTCGTAGCCGAGCCTCCCTCATAGTCATACCATTGATAAAGACATGGGCAACTAGAGTGGCTTGAATTTCATCTGAGACTGCTTGTCTTCTTGTCCTTGCCCTTCCTCCTCCTCATTCTTATCCCTCTTCCTTCGTGTCTTTATGGATCCATTGTTCCAAAACGCAATAAACTGATCTGGGCCCTTTTATATATCTATTGAAGTTCTGATTGATGTGTGTTAAATTTTGACTCTTAGTGTTTCCACTTGGTTAATTGTGTGCTAACTGAGCTGAACAGGCACATGCACACATAGACATCAAAGGGGGCTTGAGCACCTGCCCTTTTTATTCCTGGAGAGAAAGTGCCCTTTTTTCTGGGGTGTTTTTTTTTTTTTTTTTTTTAAATAATATATATTCCTGTTTGCTTCCCTGTCAAACAAATATATTTATTGAAGAATAGTATATCTAAATAGCAGGTCAGGAGTTCTGAAGCGCTCCCTCTCTCTCTATCTCTCTCTCCCCCCCTTGGCGTCTCTGCGCAGCGGCGCACATCGGCACACATCATACACACACACACACACTCACATAATCCCGCTTATTACATGGCTACCTACCAAATAAATAATTAATTTGACACAAAATATTGATTTAAAAGGGAGTTTATTGATTTAAACCCGATTGTATTGCTTCCGCTAAAGAAAATAGTACGCTCCGTCTCTACGGTTAGAATCAGGTTAGAATCCTGTGAGTCCATAGCAACGCTCTGTTTTTCATGGTAACGGTCTGTTATACTCACTTATCTATATAATGACATAATGTCATTCTATATACATCAGTGGTTATACTCCGCACAGCGGTCTGTTATCAAGAAATAACAGACCGCATTCTACATTGGAATTCAACCAAGCCATGTAATAAAATAAGTTAGTAATAAAATAAGCATATATCACCACCAGATATGCTTTAGTTATTTTGTTTATCCTATTTACCTGCATTGCCCTGTCAATTAGATGCAAATTTTCAATTTGTATTTTTGTATTTTGTCAATCATTTTTGCAGTGATTTTTTTCAGTAAAGTTAACAAAATAGCAGCAACAGCCCTCTTCAGTTTAGAGTGAATATTTGTGTTGATTTTAAAGTGTGATGTATTCTGATAACACCAAAATAATTCAAATGATGTGCAAAAATAAACAAATTATTAGTAAAACACGCCCCTCTGCCTGATGCAGTTATTTAGGTTATTCTAAATATATACTTAAAAGTAGTAGCATAGAAAATGTTATCAAAACATGCACATTGTGGAATAAATTAACTATTAATTATTGAATATTGTATTCAATAAATTAACTTTTTTAATTAATTTTTTAAAAAGGAAGTCAGAGTTGCGTTAATATATATACTTTTTTGTTTAAAAAAAAGAAAAAAAAAATGTAATTATGAGAAGTGCCCTTTATTTCACTTGAGCCCCTGCCCCTCAAAATGTCTGTACACGTCCCTGGAGCTGAAGCTGTGCTGACTTGAGTGAACAATTTTGAATGCTAGTGCTTTCTAAATGACAACATGGTCTAAGCAATGAGAAATGAAGGGATTTGTGTGTATAGTTTTGCAGTGACAGTTCAACAAATCTGACTCTTGTGTCAAAACAGGGAATAGTGTTTATAGTTTAGTGAAATGGGTGTGCTTTTTGATAAATGGCGTTATGGTTTTGAAATTTTAGTTCAAAAGCCTGGTTATAGTGTTTAAGCAATCGAGAAAAACTGTAATGGGCAGCCAATGAAGGGACTTCAGAATTGGGATGATATGGGCGCTTTTACGGCTATAAAGAAGAAATCTTGCAGCAGCAATTTGCACTAATTGAAGACGAGCAATTTAAGACTTTGAAATCCAGCAGTAAAGTGAATTGCAGTAGTCTAAAACGTGAGGTGATAAAACCATGAACAGCCATCGCTAGAGTTTTATGATTAAGGAAAGGTTTGACTTTAGACAGCAGACGAAGTCTTGTGCTTAAAAATGGTTTTAAAAGTGTGTCAGTGCCAGTACAATAAAGCATTGTACATATGTGTCGTGTCATTATGACATACAGTTTGTGCCTTTACTTTTGTCCTGGATGGAGCTGTCCCTGGATTCCCCTTCCTCTTCAGATGGCACTGTTATTACCAACAGTGTATAGATTACTTTTACTAAGATTACTGCAAGCAGATGTCTTTCATTAACACATTGGGGCGGTAGTGGTTCAGTGGTTCATGTAGATTGTCTACAAACCGAAAGGTTGGTGGTTCAATCCCCGGTTCCACCTGACCAAGTGTCGAGGTGTCCATGAGCAAGACACCTAACCCCAGCTGCTCCCGACGAGCTGGATGGCGCCTTGCATGGCTGACACCGCCGTCGGTGTGTGAATGAATGGGTGAATGTGAGGCTATATGTACAGCGCTTTGGTGGCCATAGGTCTGTGAAAGCGCTATATAAATGCAGTCCATTTACCATTAACAAGGTAATGTACAGGATTACATTTATAATCTTAGAAATGACATTACAGTTACTATTGTAATCAAATTATCTTTACTGCAGTTTCTTGAGCACTGGACTTTTGAAAGATATCATGAGAGCTGAGGTGTCTTTTGGTCAAAGACCAGGTTTTAATATGTTTTTTTTGTGTGTGTGAAACTGACCCTGAATCAGACCTCATGATTTGGTATCTTGCTCTGCTTGTGGTATAGGCTGGTGTGAGATTTCAAAGTAACACAAAAGTAATTAGTAAATGTAATTACTGTATTGCTCTTGCAATGGGAAGTGTAATTTAATGACATACAGTATGTAAGGTAAATTAGATGACGGTTGTAGCCACTTAGTCATATGACCACAGCATAAAAACACTTAATTATGAACTATAAAAGTATGGGATGGGAGGATGGACACTTTAGGGAAAGAAATATGAATAACTGATATTGTCAACAAATAATTAAAAAATATGTCATCCTTTATTAAAATTTGTGTTTTCATGTTGAAATTCATGTTGGAATTTACATAGCACTTTTTACTTATTTATGTAAAGAACAAAGTTATTTGTGATACAAAGACCACAAAGACATTCATACATAAATATATGTGTGTATAAAATGGTAGACATGAATTAAAGCAAATACCCTATAACTGTAAGCTGATATTTACAACACCAGTTGTCTAGTGTTAATTATTTTATCCAGAGCGAAGTATGCAGCAGGATAATGAAAAACCTTCTTATTTATGGCTATAATTTACTAATTAATTAATACAACACATAACTGTATACCTACTTGACTATTAGCATGTGAAAATTTTATTTTGTGCGATTACACACCCTGTGTAATATACCCTGTGTACAACTGGCATACAATGTTAAGATACAAATGAAAAATCAGTAATTTAACATCTTATTTTCAAGAAGACAGAGAAAATCAAAACAACAGCTCAGCATGACCTAGTTTGCATGCACGTACAACAGTTTTATAGTTAACTGAAGTAATGCCATGGTAAATTAGTTCCTTTTGTTGGCAAGATAACAGCAGCAATAACAACAGGAAATACTACACTTAAGACTCAACTATGGGTATTGATCAGTCATTTCTGTAAAGTATTTAATGTAGTGACATGTACAGTAAATGGTTCATTCCAAAAGTATCCACAATCACTGAATAAAACAATCAAACTATTACATTAATGTAAGTGTAACATTTTTGTACAGTAAAGGTCATTATGTTGACAAGATGAGATGGGCAAAGCTTGGGAAAGCCACCACTGCAAGAGGCTGTTGTCATTCACAAGCTCTAGCACCACAGTTGACTGTAGAAATAGTCCATGAAACATCAGAGGTGAAACTTAAAAACCGACCTGCTGTTTGTGAACTGAGGTAACAATAGTCCAAAATAAAAGCACTGTATAAGACATCCATTACACTTCAAAAAGTTTTTTGTTTTCCTTGAAACACACCTGCAGTCCAGTCATAATTGACGCACGCATAATTGACGCACGCAGTCTAAACGCATCCGACCAGTTAAGAAGCACTCATTTACACTGCCTCAAAATCACTGTCATCTGAACTCTCAAAATCAACTTCTTCACGGTCCTCTGGTATCTCCTCGGGCCCATCCTCCAGCAGAGAAGCAGCGTTTGGTCCTAAAGCCAGGCTGTAACTTGAGCAAACGACTTGGAACTTCTCCTCTACATCTGCAAGCCTTTTCTGAAGGAGACACAGGAGCCCGCGATGACCCTCTTCACTTAAACTGCCTAGAAGGAAAAATTAAAAGCGAGGCATGACAATACTTCCATTGTTGTTGAGCTATTCATTAACTGACTTTACTAAAGAACTACAGACCATTTAGATCCAGCCACAAGGAATCCATAATGTAACACTTGAGGATCTCAAAATGAGTGGGGTTTTATAGGATCCCCAAAAGCATTACAGCAAGAATGTAATAAAAGTTAGCATCTTACCACTGTTTCTGCCAGAAGACATTTGATGATATCATTGATATCATTGTCCTAATGTTTCCAGCCAGCTCTCTGAGATAGGTGCAGTGCTGTCTCATCTCCCTCATCACAATGATCTTTTCCTCTTGAAGCCGCACTTTTGACATGTACACATCAAAAATCTTCTTCTTGGTGAGGATGTTGCTGGATTCTGAAGTCACACAAATAACATCCCTTCGATTAAAATTTGACCTGTACAGTCTAAACAGCAGGCAAAACACAAGTAGTGTATGAACATCCCATATACTGGTGCAGAGTGCAAAAATGTAATAGAAATTTAATCAGATAAAATGTGGCATTTGTTTACAGTAGCATATACAGGATATCATTAGTTCACACACACACACACACACACACACACACACACACACACACACACACACACACACACACACACACACACACACACACACACACACACACACACACACACACACACATTCCCGCAAACCCCACAAAGTGAGGTCTCAGTTAAAAACCTCCAAACTGAGGACATGCCTTTCCCAGTGTTTCAAGAAGAAAACAATACACTTTCTAGACACTAGTTAGAGCTGCAGAGCTATACACTCCATTAAAATATCTTTAGGAGCAAGATTTAAGAAAAAGTTTTTAACCATCATACTGAGGACCCATCACACTATGAACTATAAATAGAATGTGTAGAACAGTGGTTCATGAAGAGCAGTCCAGGGCCTTCTGGGGGGCCTCAGAGGCACTGCAGGGGTCCCCCAAAGATTGCCTACATGACAAGTACATAGAAATATATGGATTTGAGTGTAAGTGAGTTACAAATCTTTGTTTGAATGAGTATTTATCTTAAAATAATTGTTTCATGATTTTAATGTAAATTTATGAAAAAGTTCATTCTTATCAATACTGTTCATTTGCATTTTTTGGGAGGTCTGCGGTAGAATTAGGTGAATTAAACACCACAAACTAGACCAAAATGTTTTAAGCATATTTGCCTTTATATGGTAAATGGGTAAATGGACTGCATTTATATAGCGCTTTCACAACAGACCTATGGCCACCAAAGCGCTTTACATAGCCTCACATTCACCCATTCACTCACTCATACACACACCGACGGCGGTGTCAGCCATGCAAGGCCATCCAGCTCGTGGGGAGCAGCTGGGGTTAGGTGTCTTGCTCATGGACACCTCGACACTTGGTCAGGTGGAACCGGGGATTGAACCACCAACCTTTCGGTTTGTAGACAACCCACATGAACCACTGCCGCCCCAATATATTGTTATATTGTTTGTAGAACAAACCGAAATTATTTGAGGGCTTAGAATAAGACAGTTATAGCAGCTTTGATCATCAATAAAATAAAAATAAATACAATGTACTGTTGTCTTGGTTAAAGACCAATGTTTTATTTATCTTTTGTCTCATAAGTGCAACATGTTTGGCTCACAGATCCAGATAGATGTAAATCTATTCATCTATTCTATCCACAACTGAAAAGTGCACAATGAGCATGGGTGAATGAACAACTTTTAAAGGGATAGTTCACCCAAAAATGAAAATTCTGTCATCATATACTCACCCTCAAGTTGTTTCAAACCTGTAAGAATTTCTTTCTTCTTCTGAACACAAAAGAAGATATTTTGAAAAATGTCTGTAACCAAACAGTTGATGGACCCCATTGCCTTCCATAGTAGGAAAAAAAAAAATACTATATCAGTCAATGGGGTCCATCAACTGTTTGGTTACAGACATTTTTCAAAATATCTTCTTTTGTGTTCAGAAGAAGAAAGAAATTCTTACAGGTTTGAAACAACTTGAGGGTGAGTATATGATGACAGAATTTTCATTTTTGGGTGAACTATCCCTTTAAATGTTACAACTAACTGGTGCTGAACATTGCCGGAACAACAGCAGAAAATCAAACTTTAGCAGCATCCTTACTCATTTTGAAACAGCCTTCTCTTGACTTTAATTAATTATCTCATTGTAAACATAATATTACTCATTTTGAAACAGCCTTCTCTTGACTTTAATTAATTATCTCATTGTAAACATAATATTACTCATTTTGAAACAGCCTTCTCTTGACTTTAATTATCTCATTGTAAACATAATACTTGACATCCTTCCAGGTGCGGTTCTTCAGTGCTGGGGACTCATGTGTGATGCACAACATGCAGGCTTCTTTCCCAGGCACTCGTCTCACAGCTATGAATTTGCCCATCCTTCTCTCCACTGCACTCTTTTCCTCCTCACTCCACGGTCTCTTGGTCTTTTTTTGAGCATCTGAAAAAGGAGTGTTTAATTGAAGTTAAATGTCATATTTGCCCAAATTTCTTACATTTAAGTCTCTCAATGTCAAATATTGTACTAAACCTATTTGTATACACCCCTGTAGAAACATTATGATGTCCAGGGTCTAAATTATTTGTAACTGAAATCAGGCTAACTTTGATAACAGTATCAAAGAAATCTGTCATGAGGTATTCTTTCATTGATTATACATATTCCATATATAAAATACTAAGGCTAATATGAATAGGTATTTTTAGTAGTGGTGGGCATAGATTCATTTTTTTAATCTAGATTAATCTCGCTGTAATCTTGGAATTAATCTAGATTAATCTAGATTTAAATGGCTCATTTGAATTCTGCCGAAGGCATTCAGAATATGTGTGCTACCCAAATAATGACTAAAGGGCACGTGTTTCTTAAATACAAAGTGACATTTAAAAGAACTTGTGAAGAAATGCCAGAGATTTTATTTTATTTTATTAAAACTAACATAATGATGGAGCTATAATAGACTCTTCTTATGAGCATATAAAACAAAACAGCTCCTTGGAAAAAATGAAATGTAGCCTAATATTGTAGTAGTTATAAACAAAGGTCTATTTTTAGTTCAGATTAACATTTGAGGGCAGCAATTGTATTCATAATGTCAAAATAAAACCAGCGTAATGTTACTTGAAAGCATTATAGCCTACTATTCCTGCCAAACTTCCATGGTTGCAGTGTTACTACAGTAAATCCATGGTGAATGTTGCTGATCTGTGGACACTGGATAGTTCATTCATGGCACAATGTTTCTTCCTGGCTTCCACGCGCTGTTTGATCCGTTAATAACGGAGAAATGTGAATGTTTCTCACTAGATCTCGCAGCAATGTTATTACTTAAGTAGCGAATTCAAATGATTTATTTACTGGATCTCTTGATCAAGATCGGCTCGCGCTGCTTTGGTCCAAACTGATAAACAACGGTCCGTCAACCACACAATAACGAGTAGCTCAGTTTTGTTCCGCTTACATTACGTTTGCCATTTGATGTCGGACAATGTTGACAATGACCCGCCTAAATTTAAAATAACGAAATTTTGGTCGGCAGGAAAAATGGTCCAAAAATGGCCTCATTTGAAAGCTAAGGCCTACAAAACTAGCCGCAACATTTTTGTTGCCACGTTTGTCACATTTTTGAAGCTTTTATGTCGTGTGTTTCGTAGTTTGTGAGTCATATCTTTGTCACCTTTTTGTCGCTCTTTTGTGGCTTTTTCATCACTCTATAGTTGTGATTTTTGTTGCTTTTTTATAGTGTTATTGTTGCTTTTACGGCGTGTTTTTAAATAGGGATGTCCCGATCCGATCACATGATCGGAAATCGGGCCCGATCACGTGTTTTCAGACTCGATCGGAATCGGACGTTACCTCCCGATCAGGACTCGGATATATATATATTCTCATTATTTTTTAACACATCAATATTTATGCGGTGGCACAGAGTTACGCCGGTTTCACATTGCACGCGTTAGTAAGCAGCGCAGGAGCAGGACACGTGCGTTTTCACACTGTGCTTTCACACTGGCAGCGTTTGTCACGCGCGGCTGAACCGCGGGTTGTGTAGGCTACAGACAGAGTACTCCATAATGGATAAGTTGGCATTGCTTTTTTTCGTTTTCAAATACATTTAAGAGAAAAGACTTGTCAAGAAGCTTATTTTATTAATAATTTCATTTATATAACTTTTGTTTCATCTTTGATTTTATTGTTATGGCAACAAGTTTGTTTTTGGACATTTGTTTTCTTTTTAAATTGCTGTTGGTCATTTGATTGACTGTTTAAAACACAATAGATATCATCAATGCACTTTTTGGATAAAACTGCGGTGTATTTTGGCCATGATCAATGTATTGTCACTTTAATTCAGCAAAAGTGGCGCAGCAAAAATAGACTCGGCGCTGAAACGATCGCGGCACTCCTGCTCTGCTCTGCTCTGCTATACGCACTGCCGCGCCACCTCTGCGCGCGGTGTGAATGCTCTAAAGCCTGGTTTAATCTGTTAACATGGGCGGCGAAAAAAATACGCGCTGCACGCTCTGCTAACAGTGCAGTGTGAAACCGGTGTAAGAGTTAGGAGTGCAGTTCCTAAAAGCACATTACTGGCTTTGCAAACACTGTAGCACTTGTATTTTTTATTTGTTTACATGCCTGCCGGGTATTTTAAGTTGAGGTGCTATTTGTTTATATATTAGACTTTTTTAATATTTACTGTTGCACTAAAGTGCAAAAGTGAAGAATTTATGTATTAGGCTACTTGATTGTTCAAGCTACCTCACAGAAGTGCTCTGTTTGTTAACAGAGTTGTTGAATGTTAAAATAAGGTGAATTAAATAAAAAATAAGGAACATCCTGGATCTGTTTTTTCGCTCTTCTTTATTCTTTTTTTATGTATTAAGTATCGGATCGGGACTCGGTATCGGCAGATACTCAAAATCAAATGACTCGGACTCGAGGGCAAAAAAACCTGATCGGGACATCCCTATTTTTAACGCTACATTGCCACTGTTTTTGTGTGTTTTCATCCTCTTTTTTGTTGCTTTTAGACTTGGGTAAAGCCAACTGGTGAAATTGTGCTCTGTTCAGGTGGGGGTTAAGAAGTTAAGAGGTAAAGAAGAAAATAGACAACAGCAGCCCTAGTTTCAAGATCTTACCATCAGTGCCTCTGTTCATGGGTTTCTTTATGTGTGGTTTAATCTTGGACGGCTGGTCTAGCATGCTTTCCTCTCCATCTCCATCAGCTCCATTAAACTCTGAAGACAAAGACACACAATAAACTTCATTAAAATTTTGAGTTCCAATTGAAAAGCTCCAGACAAGGGCAGAATAATAAAACAACAACATTTATAATAACATCTGAAAACTTCACAAAGAGCAGTGAGCAGGACTAAGGCTGAGTTTTCCTGATAACGTTGTCTCTTAGCACGATACGAAGACTCTTAAGGTATAACTTAACTAAAGGTATACCATTGCTAGGCGTGTTCCCCGAACCATACCTTAGAAAGTTGCTTAAGATATACCCTCTTACGTGCGACGTTACCCGGTGCTGTCCGTGGCGATGCCACTGAATCTGCTGATATCAATGACTCGAGAATCAATTATTCTCTCGTGCAGGGGCTGTTTATGTGAGAAAGCGGTGTTCTTTATAAAAGAAGCACTTCAGAAATAGTGGAAATTGCCTTTATTAGGACTCATGGGATATTATAAAAAAATAATCCAAACTATAATATCCTATAATAGCCTAGCCTACATATTTTTAAATTGTATCATATATTGCTGCCATGATAACCATTTCAAATGTTTACGTGCTTTCTTCTCTTTCCCATTTTTGTTCGCTGAGGTGGAGCTGCGATGAAATATTGTTCTTGTAAATACTTTCCAGCATTTCAGTAATAAAAGTTTACATCTTGCGTACGGTGCTCGGCAGTGATCAAAAAGGATTTAAACAGTGAATTTTGAATCTCTTCTTGTAAAGGCAATTAAATTAAATTACCACACGACCTTGTTTGACAAAAAACAGTAGGTACTAATTTGGCCAGGGATTTTTACGTGGGTTGGGTGAGAAAAAACACTGATATTATGGATTCGGACGGCACTAAAATCACCGACTTATCCCTGTAAATGTTTAAAATACCGGACGAGCCCATGAGAAACAATATTAGCGTCCGAATAGGACTTAACTGACAGTAGCCTGTTTTCACTGGCCTTTAAAGGAACACTTCGACTTTTTGGGACTTTAGCTTATTCACCGTATCCCCCAGAGTTAGATAAGTCCATACATACCTTTTTCATCTCTGTGCGTGCTTTAAGTCTGTTTGACGCACCCACCGCTAGCCTAGCTTAGCACAAAGACCGGATGTAAATGGCTACAGCTAGCATACTAATCCCAATAAGTGACTAAATAACGCCAACATTTTCCTATTTACATGTTGTGATTTGTATAGTCACAGTGTGTACAAATAACAAGGTCACATGAGACACAGACATTTTTTAAACGTTTAAATACTGGGAACTATTTTTTCAGAAGGCGAAGTACTGCTACATGGGCGGAGTGATTAGCGCAGCACCCGAGAAGCCCCGTGGTGATGAGAAGAGAGTTCGCTCAGAGTTGGAGTAAGAGTCAGCAATTACTAGATAGTAAATGCAAAGTTTACAATCATGGGTGTTCGCTGTATTGTAAAGAACTGCGACAATAAACAGGGGAATTCCAACCAAAAACGCTGACCTGATGAATCAGTGGCTACTTGCTCTGGATATAGATCCAAACACACCTGTAGACATCATCAAGGACTATCGCGTTTGCTCAGAACATTTCACTGAGGACGACTATTTTTAAAAAATGGAATTTGCCACACGGACCATGAAACGTGTGCTGAAGGATACGGCCATCCCATCGATAAAGACAGGACAAAGTGGATCACCTGCGGCCGCGGTAAGTGTTCCGTTATGTTTTTTTTTAGATGACTAGCCTACTGTTACAGTGCCATTAGCTAGATGTAATGTAACCTTAGTGACACTAATGCATGAATAGGGTGCTCACTACTAGTATTACAGTTGTACCCGGGCTCCATGAATCCTCTGTAATGTTATGGTGCGTTCACACCGGACGCGAATAGCGCGTGAGGCGCGAGTGATTTCAATGTTTCAAGTCAATGCAAAGACGCGTTATGTGCGTAAAAAATTCCTGCGGCGCGAATGAGGCGTAGAGCGCGGCGCGGTAGACGCGAATACGCCTCATTCGCACGTCAAGTTTTGAAACTTTCGCCTCTGACGCGCGTACATTTCGCTTCAAACTTTTGTTTTTATGCGCGAATGGACACAAAGTGGTCAAGCGTATAACTAGACGCGGCATTTTACGCGCTATTCGCGTCCGGTGTGAACGCACAGTATTGTGCTGTCACAAACGCGCTCTATCGCCTCAGTATAACAAATAAGCGGCGCTAAATGTAACTTTCAGGACTGTAGCCTTCAACTTGGTAATGAATTGGAGGGGGTGATGGGCAGTTTTCATTTTTGAGAAACAGTGACCTTGTTTGTGAAATAGTAGGATAACGTTACTCTCGTTCTGATTCTCCCCTCAACCTCAGTCTGTTCGGCATCTTGTCTAAGTTATATCAGCTTCCAAAGTTTGTAACTCCTCGTCTGTGTATTCTGGCTTAAAACGATATGGTTCTGGATCTTGGTTTGATACCAAATAAAAATCCTCTTACAATTCCTCAAAGTCAGCCATGATCACGAATCACGTTCGCTACTAGCTAGTTAGTCACGTTGGTTTTGTTGACGGAACGGCACTTCTCGGGTGCTGCGCTAATCACTCCGCAGAAGTAGCAGTGCTTCGCCTTCTGAGAAAATAGTTCCCAGTATTTAAACGTTTAAAAAATGTCTGTGTCTCATATGACCTTGTTATTTGTACACACTGTGACTATACAAATCACAACATGTAAATAGGAAAATGTTGGCGTTATTTAGTCACTTATTGGGATTAGTATGCTAGCTGTAGCCATTTACAGCCAGTCTTTGTGCTAAGCTAGGCTAGCGGTGGGTGCGTCAAACAGACTTAAAGCACGCACAGAGATGAAAAAGGTATGTATGGACTTATCTAACCCTGGGGGATACGGTGAATAAGCTAAAGTCCCAAAAAGTCGAAGTGTTCCTTTAAAAACGCTTTTTAATTAAATTAATAATATTGTATAATATAATT
The DNA here is from genome assembly GCF_949319135.1 of Squalius cephalus. Classification (NCBI taxonomy): domain Eukaryota; kingdom Metazoa; phylum Chordata; class Actinopteri; order Cypriniformes; family Leuciscidae; genus Squalius; species Squalius cephalus. The sequence continues at coordinate 6,542,819 of NC_137125.1, forward strand.
AAAAATCTAACAACAATCAGTGTAATGACAATTTTATTCTTTGCATGAAAACACTTGAATTAGCCTAACTGAACACTGTCTGGGTGTATTAAAACTTCAGAATTATATTCGTATAGACCTGCAACAGTGATAAGGTAAAGCTAAGAGTGGTCCAGACCAACCTTACGAACGTATGACTTACAGAAGGTATACTTAACTAAGAACATTTCGGGAAACACGTATTAACGATAAGGTACAGCTTAAAGGGATAGTTCACCCAAAAATGAAAATTCTGTCAGTAATTACTCACCCTCATGTTGTTCCAACCCCGTAAGGCCTTCGTTCATCTTCAGAACACAGTTTAAGATATTTTTGATTAAATCTGAGAGCTGTCTCACTCCTCCATAGGCTTCTAAGACATTATAACTTGCTGGCCCAGAAAAGTTATTAAAGGAGTCATAACCTAGTATTACCTTGGATACCTACTGCTGTATTATAGTCTTTCAGGCCCTTCTAAAAAAGAAAAGTGGAAAAAAAAAAAACACAGAGCTCCTCAGACCCTTATTTCTGAAGGCATTATTGTCTCACGAGATCTGATGCGATATTTTTGCTGTCGTGGACGGTCATTTTAATAATGCAAATGAGGGGCGCGTTGATTGGTGGCAGGAAGGAGGGGGGTTGACACCGCAGGTGACGCTTTAGCATATCATTACAAAATGACATCATGGCGCAAGTTATGAATGAACCCGACCTGGCCGCGACCGGCTTCCCGGCCAGTGTATAAGCGTTAGGCAAACAATATACAATAGCCGAATTCATGATGATCTCAGTCATTTGTTGTTTGCAAAGTAACGTTAGCAGCCATTCCCCATGTTTACCTCGAAGCTAATACTCCCGCTAGCATACAATAGCCGCATTAGCAGTTAGCTGCTGTTTGTTACACACAGTAGAGCAATAAAAACTCAGTCTTACCGTTTCAATTGCAGGCAAGCCTCTGATGGTGGGAATTGCACCTTTTTCCAAACAGAGCTTCGAGGCCAACTTCGCCTGATATTGCCCCAAATTTGTGTATGATTCCTGTGTGAAATGTTTAGCGCAGACTCCTAACGATAAGCCAGTTGAAAGGGTTGTTGGGACAGCGTCATTTAAAAATGAATTTCATGCACTGGTCCCTGATAGTTTGGTCCGTTTTTGGTAGAGAAAACACATTTACATGTTGTTTGTGGCAGTCAACCACAGGTGTGTACTCATTTCTCCATCTTTCTCGACTGAACTGAATATGAGGGGGAGAGGGGCGGGCTTCCCGCGGCATAGGTTTGCGGTGTCCATATATGGTATATCCTGCCCCGTCATGACGTCAAGACGGGGCTGAAATCAAAATCTCGTATTTGAGTGCGCGTGCACGCGCGCTGGTTTATTTACCCTGAGGTAAACAAACGCTTCACTTTTAAATATCGGCTTCCCGGCCAGTGTATAATCGTTAGGCAATCATAACATACATTGATTCTCGTGGAAAAGTGAAAATTGCAGGTTATGACTCCTTTAAAGAGATCGTTAATATAGTCCAAGTGACTACAGTGGCTCAATCTTAAGTTTATAAAGCGACGAGAATACTTTTTGTGCGCCAAATCAAACAAAAATAACGACTTTATTCCACTATTCATTTCCTTCTCTCTGGGCCTCGAGTGAGTTAACGTAGTGTTTTAGCGCAGCGCTTCTGTTTTGTACGTCACACGCTGGTCACACGTAGGCTCACTATTGGGCGACGCTGGTCATGTGTGATACGTGGTGACGTGCAACACAGACGCGCTACGCTATTACACTACGTTAACTCACTCGAGGCCCAGAGAGAAGGAAATTAATAGTGGAATAAAGTCGTTATTTTTGTTTGTTTTTTGCGCACAAAAAGTATTCTCGTCGCTTTATAAACTTAAGATTGAGCCACTGGAGTCACTTGGACTATATTAACGATCTCTTTAATAACTTTTCTGGGCCAGCAAGTTATAATGTCTTAGAAGCCTATGGAGGAGTGATCCAGCTCTCAGATTTCATCAAAAATATCTTAATTTGTGTTCCGAAGATGAACGAAGGTCTTACGGGGTTGGAACAACATGAGGGTGAGTAATTACTGACAGACTTTTCATTTTTGGGTGAACTAACCCTTTAAGCTGTAATTTAAGAACGACGTAGCGTTAAGGAGGTTTCGGGAAACCCAGCCCAAGTCTAAACCTGGACTAAACCCAGTATTGTTTAAGTACTGGTACTAATTAAAATGAATAAAGTTAACTAAAGTAATCATACCATCAGTGCCTTTGGGTCTCTTTCGGTGTGGTTTAACCTTGGACGGCTGGTCTAGCATGCTTTCCTCTTCGTCTCCATCAGCACTATCTAACTCTGAAGACAAAGACACAATAAACTTCATTAAAATGTTGAGTTCCAACCTAAAAGCTCCAGACAAGGGCAGAATAATAAAAAATACATTTATAATAACATCTGAAAACTTTAGTCACAAAGAGCAGTGAGCAGGACCAAGTCTAAACCTGGACTAAACCCAGTATTGTTGAAGTACTGGCACTAATTAAAATGAATAACGTTAACTAAAGTAATCATACCATCAGTGCCTTTGGGTCTCTTTCGGTGTGGTTTAACCTTGGACGGCTGGTCTAGCATGCTTTCCACTCCGTCTCCATCAGCACTATCTAACTCTGAAGACAAAGACACAATAAACTTCATTAAAAAGTTGAGCTCCAACCTAAAAGCTCCAGACAAGGGCAGAATAATAAAAAATACATTTATAATAACATCTGAAAACTTTAGTCACAAAGAGCAGTGAGCAGGACCAAGTCTAAACCTGGACTAAACCCAGTATTGTTGAAGTACTGGCACTAATTAAAATGAATAACGTTAACTAAAGTAATCATACCATCAGTGCCTTTGGGTCTCTTTCGGTGTGGTTTAACCTTGGACGGCTGGTCGAGCATGCTTTCCTCTTCGTCTCCATCAGCACTATCTAACTCTGAAGACAAAGACACAATAAACTTCATTAAAATGTTGAGTTCCAACCTAAAAGCTCCAGACAAGGGCAGAATAATAAAAAATACAGTTATAATAACATCTGAAAACTTTAGTCACAAAGAGCAGTGAGCAGGACCAAGTCTAAACCTGGACTAAACCCAGTATTGTTGAAGTACTGGCACTAATTAAAATGAATAACGTTAACTAAAGTAATCATACCATCAGTGCCTTTGGGTCTCTTTCGGTGTGGTTTAACCTTGGACGGCTGGTCTAGCATGCTTTCCACTCCGTCTCCATCAGCACTATCTAACTCTGAAGACAAAGACACAATAAACTTCATTAAAAAGTTGAGTTCCAACCTAAAAGCTCCAGACAAGGGCAGAATAATAAAAAATACATTTATAATAACATCTGAAAACTTTAGTCACAAAGAGCAGTGAGCAGGACCAAGTCTAAACCTGGACTAAACCCAGTATTGTTGAAGTACTGGCACTAATTAAAATGAATAACGTTAACTAAAGTAATCATACCATCAGTGCCTTTGGGTCTCTTTCGGTGTGGTTTAACCTTGGACGGCTGGTCTAGCATGCTTTCCACTCCGTCTCCATCAGCACTATCTAACTCTGAAGACAAAGACACAATAAACTTCATTAAAATGTTGAGTTCCAACCTAAAAGCTCCAGACAAGGGCAGAATAATAAAAAATACATTTATAATAACATCTGAAAACTTTAGTCACAAAGAGCAGTGAGCAGGACCAAGTCTAAACCTGGACTAAACCCAGTATTGTTTAAGTACTGGCACTAATTAAAATGAATAACGTTAACTAAAGTAATCATACCATCAGTGCCTTTGGGTCTCTTTCGGTGTGGTTTAACCTTGGACGGCTGGTCTAGCATGCTTTCCACTCCGTCTCCATCAGCACTATCTAACTCTGAAGACAAAGACACAAACTTCATTAAAAAGTTGAGCTCCAACCTAAAAGCTCCAGACAAGGGCAGAATAATAAAAAATACATTTATAATAACATCTGAAAACTTTAGTCACAAAGAGCAGTGAGCAGGACCAAGTCTAAACCTGGACTAAACCCAGTATTGTTGAAGTACTGGCACTAATTAAAATGAATAACGTTAACTAAAGTAATCATACCATCAGTGCCTTTGGGTCTCTTTCGGTGTGGTTTAACCTTGGACGGCTGGTCTAGCATGCTTTCCACTCCGTCTCCATCAGCACTATCTAACTCTGAAGACAAAGACACAAACTTCATTAAAAAGTTGAGCTCCAACCTAAAAGCTCCAGACAAGGGCAGAATAATAAAAAATACAGTTATAATAACATCTGAAAACTTTAGTCACAAAGAGCAGTGAGCAGGACCAAGTCTAAACCTGGACTAAACCCAGTATTGTTGAAGTACTGGCACTAATTAAAATGAATAACGTTAACTAAAGTAATCATACCATCAGTGCCTTTGGGTCTCTTTCGGTGTGGTTTAACCTTGGACGGCTGGTCTAGCATGCTTTCCACTCCGTCTCCATCAGCACTATCTAACTCTGAAGACAAAGACACAATAAACTTCATTAAAATGTTGAGTTCCAACCTAAAAGCTCCAGACAAGGGCAGAATAATAAAAAATACATTTATAATAACATCTGAAAACTTTAGTCACAAAGAGCAGTGAGCAGGACCAAGTCTAAACCCGGACTAAACCCAGTATTGTTGAAGTACTGGCACTAATTAAAATGAATAAAGTTAACTAAAGTAATCATACCATCAGTGCCTTTGGGTCTCTTTCGGTGTGGTTTAACCTTGGACGGCTGGTCTAGCATGCTTTCCACTCCGTCTCCATCAGCACTATCTAACTCTGAAGACAAAGACACAATAAACTTCATTAAAATGTTGAGTTCCAACCTAAAAGCTCCAGACAAGGGCAGAATAATAAAAAATACATTTATAATAACATCTGAAAACTTTAGTCACAAAGAGCAGTGAGCAGGACCAAGTCTAAACCCGGACTAAACCCAGTATTGTTTAAGTACTGGCACTAATTAAAATGAATAACGTTAACTAAAGTAATCATACCATCAGTGCCTTTGGGTCTCTTTCGGTGTGGTTTAACCTTGGACGGCTGGTCTAGCATGCTTTCCACTCCGTCTCCATCAGCACTATCTAACTCTGAAGACAAAGACACAATAAACTTCATTAAAATGTTGAGCTCCAACCTAAAAGCTCCAGACAAGGGCAGAATAATAAAAAATACAGTTATAATAACATCTGAAAACTTTAGTCACAAAGAGCAGTGAGCAGGACCAAGTCTAAACCTGGACTAAACCCAGTATTGTTGAAGTACTGGCACTAATTAAAATGAATAACGTTAACTAAAGTAATCATACCATCAGTGCCTTTGGGTCTCTTTCGGTGTGGTTTAACCTTGGACGGCTGGTCTAGCATGCTTTCCTCTTCGTGGTCCTCTCTGTCAGAGTGTTCAGACACTGAAGACAAATACATATTCATGTCACTTATGTGGAGTGCCCACTTTAAACATTATCTTAAAGTTGTTGCACTGAATGGAAGAAGTATATTAATCCACTTATAGTTTAGACAGTGCCTATCTTGTGTTATGTGTTACAGTTAACTAGTATTGCAGACAGTATTGTACAACATAGATGCTGTTACATACCGGAGTGGCGCTCCTCTTCGCTCCTTGATCGAATCTCTGTTTGGGCTGTAAAAAAAAAGAAAAAGAAGTAGTTAGAAGTCATATGATGCTTATAGAGACATGAATTTTTTTTTTTTTAACAGTGCAGACCATAGACTGCTGAATCCAGGGTCTGAAGATTGTTTCCTTTAAGTGCTTCGGCTCCACCTTCCATTGCAAATAGAAGCTTTCCAACTTTAGCTACTTGGAAGGTTTTATCAGTCTGCCTGTAGTAGTTACAGTGTACCCTGATGTCATGTCCCATAAACTTCGCTACCTGCTCAAGCTCTTGGTTGGAGAGGTCCAGCAGCTGGCACAATGTTGCCACATGCTTTCGCAGGTTGGTGGATCTGAGCAGTTGTGGATTATCCACTTTACATTCAATTGAAAATTTTCTCAAACAGTCACAGCCACGAATATTTGTTTGGGTGCCAATGTTTGCAAACAAAAATGGATTGTCCTTAAGAACCCCAACTTTGTCCCTGAGCGCAATCATGAAATCGATGGACGCTTTAGTGCGGTCAAGAAACAGAACAGGTACTTTCCGACCTCTTTTTCCTCTTGTCACCATCCTAGTTAGCCTGTGACTCAACATTTTCTCCACAGGAGACAGCGTCTCATAAATGTCCTTGTTGACTTGGCCAGAGTCAGCTTTCAGGAACATCTCTAGTGTTATCCTTGATGCTTCTCCCTCACGTTTTTTGTTGAAGACTATGACTTGAGCCAGAAGACTTTCACTGAGTCTTCTGTATGCAGCCACTGTTACAGTCTGTTTAAGATCAGCCTTTGCTTTATCTTCTATAGCCCTCAGATGATTCTGCAGCGCAAGAATGTCTTTAGTTAAAGGAACACTTTCATCTTTGTTCCATTTGTTTTGTTCCATGGAACTGTGGGCATTTGTTGCAACATAGTTTGACCACATTTTGTCGAGAAGCTCCTTAAACTTCTTAGTCTTTTTTTCAGCAACAACATCTGACACCATCATACAATGAGCGATCCAGGTCTCAGTTGCTGCTTTGAGTGAAAAGCCTATTTTCACTGCGGTTGAAGGTTTTCCGTACTCTGTCTTGTCTGAGTTGAAGTGTGACACTTTTCTAGCTGCTGCTATTGCCAGGTTAAATTTGGTTGGATCACATAAGTCTTTGAGTCCTCCAATTTTTTGGTTAATTTTCTTAGCTGCCAGGACAAAGCGACCCAGTTCCCTCAATTTCTGTGCAATATAGCGATGTTGAGATTGTTCACGTCCTTTTCGAGCAAACAGTGAATCTCCATATTTACATATCATCTCATCCCCTCGAACGTGGGCAGTGATATTGTCTTGTAACATGTTATGGATTACATTTTGGACTCCATCTGATGATGTCTGTATTGGAAGAAGTTTGGAAGAAACAGTTTGGATGCGCTTTCTTTTTGTTCCTACGTCTGAGTTTTCCTTTTTATCCCTACAAGTTTTGTCATGTCTCCATAGGTCTACTTTTTTAAACATAGCAAAGCAGTGCTGGCAGGGCAAATAGTCACTAACTGATGAGTTTTCAGAGGGCTGTTTCCATGTGACGATCTCCCCTTTACCCTCCTTTAGGACTTCCTGATTATGTCGCCAGTCACCCTTATTTCTTAAAGACTCAAGACGTTTCTTTCTCTCTTTGGAGCCAAGTGGAAAGCTGAAAGCGTGGGCAACATCAGCTTCATCCATGTGCTTCAACTGTAAATGGCGGGCCATTTTTTTATTTATTTTTTCGCAGTAAACACAGTAATGTGCTTTGTCCCACACTCTTTTACCATTATTTTTTTGGCAAGTTTTAACTCTCAGTTCAACGGTCTCTGTGTTGTTCTTGCAACGATCCTTTTTTGAATATGTTTTTGATGGTTGACGTTTAGACTGTGTTAGTTTTGGTTTTGACTCACATGACAGGCTGGAGCACATTGAGACTATGCTGCAGGATGAAGAGGAGTCTGGACTCCCTGGAGGAGGCTTGTACTCCTCACCATCACTATGACAACTAGACATTTCTGAAGCTTCTTCATCTTCTTGATGAGGTGAGCTCACAGTAGAATCAGGAATATCCTTCTCCGGGGCCTTTACCTGCAACATAACAATTTCAACATATTACCTGCCTGCATGAAGATTTGACCTAAATGAATGTCCAAAATGTTTAAAACCAAGAACAAGTATCACTTTCAGTCAAGTTTGGTAAAAGTGCAATCATCTAGAAACAGCTGTTTTTGATTAAAACTGCTCTTGTTCATTTATATATATATACAGGTGCTGGTCATTAGAATATCATCAAAAAGTTGATTTCAGTAATTCCGTTAAAAAAGTGAAACTTGTATATTATATAGACTCATTACATGCAAAGTGAGATATCTCAAGCCTTTATTTGTTATTATTTTGATGATTATGGTTTACAGCTTGTGAAAACCACAAAATCAAAATCCCAGAAAATTAGAATATTACATGAAATCACACAGTAATTACACAGTGATACCATGGTCATTGAGCCAGGTGTTGGTTCTGTTGGCAGTGTGGGCCGGTGCAAATCCTGCTGGAGAATGAAGTCAGCATCTCCGTAAAGCTTGTCTGCTGAAGGAAGCATGAAGTGCTCTGGACATGTCCTGGTAGACGGCTGCGTTGAGTGGACAGCACAGTGGACCAACACCAGCCGATGACATGGCTCCCCAAACCAACACAGACTGTGGAAACTTCACACTGGACTTCAAGCATCTTGGATTGTGTGCCTCTCCATTCTTCCTCCAGACTCTGGGACCTTGGTTTCCAAATGAGATGCAAAATTTGCTCTCATCAGAAAAGAGGACTTTGGTCCACTGTGCTTTATTAAATCCAGAGTCAACGCAGCCGTCTACCAGGACATTTTTAGAGCACTTCATGCTTCCTTCATTCTCCAGCAGGATTTGCACCTGCCCACACTGCCAAAATAACCAAAACCTGCTTCAATGACCATGGGATTACTGTGTAATTACTGTGTGATTTCATGTAATATTCTAATTTTCTGAGATTTTGATTTTGTGGTTTTCATAAGCTGTAAGCCATAATCATCAAAATTATAACAAATAAAGGCTTGAGATATCTCACTTTGCATGTAATGAGTCTATATAATATACAAGTTTCACTTTTTTAACGGAATTACTGAAATAAATCAACTTTTTGATGATATTCTAATTTTATGACCAGCACCTGTATGTATATATATATATATATATATATATATATATATATATATATATATATATATATATACAGGGCCTGAAGTTAACTTTTTTGACCACCCGCCACAGTGACTTTTTACCAGCCAGTTTTTTTGTTTGTTTTTTTTTTGCCTCATAAAAGGTGAAAAAAAAAGGAACTGCACAAACATTTGTTCTTTAACTTGTAAGAATACACATTTAAGTGCTGTCAAGTTATTAACGAGATCCATACAAGTAATAATAACTCTTAGAATACAGATATAGACCGAGTGCAGCTCGTAGGCTATGTAAACTAATCAGCAAGTACTCCAGTCTTTGGTGTCTTATGATCCGTCAGAAATCATTCTAATATGCTGATTTATGATCAATGTTGGAAACAGTTGTGCTGCTTAATATTTTTTTATAACCTGAAATACTTTTTTCAGGATTATTTGATGAATAAAAAGTTAAAAAGAACTGTATTTATTTAGAATAGAAATCTTTTGTAACAATATACACTACCGTTCAAAAGTTTGGGAACAATAACTATTTTTTTTAAAGAAATTAGTACTTTAATTCAACAAGGATGCGTTAAATTGATAAAAGGTGATGGTAACGATTTATATTGTTAGAATTTTTTTTATTTTGAATAAATGCTGTTTTTATGAATAAATGCTGTTAACGTTTTACTCATCAATGAATCCTGAAAAAAGTATTCCAAAAAAATATATTAAACAGCACAACTGTTTCCATCATTGATAATAACTGAGTATCAAATCATCATATTAGAATGATTTCTGAAGGATCATAAGACACCAAAGACTGGAGTACTTGCTGATGAAAATTCAGCTTTGCATCACAAAAATAATTTACATTTTAAAATATATTAAAAAAGAGAACCATTATTTTAAATTGTAATAATATTTCATAATACTGTTTTTTTTTTTTTTTTTTAACTGCAGGCTTGATGAGCATAAGAGACTTCTTTCAAAAACATTAAAAATAGTAATGTTTCCAAACTTTTGACTGGTACTGTATATATATATATATATATATATATATATATATATATATATATATATATATGAGAAAAGGTCTCATAAGCCACCCCCTTCCCTGCTTGTGTTTTTGCTCATTTCAAAAAATATTTGCCATCATCTGAAAACTACAAAAAATAATAGAGTTACAGTGATATGTAAAAAGAGCTTGTTGCTCTATCAACACTCTAGTTTTCTAAAAACTAACGTTAGACCTTCACCAAACTGAAAGCTCCTGTTTTAACTTAAGCAATATGGACTTTATTTTTTAACATGTTAATGCTTATTACAGTTGCATAAACTCTTTGTGATCATGCATAATTGTTAAAGGGGGTATTATGCTTTAGAAATTTATTTGGCCATAATCCCAAACACATCATTATTTTACACTATAGAAAATGCTGTATTGAAACATGAAATTGCAACGCGTGTAACTTACACAGGACACGCGGCCCTTGCCTGAAAATAGCCATTGGGGAAAAATTCAGAAATACTCAAAATGCTTGAAAGGTCCGAAACATAATTCCAGCTATGTTTTTAATGAGGGAACAACATTGTAACATGCTTAAAAGCTCTAAAAAGTAGACTTTTCCATAATCCCCCTTTGACGCAGCCTTGCCGCGACATGCATGTTCACAACTAGTCAGCCACAGTTCACGGTCACAACAAGATAATACGATAGTAAAAAGTACTTACAACTGTTGATGCTCTCTCACATTTTTCGTGGTGATTTCTTAGATTTCGTATCCTTCGTCGTAACCGTTCCAACGCACTTTTGTGTTCCATTTTCTTTTGCTCCTAGTGCTAAACTGAGGATAATTCGCTCGGTAACTTTCTCGTGTAACAAATACTGCGCTCTGATTGGATAATTACCATGCAGTACAAAAGTGTTCTGATTGGTCGAGTCCACCTGCATTGCGCATTTTTTTTTTCTTGTTTTTTTTTGTTCTTGTTTTTTTTTTAAAGTGAGCTGTAAGTGTTAAACCAATAGACTATACATCTTACTATTTTGACATGTTTTACATAAACGAGGTGACCTGATAAATATGTTACAATTTTTAAGATTTAATTTGTTAAAATACTAAAGAAATATCTTATATAGTATCCAGGACTAAATCCCTCTAGATTTTTAGGTGTGATATTATGTGCACAGTGACTGCTCGCGGAGCGCTCTGATTGGCCGATCCTAAATGGGGCCTCTCAAAATGAAACATTGTTGCAAACTGGGCTGGAGCTGCAGGGGCAGGCTCTAGTCAACTCAGGATGACCTGAAAATCCACAATCACAAACATCTCTGTATGTAGTGTTAGATTGAATTGAATTGTTCACATAATTATAAATATAATTACAACTTAACTTTTTTAACAGACTATTTTTTAAGTTATATTAAAATAAACAGAAATTAATTATTTCTGAAAGATTGGATTTTTGCCTTTAAAAAAATCACATAATGCATCAAGTGTACCTCTCTTCTTTAAGAGCCTATGAATAAAAAAAGGCTTTAAAAAGAAAAAGGGTATTAAATATACAGCATATAGCATAAACTAAACACTAATAAAAAATAAGTTAATATAAATGCTTATTACTAACAAAAAAAGTTATCAACAGCTCACTTACTTTCTCCTGTCTTACAATGTGTTTGATACTTTCCGGTCAGGATTTGGGCCCCACCACAGCACTGAGACAGCTCTGACAAATGATATCCGCATGAATACCAACGCAGGCGAAGGAAATACAACTCTATTAGTCCAGTGCTCCAGTCTCTTCTCCGGCTTCCTGCCGCTCAGAGAATAAAATTCAAAACTTGTGTATTGTGTACAAGTCTTTTCATGGTTTAGCACCACAGTACATCTCTGAGATGTTAGAGCCATTTGAAACATTGCAGGCCCCGAGAACTTCAGGGAGGGGTCTCCTGGTGGTCCCCAGAGTCAGGAGTAAACACGCTGAGGCTAAAGCTAAAGTCTGGAACAGTCTTCATGAGTATGTGAGACAGGCATCAACTCTGACAATGTTCAAATCCAGGCTGAAAACAGTTCTGTTCACCCGTGCGCATATGACACTGAAAGTATCTATTTTATCTGCTCTCTTGCTTTTTACAGTAATACATTTTTATGTTGATGTTTTATGGATTGATTTTATCTGCTTTAATTTAATTTGATTTATCCTTTATTTATAGCTACAGGTTAGTCCCTTGTGACTCATGTCTCACTTTCAAGAGAGACCAGTTTCAAACATATTATAAACAGTTAAATAAAAATACAAAAGTTTCACAGATACATCATGACATGGCTTAAAATTTCTAATTAAAACAACAGCAATTTCCTATAGACACATTTTCCAGACCGTTTAATACAACTCTAAATTCTCCAAGTGTGACCAGGCTGGACAGCTTCAGATCCTGCTGAAGCTTGTTCCAGCTGGAGGGACCTGAGAAGGAGACAGTCTTTTTCCCCAGCTCTGTGTGCACTGCAGGGACACTAAAGGACAAAAAGTCCTGGGAGTGGAGTCTGCGATGGCAAATTCTGCATGTAAAGTACGATGGCACTAGATGGAGAATAGATTTGTAAATAAACAGATACCAGTGCAAGAGTCTGCGCATGTATAATGAGGGCCATTTCACCAGCGAGTACGGTGAGTTGAGAATTTAATGTCTGTGATAATAAACCTTAGCGCTCCATGATACACTGCATCTAGCATGCCCAAAGAGCTGACAGAGGCATTCATGTAAACAATATCTCCATAATCTAAGACACTCATAAAGGTGGCAGACACTGACTGTTTTCTGACTTGATAAGAGAAACATGACATATTTCGATAAAAGAAACCAAGTTTGAGCTTGAACACATTGTTTATGACCAAATAATTCAAGAACCAACCTGTGGTCTTGTCTGTGAATCTGATGTCCAAAAGCCTTTGACACAACTTCACACAACTTCCACAGCACAGTAATTCCTTTGCCTCAAGAGCTTCAAAGAGCTTCATCATTGAGAACCTTTAATGTGGCAGTAACTGACCCATGACCCTTTCTAAAGCCAGAAGCCAGACTGATAAGGCGATAAGATGTTATTGGAACATAAGTGATGCTTCACCTGCTTATTAACTAATTTTTTTAGAGTTTTTGCTAATACACACAATTTTGAAATAGGTCTGTAGTTATTTGGAGAAGTTGGGTACTCGCCTTTTAGCAGAGGTTAAAAAAAGCCTTTTTCCAAATGCCAGGAACAGAGTTTTAAGTAAAAAGTAGGGAGAGACAAACCTCTCATTGTGCATGATCCTTCTGGGGTATGCCAGTGTGATCACTTAGGGTGATAGCAGCAGAGCAACCCAGAACTTAAAAAAAATGTGTTAGTCTGTAGGAAGATTGTCATTCATCATTTGAGTGCCTTCTCCTGAATCCTGAGATTTCATCTCTATTCCATTGGATTAATCCTATAACCTTCACCTGTTGTGGTATAGTCATTGACTTATTAGCTCAGTCTAACCAACTATAACGTATCAATAACTTGTCTCTTCTGTGAGCTTTGTGTTGGTATCATTAAAGAGTGCAATATCTGCACTTAAAGGTCGTAGGCCTATAGCTTTTGTATTATCTTTGAAACAGATCGTAACTGCATTCAATTTGGGGAAAATAATTTTTTACTTTTTTGTGGTGTCATATGGGCAATACCTTTTCCTATGATGTGCTGCTCTTGGTTTGTTAGTGGGTGAACCTAACCCTAACCCTAACCCTAACCCTAACCCTAACCCTTGCCAACAAACAACAACAAAAGAACACAATTTATGTGATTTTTCCCTCATGTCCCACCCACTTCCCTTTAAGGGAAAACAAACAAAAGAACAAATAAGCAAAAATAAAAAATGCATTGTTACACTTAATATATGATAATAATATTACAAATAACAGTAATAATAGTAGGCCTATGGATGCCATGTTTTTTTTTATTATCTATTTTTTATTTGTATTGGTAAATCCATAAATAAATAAATAGAATCAAATACATACTTCTTTCTTCACTGTAACCCTTTACTGTAAATTTACAGCGAATTTCCTACAGAATTGTACTGTATTTCCATAATAGAGTATTAGGCTGTATCTTTTACACATTTCTGTTTTCAACCCGATAAATTCGTAATACAGTATCTATCATACTGTAAAGGCATTGCATTGTAGGATTGATTTCTTTCGCGCTCAACTCAGTTCAAATGTGACGCGAGCATACTGTAGCTAGCTACTAGCAGCTACAGGCAAACTTGTTTTGTCAGCGGGATTCAGCTGAACAGAATAATCATTCCTGTCATCAAGATAAACAGTGTCTGCGAATCTGTGAGCATTGTTTAAGCTTTTGTGAGCTTCGGTTCGTGTTTCAAACATTAGTTGCCTGTGACGCAGCAGAAAATGGACGACGTTAACGGTACATGAAGACGGTTGGAAGAGTCATCTCTAAATAATCTAACCTGCGCGTGACGATAAGTGGGATTTAGAGTTTGAGAAGATGGAGAATTGTTCAACTGAGTGATACGGTAAGCCAATATATATATATGTTTTTTGCGTTCGCATTTCTGCATTGTTTCCACGTAACGTTAGGCCTAACGTTATTTGGTTTGATTTTGCGAACGCGGTTTACTACCGCGGCCGCGCAAACAATTCGCTCTGTTCCACCTGTTTACCAAGTAACTTAGCCTAACGTTAACGTTAACTTCGATATTTCACATAATAGGAAACATTCACCATGTTTTTTGCATGACCTGCTTTTGATATATATATTTTTCGTTTCAGGCTTTGTAATCTGATGACGGTCCAGTGCTAATGTAAGTGCTTTTAAGTAACGTTAGTGTTACAGTTATAGTCTATCTGTGGTAACACAAAAATGCTATCAAATGCTGTCAGTTCTGTGATCGTGCTTTTGAATCTGAATTTTGCCAGCACATGAAAATCCATGTTCCTAATGTTGTTTTCAAATGTAGTATTCCTGATTGCAATGTCATGGTCCTACAACTACTCCCACACTTCAAAGAGAAGTTAGACGGTGTTATCCTTCAAGCAGAAATAGAGATTATTCAACACATCTCATTAATCTGTAATATGTTTTATGTTTTGGTTCTGTTGATCATGGCTGTGCTGTCCTTTTTAAAAAATTGTTTCAGGAATTTACAACGCTGATGTCCAGCAATCTACATTTGCCAGAAAGTCCACGACTTATTTCCTGGTATGTAAACATTAAAGGGGTAGTTTTAGCCAAAAATGAAAAGCCATCATTTACTCACCCCACTGCAAAATATGTTTTTCTTAATTAGTGTTTTTTTTCTTGTTTCCAGTCCAGATATCTAAAATTCTTACATGAAGAAGTATTTAATAGACAAGTAAAAATTGTCTTGTTTTCTGAAAGAATAAGTCAAAATTAAGTGAGTTTATGCTTAAAACAAGCAAAATAAAATGCCAGTGCGTTTTAGCGTTCTAACCCTAATCAATTTAAATTTTTAGGTGAAAAACTTATAGAACTATGAATATACAACTACATCGAACCACAGTGGAACCCACTATAGTTAATTTAATTATTAATATTATTTATTAATATTATTTATAATTATTAATATATATATATTTTTTTTTCAATTACAGGTCAATCTCTACGCAACCAGTGCTGGACATTACGTTTGGAAGGTCAAGGTGTGTGTGAAGGATCACAGCCTAACTTCATCACTGGCCTGGCAGCGCTGTTTGCCTCCTCCTATAACTTCAGCTTGCAGTACCAGGAAGAGGCAGCACCTTGAGTTTGTTCAGAGGTTTGTCATTGGCATATTTGCCATTCATATGGCTGAATTAGACTGAATTGTGACTTGTCTTGTCTTGTGTCTTGACAGTATTTATTAAGCTGACTACTGGTATAAACAATATGGCCCTGGTTTCCATACTGGGCTTAGCTTTAGCCAGGTCTAGGCCTTAATAAAATTAGGGTATTTAAGCAGCTTTTATAAAAATGTCTAATAAAAAAAAAACATTACTGGTGTGCATCTTGAGACAAAACAGTGGCAGTCATATTTTAAGATATGTCAGTGCAAGTTGTTTTCAGTTGACAGATTAGTGAAAATTAATTACTCACCCTCATGTCGTTCCAAACCTGTAAGACCTTCGTTCATCTTCAGAACACAAATGAAGATATTTTTGATGAAATCTGAGAGGTTTCTGAACCACCCATAGACAGCGACGTCTTTGCAACTGGCCCAGAAAGGTGGTAAAAACATCGTTTAAATAATCCATGTAACTACAGTGGTTCAACCTTAATATTATGAAGCGACGAGAATACTTTTTGTGCACAAAAAAAAAAAAAAAAACGACATTATTCAACAATCTCTACTCTTTCACGTCATTCTCCTACGCTGTTGACGTAGTGTAAACAGTGTCAAGTCACCTTCATTAATATAGCGCTTTTAACAATATAGATTGTTTCAAAGCAGCTTTACAGTTATAATAGGAGATTACAGTAACATAGATTGTTTAGGCTTTACAGCAGTTCTAGAATAAAGTTATTAGATCGACTATTTTTGACCATCAAAATGCAGGCGGACACAGCTTCAGCGAGTTTTTAGTAAACTCTGTGTACACAAACACTGTTCTCAATGCTGGAGTTCATGTGTAGAGCCCCTGGTGATACTTCCAGCACAGTTTCATGTTGTGTCAAGCCTTCTTAGTGTTTTAAAAATAGCGATTTAGATGCTATCATAGTCGTACCCCATTCACTCCCATTCACAAGGCAATTTGACCGAAAACGAAAATACGGTCAAACTTAATAGTGTCGTTTCCATCCTAATTATGCTTTTGTAGCAAATTAGCTGTATGAAATATTAATAATAATCAATAATACCTAGTTATAATTGATTATGAATATTTGGATCAGTTAATATAATTAACTTACTGTCGTAAATTAATATTACAATCAATTAGCCTGTTTGTCCCGTGAACACTCAGGATTAATTATTTATTAACTCTAAGAAATGTAAATTTCCGGGGCATGGGAAATGTCTTTCTTAATTTACAGTAGGGCAATTCCACGCAAAACTGTCACATCCATAACGCCAGCACAATGCCATTGTATTTAGTTGGCGTTATGGATGTGACAGTTTTGTGTGGAATTGCCCAGTACTAAAAAAAGCAGTAGCCAAGATCTAAAAGATTAGTGACTCCAGTTATGAGCTTGAGACACGGACAACTTTACGTGTGACATGAACAAGATTTTATTAACTAGTCTAAACACTTAAACTACTCTAACATACACACACACACATGCATACAGTTTACCAAGGGAAAGAGAGCTGAAGCAGAATACAGGAAAGCAAGAAGTTATAGCATTGTTAGTAGAGATGCACCGATTGATCCGCTGGTGACCGTAATTGGCCGATTTTCACGTGATCGGCCATGACCGGCGACCGGCCGGTCAGTCTGACATATGCTGATTTTATGCCGGTCAAATGCACTCGGGCGCCGCATGATTAACCTTTTGAGCGGTATGGTCTCATATATGGGATTTTTATTCCTGTGCCCCTGAGAGTACGGCGCCACATTTAGAGTGTTCAGTGACGTCGCATCACTGCCAGATTCAAACTGTGCTTTTGCGCGTTGGCTGGCGCTGAGCCAGAGTCGGACGCGTTTAGCGCTGTCATATATCACAACTAAGCAGTGTTTTCAACCTCATAATGTTTATTTTAGGTTTCAGATATTTAAATACACATAAGCACAAGTAAAACAATACATTTGGAGTTTGTAAAATACATGCTGATGTCTGTGGAAGCAGCAATAACAATCTATTCAAATATAATTTGCCGACATGTGTTATTCATATCAGACAAATATAGTGGAAGTAACTATATTAGTTTACTCTATTCTTCTCAGTTCACCGGCCACTTTCTTGCATTTATTTCGGGAGAAACTGATGAATTCACGTGCTGTAAATCCGACTGACAGGACAACATTGCGGCGCCCATCTCATGTTATAGATCAAGATTATTTAGGTATAAAGGTTTTTAAACGACCAAACACACTCACTTACACGTATTTGAGAATCGGAATATCAGATAGGCTAGTTGATGACATGGTAAGCAAGTTTGAATCTGTCATACAGTATTATTGTGGCTGCGGTGTATCGCGTGACGCGTCGCCATGGAAACATTAAAGGGAACGTTCGCCTTGATAAAACTCACTCTGGGGGTGGGGGTGTCAGTTATAATATTTTAAACTTACGCGTGAAAGGGTTAAAGAAAAGATCGAAAATAAATATTTGTGTGTGCTGTAAAGTGGTTAGAAAAAAATTAAATCGGAATCGGCTAAAATCGGTATTGGCAGGTCAAACTCAATGAAAAATCGGAAATCGGAATCAGCCTAGAAAATTGTAATCGGTGCATCTCTATTTGTTTGAAATTCAGCAGATCAACAGCTTTGAGCAAACCATCAGTTTAGTTCTAACATGCCCTTCTTTAAAGGGGTAAGGATACTTAATGTATCAAATAATGAGACCGAGTTCGATACTTGCATGTCTCGCCCATTTGAATTAAACCGTCCTGATGCAATTTGTTGAGGCTTCAGTTGATCTTTGCTGATGTGGTCTTGATGAGAGAGAACCAGTGGGAGTCAGAGGATCTTTGGTGAATGGAAAGACAAGGCCGCAGCCTGGCACACGCTTGGTGGGTCCTTAGAGGCTTCTAGTTCAGCATCATCTTCACGTCAGCATTTCAGAAAGGGACTAAGCGAGAGCTAAGAGCTGATCAGTGACTTTAAAGCCTGAAGATGGCACAACCTCTGGAAGTGTGTGAGCCAATGAGAAGATTTCCCTTTGGAGGGAAATTTTACGACCATTGTGTTCTAGCAGGGCATTTGAATATGTAATTTGATTGGAGGTTTAACTCAAGAATCTTTAAGATTCTTATAATATTAATGTGTCACAAAGTTAGCAGAATGTAATGTAAATTAACAAATCGGAGGTGAAGATTGGATTTTATAGATACCAAACATGCCACACATATGATTTTACACTACGTCAACAGTGTAGGAGAATGACATGGAAAAGAAGAGATTATTCAACAATGTTGTTATTTTGGGGTTTTTTTGCGCACAAAAAGTATTCTCGTCACTTCATAATATTAAGGTTGAATCACTGTAGTTAGTGCTATTTACCGATGTTTTTACCACCTTTCTGGGCTTTGACAGTTGCAATGACAATGATGTCAATGGAGGGACAGAAACCTCTCAGATTTCATCAAAAATATCTTCATTTGTGTCCCGAAGATGAATGAAAGTCTTAAGGGTGAGTAATAATGACAGAATTTCATTTTTGGGTGCAAACATGCTATTTTAGTCTGGTAAATGTCATGTTTAACAGTATCATGTAGTTATGTATGCAATAAACATTGCAAGGCTTGCAATTAAAGTTAAATTATTTCTGTCACAAAGGTTTGGGCTGGATTCTGGCAATGTGTGCTCTGTATAAACAGAGTCTATGGCTGCCTTTCCACTGATACTCTGATGGACCTGATGAGGGGATGATATTAAAAGTTGTAGAATAAAACTTCCAAAAGTTTAGTTAGTTGAAAGTGCGCATGTAAACAGACACATTGAGTTGATGTATTTTAACCAGGGCAGAAAAAATATCAGTTATTAATCACAACATCCAACATTGCTTTTTTTTATGTTGTTCAGTTTTATCCAAACAAATTAGTTGTTAAAACCGATATCTGGTTTCTTTTTACACATCTTTTGTGCTGTCTCTCTCTGTCAAAATATATAAACTCAATCCATAATATTTCATTGTTTTTTTTTCTTTTTTTTCTGCCTTTTAGATGCTTTCTTGACATCAGTCCTGAACGTGGATCAAAAACAAAGAAAGGACAAGTAACTTCAAAGATAACTGGCCAAGTTGTGCAAAACAAGAACACCACTGTAAGCCTACAGGTTTCCTCTCTTCTGCGAAACCTTGCAGACTTTGAATGGGATTTCGTTTGCACTTGTATGGACTTCAAAACAGAAACAGCCATTCACTGCCATTATAAAGCTTGGAAGAGCCAGGAGAACGTACACTGGTGTATGAATGAGAGTGTGAATGGGTGACTGGTTCCTTGATGTAAAGCGCTTTGAGTGCCTAAAGCAGGTTGAAAGGCACTTTATAAATGTGACCATTTACCATTTAATTAAGTGAAAGAAACTACATTTAGGCAAAAAAAGGGGTAAATTGACAGCCAATAAGTAGTGCAGGTTTCATTTATTAATAAAAAATTAAACATTCATTAAAAAAAAAAAGATTCCTTGATTGAGACAAAGTAATTGATAACAGCAGCTCTACTCATGTAAAATATATTATGAGGATTGTAAAATATATATAGTCATCATTTTTGTTTCTTTATAAAAGACCATTATCTCTTAAAAAACTTACCAACTAACTTTTTTTGTCTTTTGTGTGACCTGCAATTTCACTGTGTGTTTATTAGATCAATCATATATATATTTTTCATTTGTGGCCCTATTTTCAACATAGAATCACAATATTTGTTATTGTGCACGAGAGGACAATATAAAATCCTAATGTATTGCAGTACTTGTATTGACCACTATGGCGCACTTCAGCATTTCTTCCTGCAGTACTTGTATTGACCACTATGGCGCACTTCAGCATTTCTTCATGCAGTACTAACTTTTGCCAGAGGGGGAGCTCCAGAGTAAATAGTGTGTAAAATTCAGGGGAACAAAACTCATTTTTCTAACATTTTGAGGACTTTCCCTGGAAAGCACCAGGGCAACTTCAGGAACCCTCCTTATGCTTTTTTTACTTTAGCAAAGTGAGGACAGGCCAAAATGTCCTCACTTTGAAAAATTGTCCTCAGTCTGTTGGTCTAAAAGTCGTTGATGTCCTCACTCTGTGGGTCTTACAACACACACACACACACACACACACACACACACACACACACACACACACACACACACACACACACACACACACACACACACACACACACACACACACACACACACGAGAGAAATTGCTACTTACCACTGCTGTGCACTTCCCACGGCCATATTAGACTGTCTCCTCCCACGGAGAAACCGCTCTCCACCTTCTCCTCAATGATGCGCTCCTCATCTGGCACCTGCTCATTGTAGAGCTTGACTGTTTGCAGGAGATAACATTTTAAAAAAGAAAACATGATGCACAAGCATGTGTTTACAGATATCAGAAAGTTACATGAAATACTTATAACTGACTTAAGTAATACATCAAAATGTAAAAAAATCAAATGACTTAAAAGGCATAATATGCCTAATATCTGTCAAATTAAAAGGAAGACATTTTAAAATTAAGGACCTAAAAACACCTATAATACCAAAACAATCCACATAAGACATCTGCAAGTAATAAACAATACACAAATATTAGATGAGTTTTCAACATACCAGTGTGATTATAAAGGCTGGCTTTTTTTTGATGAACATCAAGAAACATTTGTTCAATTGATTTCTGAAGGTTATGTTGGTCATCACATCTGGTACCTACAGAATCTTAAAGCAACAACAATAATACAAGTAAATTATTATGATGTCTTTCAAGTTCAAGTTCAAGTTTATTTAGAGCTCCAAATCACTGTTAACAGTGTCAAAGGAGTTTACAAGCCCACAAATTTATATCAAACAAAAACAGGACAACGCCCCCTTTACTTAATCCTTATGCATGGCAAAGATTCTCACTTATACAATTGCAGTATTAGTAAACTACTTAGAAGAATGTCCATAAAATACTGTACCGTCAGTAGCCCATTGTCTGACATCATGTACCCACTGATGCACGATGTTCTCAGGACAGCCCAGTTCACTGCTCAAATCCTCCAGTTTCTGAGACTCAGCCTCAGCCTTTTTCAAAGTCTGGTGTAAAAAAAAAGATTTTTGACTTTGCAATCTTAAAAAGTGAGGAAAATCATGAAAAGCGTTGTATACATAACTCAGACATAACATAATAGCTTGATGTATCTGCTGGATAGTGCAAGATGAAGGCCTTCCCACTTCCGTCAGTTCCACCCAATAGCATGGACAGTTAGCATGTCATTCCTGGCTTTAAACAACAAAATGATGTGATGGAGGAAAGTCCCATTAATGCTCATGGTATTGCAGTTCATCCACGAATTGACAATTGATTTTTAATTTAAGAGAGATGTAATGCAGTTTTATTAATGTACTGTATGTTAGAATATTTACAACTGTATATTTGCTATGTATTATAATATTTGTAATCTCAGTACGAAGTATTGGACAGTTAGAATAAAAAGAATAAAAAGAAAAAAAGAATAAAAGACAGGTTTCCTAAAATAATATAAGTGAGCAATAATTACCAGATTTTGTCATGTACTTAGTTGTGAGGGCACAACGAGACAGGTAGCCATTTACCATTTCGACCTCCTCCCCTGCAGTTGTGCCAGTGTAGCATGTCTGGTTACACCAGCACCTTCCTGATTTTTGCCAGATTATCTTACAAATCATCATGGCACTTAAATTATAGTCATATACAAATATAAAATATACAAAAATATTTTAAATGGTATGATAAAGAATATGCAGTACCTCACACTTGGTTGAATGAGCCTTGGCGTGCATGACAGAAAGGAATGATCTCACCTGCAGAAAAGGTCTGAGTTCCAACATAGAGACTGCCAACTTCTCAAGGTAAGGCCAATACTTGCAAGCAATATCTGTGCAATAGAACTGTCCATTTGTGGCTGCTTGGAGCTCCTTCTGCAGGTACAGCGGATAACCAAATATTTCCCCCCTGTACATGTTAAGAGCCTTGAGTAGCACTCCATGTCTGCAAACAGCAAACAACCCTCTTCATCCAGGTTGCTAGCTCTTCTGGCCGTTTCACGTGCAGCAGACCACTGACTGGCTCCACAGATCCCTTTGCCATCAGTCTGCATGACACAATAATTCTGGTTAAAACTGAAAGTTGCTATTTTTTCTAACTAGTTATTCATCCATCAGGATGAGTCAGGTTACATCACACCAACTGGCATCTTTGTAATGATCGGTGACGATAAAGGTTTACTTTCAAACTACTACTAAAGAGGAGCTCCAGAAAATGCATCTTCTACTTTCTCTACTGTAGCTACACAAACTAGTTGAAAGGCAGGGTGACAAACTGCATGCATAGTCACTATCTCTTGCAGAGATCCGCTATTACATGACTAAACTAGCCACTTTGGATGCCACCACACCTACCATATCTAATTTAAACCTCAACACAAGATTGCTTGAAAGAGTGCACCATGCTCAAAGTGCTAGTAACAAACTAAGTGTATCATATAAGCTTACACCAACTAGGGATACATTATCTATTTAATAAAACAACAATTATACATTGCAAATTTTGGATATAAATCAAAGGTGCAAAAAACTACATATTTTACTAACACTTTTCATTTTACTCCTGATCTCATCAGCAAAATGGTGTACATCAGTGTCCTTGGCAATGAAGGTGCCATCAAAATAGGGTTCCTCTGACCTAGATAGAATGAGAAAAATATATATGTTCAGTGTCAGACATGCCGAAATCGGTACACTTTTCTGTTGCCATCTGCACAAAGAGCAAGCATGTTGGGTGTACATGCTGGGCAAGTGAAGTGCTCTTTTCTCACACTGGTACTGGCAGAATGTGTATTCCATGAAGCTTCTTTGGAATACGTCTCCATGTATTTTCCCAGCCTGTACATACGATTAGTAAAGAGTAAAATGAATAGCTACACTAATATCTCTACTTGAGGCAACTTTGATCTACACTGATCTCACCCTTCCAAAGAGACAGGTCCTCCTCTCCAACATCCGCAAAAAACCTTGTCTCGATAAACCTGGTGCAACAGTTTTCATTTCTTCAAATGAGCTGAAGACATCTATGGAAAACAGCGTGTCAGCATTCACAGATGCTGGCCAATACCCACTGCTTATTAGGTCACTCATGTCAGGTGTCCAATGTGCCAGACGTAATCTGCACAGCAAGTTTGGCAAGTGCAAATCATACCGACCTAAAATCAAAAAGTAGAACATTGTAATACACAAAGGGACAAGAATAAATAAAAATATAAACCATAATTCATACAATTTATGCAAACCAAAATGATTGCTCTGCCAGCTGATTCTGTGACGTTTGAAGGGTCGCAAGTACATAACTGGACAGGTCTCACTGTAGGCAATAAACATACTGAAAAGAGAAGTTAAATAATTTGTGAGAAAGCATTAAAAATGTCCAATTAAGATAATAAAAGTACAAAAATAAAATAAAACTTTAATCACTTTGCCAAAAAGGTTCAGAACACTACCTTGATTGACCAGTGTATATTTGCCCTCTTTTTGTACACAGCACACTGTTGGCTCAATGGGCTTGTAAATTCCCTCAATGCAGGACTCCCTGTTATGGAGGGTGAGTTTTTTGTGTATGTGTATGTCACAATCCATACACAGCCACTCTTGGGGCATGCAGTCTCTGCAGCGAATGACGGCAGGAGATGTGCAGTGGCTGCAGTTATTTTCTGGAGCCACACTGCAGGACAGCAAGCAGTTGATGTGATGGGACCTTGCTTTCCGCCACTCATCTTGGGCTACAGATTGGCGCAAGCACCATGATGTGGATGTCGAAGGATACTTGCTGGTGCCTTGAACATCTGCTGAGGTCAGAATGTCCTGCAGTTTCCTCATCTCACTGTCTAAAAGACAGAAATAAGAAAATAATCATTCCTTTCATGCTTATTGCTAACTTGCTTAATTACAGTAAGGTCAGGTGTCATCTTACCAAATGAGTGTTGAGAGCAGTTTGATTGGGTAACTGTGGGAACCTCCTCAGATGACTCAAAAGGAGTAGTGCCCTCACTGCCAACAATGGAAACAACTGAAAAGATAGATAGAAAGGAACGAGATAACAATTTTCATGTCTTACAAGCCTATAATACAGTGTTCATTAGTGACTTAAGGCTATAATAGGCTAATTGACATGTCTGACAATTCCATTAATCTCTATAAGTTTTTTTTCCTCATTATCTGGACATAATCTTGAACTCTTAGCAGCATGAACCTGACACCGATTGCTTCACTTACACTTAATTTCTTTGGAATTGCTTAACATTACAGTGAAGTCAATAACATAAGTAACACATCCACCACCATGTTGTGTTTCTGATGGCACAGTTTAACATACAAGTAAGTGAAGATAGGAGCAGGCTTCACTCAATGCATATACTTATAAACTTTAAGAGTGCTGGCCTGGATAATTAGAATATATATTAGAATAATTCACTGAAGAAGGCACGCGCTGAAACGCGTCTGTGCAAAGAAAAGTATATATGCATAGTGCGGCCTCTCTCCTACTTTACAGTTTAACATACAGTATTCAAAGGAAAATTATTAAAAACCGGAAACAGAAATCCTTTTGCGTTTTACCATGGAAAAATATAAAGGAAAAAGCTGTGCCCCACAGTTTGGTGGTCTATGTTTCAAAAGTGACACAAAACCATATTTATGTTACCAAACAAATAGCCAGCTGAATTCTGTATACAATGGGCACAGTTATACTTAGTTAATAAAGATTGGGTGGGTAATCACAAATAATCCTGGAAGACATGGACTACCTGTAGCTGAAGCACGTTTTCGTGTCTCTCCACTTCTGCTTCTTTTTAGCAGTGGACGTCCTTCAGCATCTCTCTCCTCCACCCATCGGACATTACATTTACTGCCTTTAGCAGATGTTGCTTTGCCCTTCGCTTCCTTTGCCTTGCATGACAGAAAGTGAGCATTGTATGATAACACTGAAATACAGCCAACTCTTGAGCAGTTCATTCAAATTTTGCACTCTAATTCCCACTCTTTAGTTTTATTACCAATACTGGAAGATCACTGTCTCAAAAAAACAACAAAAAAAAAACTCACTTTGGTTTGAGCAAGAAGCATGTCTGCAATGAAAATAGCATGAAACAGCCATTTCAAAGATACTATACTGGAAAGGAAGATAAAAACACGGTCAGACAAAAAGAATTGAGGACAGAGTATAGGCTATAGAAAACTACATTTTTAAAAATGTTTTGGACAGTGAGAGAGAGAGTAAGGTGAAAGAAAAATAATGAATAGAGTAACAATACTTATTTGAAGACAGTGAAGCTTTAGAAGAAAGAAATGGAGAGAGAGAGAAAATATGTGTGTGAGAGAGAGAGTAATTAGTCGTGTATTAGTATTGCACAATGCATATTCAGCATGTAAACTGCATTCATGAACAGAAGCAGTGTGTCGTGATATATGAGATGGTGAATGCAT
Source organism: Squalius cephalus (assembly GCF_949319135.1). Taxonomy (NCBI): domain Eukaryota; kingdom Metazoa; phylum Chordata; class Actinopteri; order Cypriniformes; family Leuciscidae; genus Squalius; species Squalius cephalus. The sequence continues at coordinate 6,569,049 of NC_137125.1, forward strand.
CATTAATAGGCTAAATATGAATACATTTTCACGACCTCTAAAATAATTTGTGATTTGTGCTCTCGATGCGCCTGTAATTAGTTGTGTGTATGGTTACCGTAGTAAAACCAGTGTTCATTGTTTTAAAGACTGCCACTGTTGTACCCCAATAGGTAAAACTTTTGCACATTTTCTTCTGACAGATTTAACAACAATTACAGAACATAACACAATCCATTTGAACTTTAATGATCAATCAATATAAATTTAATTGCACAAACTAGCAAAATTATAGTAAATGTTACATGTTACATGCTACTTTTCAAACGTTTGGGGTCGGTAAGATGTTTAATGTTGAAAGAAGTCTAATCTGCTTACCCAAGGCTGCATTTATTTGATCAAAAATACAGTAAATCTTTGTAAAAACAAATATTGTGAAATATTATTGCAATTTAAAACAGGCAATCTGTTTTCTATTTGAATATGTTAAAATGTAATTTATTCCTGTGATCAAAGCTGAATTTTCAGCATCATAATTATTAGGACAGCATTTACATGAAATATATATATTTGTGTAACAATGTAAAAGCCTTTACTGTCACGTTTAATCAATTTAATGCATACTTTCTGAATAAAATTAATTCGTGCTAAATAAATAAAATTACTGGTTTAAAAAAAAAACACCTTAGGATCGACGTTTTTTATGTGATCCTTTAGAATAGATACAACATCAGTAACGTTATCGATATTTCAGGATCGAAATCCGTGCATATATCATCATCATCATCATCATCATCATCAACAAGCAGCGGGGTCAAAGGGCAAATAACAACAACAGAGCGGCAACTGTTCTAGATTGCTTTCTTGGAGCCGTCCATGAACTTGGTCTACCTCACAGAGTGAGAAGTGATAAAGGTGGCGAAAATGTGGAGGTGGCCAGGTTTATGTTGGAGCATCCAGAAAGAGGATCTGGAAGTTAACCTCAATCCAACTGATTGCAATATATGATATATAAAGTGTATTGCAAAATGTAATGTAAAATTAAAGATGTTTCTTTCCAGTGCAAGAGCTGTGCTAAATCCATGTTATCTCTGAAAATATTATTGTGTTTTTCTGTTTTAATTTACACACCTTTTGTTTTTATAGAATGTAACAGCTTCATCACTGGAAAAAGTGTACATAACCAGCGAATTGAACGGCTGTGGCATGATGTGTGGTGCTGCGTACTTTGTAACTATTCTGCCGTCTTCAGACATCTTGAGGAACTTTTGCAGTTGGATCCTGACCAGGACCTTCACTTGATCTGCCTTCACAACGTGATGCTACCAAGGCTGAACCATCATCTTCAGCTATTTATAAGGACATGGGACAACCATTCCCTTTCCACTGAAGGGAACAGGTCACCGAATCAGCTGAGGTCAGCTGGCCAAGTTATGGGTCCCCAGCAAATTCAGAACACAGTAAGCTCTCTTATTTTAAAAAGCTTATCACTTTAAAAAGCTTTTAAAATATCACTGCTTTTTACATAATTCCAATGATTATATATTGTATATAATTAAATATAAATAATTAATATGTCTACCAACATGTTAGTGAACAAATCTTAATGGTGTTCTTAAGTTTAATTTGTATTATAAATGTTTTTCTAGGAGGATTCGGACACATTTGGAATAGACTGGGATGCACCTGTTGCAGTTCCAGATGCTCTCAGCGAAGTCCTTGTTCTTGAAGCACCACCTGCCCTACAGGATGAAATTGAGGCTTACTTGAGCCAAACCATTGACCCATTCATGAGCAGTGATGCAAATTCTTCCACCCACAATTCCTCTACTTAAAATTATTTTAATCTAAATGTTGTGTTGTGAAGCGTGAGAATGTACTGAGGAATAACCAAGGGTATAAAACCTGCAGGGTTTTAGAAGTCTGTCAACACTGATAACTCTTCAATATTGTGCCCATGATTTTATTAAGGGCATTGAGCTGAAACCAGGAGATATTCTACTAGAATAAGGTGGGTAATATAGCCCTTTCCGTACAATGAGACACAATAATGTTTAGAAAGTTGTGTTGTAGGCTAATTAGTAATTCATAAATAACGAATGTTATTTTTATATTTATAACACTTGTCTAGAAAATACTTGCATACTTATTTTTTTGTATGCTAAGTTGCTGGCTGTGATTCTACCATAAATATGAGTTTATTTGGGCAAGGGGCAATTATTTGCCTTTATAAGGCATTTTCTAACCTTATTAAAATTTTTGTTATCTTTTGTCAAATTGCTAAATGTAATCGATAAATCATTTAGAATAGTAGACCTACAGCTGCTTGTCAAATAATTTAGTATTTATTTGGTTTTTATCTCTGTATAATTTGTGTATTTTAGCATATTCTTTAAATATGTACACCTATGAATATGATTTCTCTGATGTTTTATTAAGTGGTGTTTTACAGTTTGGTGTTTTTATAAATGTGGGCGATTTAAAAGACCGCTCTAAAAAAGACTTATCCACAGCAACAAAAGGTCAACCCCAGCCGAAACCTATTTTAAGAGTTCTTAGTAAAACTTGCTGCTTAGAGTTTTGTGAATAGGTTTTAAGGTAAAACTCCTAGCTAGAAAGGATGACCCTGAAGAGGATAAGATACTTTGTCAATAGCATACTCCCTCTACTTTACAGCCTCTTATTAGCCATAGCAATGTACACAAAGTTAGTAAAGTTACAATTTCAAAGAAGTAATATTTAAGTTATTTTTAGAGGTAATTTTGAGTGCCTCTTTTCTAACCTTGAACCATTTATTTATTTTCTTAACTACTTACATAACTAAATACTTATTTTAAAATGATTTAAGTGGTAATCAATATGCAGCGAATATATAGGCCTTCTATCGATTGATCTTGACTTTATACCCGCCGCGGCCGGAACGTTCCTTAAGGTCATCTCTATACAGCCCGCCAATTGAATTGCGACGCTTCCTGTTCCTGCACAGTTTAAACCACGAACCAAAAAACCCTGACTTTTCCTTTAATTGTTTAAATTATCACAATTGGAAAGTAAATGCCTTAAACGAGATCTGCTGACTCTGAATATATACTTTTTTCAGCTTGTTGGTGTTTAAACTTAAAGGGGTCATGAACTGGCTTTTTAAAATAAAATATACTGTGGGTGGTCTGAAGTCCACTTATGACGTTCGCTTGGTTTTTACATTCAAAAACGTCAATATGAATAAGTAATAGGCTATTTTCTACCCTGGTTTTGAGCCTAGCTCCTGAAACGCTTTTTATGGGCGTGCGGCATTCAAGACTTGGAAGTAAACGCCCACTGCTATGATTGGATAACAGTTTTGCATATTATAATGAGTTTCATGTAATGCTCGAATCAGTGGGCGGGGCTAAACAGGCAGTGTTGAAGTAGGCGTTGATCTTCTTCTGCGGTGTTTGATACCCTTTGACCTCATAGATCCCCACTTTGGAAAACCTGTCCTTCGCTGTGCCTGCTGTCAATAAAAGCTTTTATTGGACTAACAAGGAACATTTTCAGTTCTGAAATTTCCAGCATATTCTTATAAATCAATTTCTCAGTTCATCACCCCTTTAACACAATTTAAGGTAATTACTGTGCTGTACATGTGATTTTATTCCATACCTTTTATTTGTATATTTTTTCCCCATTTCAGCAGTAACACACGATTGGAACGAGCAGCTAGGTTCCTAGAAATAGGAAAACCCTCCCTCTACATCTTTGTCTCAAGTGCCATCTACTGTGCCATCTACTGCACAGCCACTGGCTTCCACCCCAGCAACAAGCAGATGTTTAACATCATCCTCATCTCCCATGTCCTGCTCTTCAAACCTTTGCACACCCTCTCTCTTCAGCCCCTCTTCTGTGCATACAGCATCCGCTCTCCAGTCAGCATCTCTATTACACACTGGCACACCTGTAAACATGCGCACTGGGCCAGCCCTCTTCAACCATATGTAAACATAAGGTCCTCAAGAGCTCGTCACAGGTTAGGCCCTTCTGCATGGGAGCATGAATTCTATTGCATGGCAAGTCCATCATGCAATATTGTACCCACACCAGAGGAAAACAGTATTTTAAAATTAAGTGGGCTTGGGAAAATAAAAGTCAGATTTGAGGATATGAACGGATCCTTTGCAGATTTTACCAAAACAATTGGAGAGGTGTTCCCTGCATTAAAGAGAGCAGGACCATTTAAAATGATGCGTACAGCCAGGGGTCGTCAATTGGTTGACATACCAATGCCACCAGAAGGGTACATATATATCCCATATCTTAGACTGGAAAGTGGCCTAGACCAAGCGGTTGCTTATATTGTACCAATTCAAAACAGCATTCCTCTTGTACGTCAGGAAGATACGGCAGAGGTAACTGTAATAAATTTTATTTTATTAAAAAAAAAAAAAATTATAGTGAAATAATGAATCACTTTGTATAACAACATCACAAATTAAAGCTAATAATATAGTTATCTATGTTTTTTTTTCCTTTTTGTACAAATACAATTATTTGAAATGTGATCTGTTGTGTGTTTTCAGAATGTTGTAATGTAAAGGTGCAATATTTGTTGCTGTGAGCTGCCTCTGCATAGGCTTGAAGAGCATGTTAATCTATGCAGCAACAGGTGTGTATAACTGCACCAGAGGAAAGTTGCCTATTCAACACTTACTGTAGTAACAACATTTAATTAGCTTACTAGATCAAGGCTGTATCATTTTATGTATAGGCAGAATGTTTTTTTTACTTATACCAAATAACACATTTTTGCTTCTTTTTTTAAGATCATCTACTCAAGGCGATGCAAACGGAGGGTAATATGAAAGAAATTGTAAAATTAAATTGTATTGCTTTATTAATGATAAATAGGTACGATACTAGGTATAGATACGATACCTTTCTATGGATAGAATAGATTGATGGAGCACTAACCAGAACAAGTTATTCAATAACACACTGAGAGTCAGTTTAAATATGTTGTTATAATCAATTTTGTGCCTTTAAATGGTTGTATTATGCGGTTGGTTGTCTGTTTGTTTGCCACCATGTTGCATTTGTACAAATTCTATCAGTGTTTAACAGGAGAGTATAGAGGAAAGGAGGCGACTCATTCAAGAGCTAGATTCAGCCTATGAAGAGTCATTGCTCTTGGACCAACAGAGGGTCATTACAGCTCCACAATAACACAGCAGAAGTGTTCCTGGGCATAGTTATTTAACCACAGTGATGCCATGTATTTTACAGCTGGAAAATGAGAGAAGAAGGGAAACACTAGAGGAGAGACGACTACAGGCCAGTTCAGATAATCAACTGTGATCTATGTTTGAGCAGCTTTTCTTAAAGTCCTCATGAAATAAAAATGTACCCTAGTCACATTACTAAGTCTTGTAGTGAACAATTAATCTGTGCAAGTTAATACATAGAGGAAAAAATTTCTTTGTCGTGGTAGTCTTAAATTAAAACCAGTACATTTGCTTCCACTCTGGAATTGAGTTGAATATCCCTAACCAATCCTCTCGAAGCGTCTGCTATGAGCGAGGGATGGAGTAGGTGTGGCAAAAATAAACCATACCCTCTATCCCATGATAATTGAGGCTACAAATAAAAAGTTAATGTTGTTTTGGCTGGAGCAGTGAACAGAGTGTCCATTTATTTGATTAATTGAAAAAAAAAAAAAAAACTCTACTGTGCCATCACATTAAAACAAGAAAGTAAGCTTGTATTTGTTTTGTATATAAAGAATTTCACTGAAGTAAATAATAAAAGACTGTCGTTACACAGGTGATCAGTGAGAGGAGGGAACTAGCTGCAAGTTTCCCTCCGGAGTCTGGATCTCCTTCCCATGCCATCATCACCCTCACGGCTCTCGAACACGCAGAGATTTCCAGCTGCACAACAACACACAAGTAAGAAGAAAAGAAGACGTACCAGCCAGATATATATGCATCTGTATTGTTGTGAGTTTTATGATTTTTAAGTTTTCAATTGTTTCTTGTCCTCCTTTCCTAGAATCTTCTATGCTATGCAGGAGCTGTAGGGTCTGGATTCCTCAGCCTGAGATCGCATAATCCAGATGTGGCCGTAAGAACCTCATCAACTGGTAGTATAGCAGACTACATCACCCAATCAACTACCTTTTTTGTTCAATGGGTTGGACCTGAAGAGGTAATTTCTACATTTGTTTCTTTTTAGACTGCAAACTGTGATTATTTAAAGGGGTGATAAACTGAGAAATAAACTTTTCCTTGAGCTTTTGACATTTAATATGTCATCATACTATAAGAATATCCTATACATTTGAGAGCTGAAAACGTTCCTTGTTAGTCCAATAAAAGCTTTTATTGACACCAGGCACAGCAAACGACAGGTTTTTCACAGTGGGGATCTATGAGGTCAAAGCAAGGGTGTCAAACCCTGCCTCCGCAGAAGAAGATCAACGCCTACTTCAACACTGCCTGTTTAGCCCCGCCCACCGATTCATGCATTACATGAAACTCATTATAATATGCAAAGCTGTTATTCAATCATTGCAGTGGGCGTTTACTTCCAAGTCTTGAATGCGGCACGCCCATAAAAAGCGTTTCAGGAGCTAGGCTCAAAACCAGGGTAGAAAATAGCCTATTATTCATTTTGACGTTTTTGAATGTAAAAACCAAGCGAACGTTATAAGTGGACCTCAGACAACAATATAAAAAAAATTACAAAAGCCATTTTATGACCCCTTTAACATTAACCCCCTGAGGTCGGCTATCGCGCCGGCTCGTTTTTTTCCGTATGAGTGCAAAAAAAAATATATATATTAATTTTTATCTTATATGCTTGTGTTATACATCAATCGATCCTGTTTAGTGTGTATTTTTTTTGTGTATGCTCATAATAAAAACAAAGTGTTGTGCTTTTCGCCAAATAAAGAAAAATAAACATGATGCGAGTTCTGCCTACTCTCAGTCAGTGAAGTCAATTCTGAAACGCGTCCGAAAATGAACTGTAACTCAGCGAATACTCAGTCAAACAGGCATACAGTCACACAGGCATGAAGCTTGAATTCTCTTCTTTAAAATGAAGTAATTTTTATAAAAAACAAATATTCACAGTTTATGTAATATGCATGCAAAGAGAGAGATGTCAGTCGTTCTCATCTCAGCTCATTAAGTTTTAATGTGCTCCGCCCACGGAGAGCGCGCGCTATTCAAACGCAAATGTGAGGCGATCCAAACAAACCTGTGAAACGCCCACATCAGCTGGATAACACACACCGCGAGTTCACTTTCAGACTTATGTACTTTACGATGCTGTGAGGAATAATACTATCTTGATAATAATCCTGCAAAAATTTACCTCAGAAGTTCTGGAAGTATCATTTCGAGGAGCAAACGGATCCCGCTGAGGAATTAGGTCAGTTCTGTTTGCTTTGTTCTAATCTGAATGAATGAACGCAAAGATGCGTGCTGTTGTGGAGCTACTACAGCTGGCAAAAATACTGTTTAAATATTGATCGCGTTTCTGTGTATGAATGAATGAACGAACGAACGAACGAACGAACGCACAGATGGGCGCTGTTGTGGAGCTACTACAGCTGGCAAAAATACTGTTTAAATATGAATCGCGTTTCTATGAATGAATGAAACAGCGCACAGATGCGCGCTGTTGTGGAGCTACTACAGCTGGCAAAAATACTGTTTTAATATGAATCGCGAATACAAAGAAAGATTACACTGGAAATATTGTTACAATTTTAAATGTTGTTGTAATTGTATAACCTTAAAAAAAAAACACACACATATATATATATATATATATATATATATATATATATATATATATATATATATATATATATATATATAAGGATAGATGTAAACAAAATCTTAAAAGGTCATTATAAGCCTTCTCTTTAAATAATTTTATTATGCTTTATTAGTGACACATTTGGGAAGAGAATATATTCCAAATCTGAAAATACAGTATGAGAACAATTAACTGCACAATTACTAGAAATGTTTACCTTGGATATTGTACAATTTGCAAGCAAAATTTGTGGAAAAAAACAACAAACCAGTTATATATTGTCCTTGCATTCTTGTGGCTCAGTCACACACCTGAATGAAAGGCTCATTACGTATGCAGCCTCATTATGCGGGCCCCATTGACTCCGCAGGTGTGAATCACGCCCACCCGCATATGGCCTTTCCAAACAAAAAGTGTTTTACAAGATTTAAATCAATGTATTGTGCTATGTGAATGATTAGGCAGGATGATTTTCACATAATTTTGAAGAAAAAATTCTAGGCAACGTCATCCATTAGTCAGAAGTCTTATTTACATATATTTAGAATATGTTTTATGGCCTTATTTCAGAAACTTTAGTTTTTTGTTTTTGAAAAAACCATGCATAAACATTATTCTATCAAAAATACAAACATGTACATGCAAGTTGTTCACATATTATGGTAGCCCTGTTTGTGCTAAATAGAGTGAATTTACACCTTTGCCATTAATATGTTTATAAGCAACTGAAAAAAGCACAAATGTCAGGGCATGTCAGAACATCTCAAGGACCCCAAAAAACCCTCAGACCCCAGAGGGTTAACTTTAAAATAGCCAACACCCACAACTTTAATCTGCTTTGACTAATAAATGTTGTAATTGATTTAGACATGTTGAAGTCTTTTAGGAATGCCTTTGTAAACTTTTAGAATTTGCATTGTAGACATAAAAGAGAGAATACTTTCAGATAAAGAATACAAGATGAGCACAAGCTCTATTAGAATTGATTATTAATTACATGGCCTGACAGCATTAAAACAGATTAAACATGCACTGTTCATAATGTTCAAAGATGGTTTTTCAACTTCTGTTTAGCACAAAAGGGTGATAAATATATTAGGTTGTCCGCCTTTTTTAGTTTTTTTCCAAAAGTGAATGTTAAAAATCAATTTTAAGTAGTGTTTGTGTAATGCACTCTAATTTACATATTGCATATTTATATACCGTTTACAGTTTGATGAAACTATGAGTTGCTTAAATGAAGCCCTAGTCTACAGGTCTATAATATAAAGTATAAGCTGTTATTCAAGAAAGCACAAAATGGTGACTTTATTACATTATCACTTTAAATAATGATGCTGCAACAGTGAATAACAGTGAAAACAGGGATCTGTTCAGTCCTCTCTACACAGCTCAATCACGTTTTCTCTCACACACAGTTTTAAACTACTGCTTTAGAGTAAGCCAATGCTTTCATTTTGCTTTAAACAGGAGTCTTATGACGATGTAACGCCGCTGGTGTCATCTCAGCAGTTCCTCCCACCTCAACAGTTCCCTCTGGGCTTCTTCCAGCCTCCACAGCCAACAATGTTATGTCTGCATCCACCAGCACAACAGCCACTGATACTAGGTAACATTTTTATTTTTTTATTATTAATATAACCATAATTGAATGCCCTCTCTCTACTTATTCTATGTGTTTATTAGTAGTGCCAATTTTCACTTATGCATTCTTTTCCACTGATGCTGTTTTATGAAGCAGTTTTATGATGGTGTTTGTTGACACATGTGGAAGTGGGGAGGGCTCAGTCGATAATGGTGGACCTAACAAAGTTTTCACCTCATGAAAGCAGTCCTGGCGTCACAGTACTTTGTGGGGCCCCAGAACTGCAAGAGCCTTGCTCTTGATTCTCTTGGTAGGCACATCTGTTGTGTAATAAATAAGTATAATTTTTAGTATATAGTATATTTTTTTTATATATAAGTATAATACACAATCACGTCACATGTGATTGTCACACTCCACAATTACATGTACAGGCAATTGCCAGTCCATATATACACTTCTGCATGCTGGCAATTGCCTGTACATGTAATTGTGGAGTGCACTGCATAATAAATTGCTGGGTAAAAAAAAAAAGTTTTCATGTAAATAGCTTTACATCAATCTAAACATAAAAGAAAATGCACTGCCTTTTACCACATTTAATTCAAACTTACTATTATAGGACATGTTTTTAATTAACACTGGGGGACAATTCAGAGATTTCAAAGCTTAAGTTAGTTACCACAAACTCTAAAACCCTTAATTGCAAGACAGAAAAAGTAAAGTCTTTTCATGGCAATTGTTCTAGGCTTGTCCAGGGGAACTTACAAAGTCTTGGGCATGATGTTCTCTGTCTGCCTTGTGCATGGTGGGGTGGGACCCCGTGTGCTGTCCAGACGGCTGTATGCACAACTGTCAGATTAGAGATTGTTTCTTTGGTTTGTATGTTACAGATGGAGATGCCGCAGTGGAGGTAGAAGGTGGAGGGAAAATTGATATCACCCTGGAAGATGTGCTTGTGTTCTGCCATACCTGCATTTGGATTTGGAGAGAATCCTACAATTAAATTTCTTCATGAGGAACTGAATGGCAATCGGCGGATGTTCCCAGAAGCAAACACTTGTGCCATCACCTTGAAGTTGCCCATTGGGCATAAATATGAAGGCTTTTGTCATTTTATGACAACTGGAATCATTCAGTCACCAATGTTTGGGCTAGCCTAAAACTTGGGGTAACTCCTGCATGGCTGTTCGCTCCCCAGCTGGCCTGTTGTTGTTGTGTTTTTTTTTTTACATTGTTTATACCTGTCACGACACACACAAGAGGAGACAGATCCAAGTGCAGTATGTTTTAATTAGGAAATTCCAAGAGAGTAAACAATCCAGGCATGAGTCGATATCCATTAAATCAGTCCAACAATAAACACAGATCTCACGGGCAAGGGAACAAGAACACAGAAGTGTCGTACATTTTACAAGGACTCGACAACACACACTAAAACGGACAGGACTATATACACAATCATAATTAAGGTGATAGAACGCAGCTGAGACTGTGATGGGAATCAGGTGTAGCGAACAGGATTATGGGAACTGAAGTTCATATGTGATGACACCGTGAGGGAAGGAGGACATCTCGTGGAACCCCGGGGAAAAGCAACCAGACACTGTGACATAACCTCCCCTCAACGGAGTGGCTCCCAGACACTACAAGACAAGGAAAACAACAGAACAAGACAAGAGTACAGGGCGGGAGGCAAAACAGTAAAGAATCAGGGGGAAGGATGGGGGGCCAGGTCCGTGGAGAGGAACAGGGACAGGAAGTGACAAAAACCTAGGTGGCCGGGAAACACAAAAAAGTTTATCAGGCGGGTCCGGCTCCGGCCGCTCTGGGTCTGGTTCCGGCCGATCAGGGTCTGGGTCCGGCTCCGGCCGATCAGGGTCTGGCTCCGGCCGATCAGGGTCTGGGTCCAGCTCTGGAACAGCTGGCTCAGCTAACTCTGGGTGTTTAGGGTCAGCTGCTGGCTCAGCTAACTCTGGGTGTTTAGGGTCAGCGGCTGGGTGCTCTGGATGCTCGGCTGGGTGCTCTGGATGCTCGGCTGGGTGCTCTGGATGCTCGGCTGGGTGCTCTGGATGCTCGGCTGGGTGCTCTGGATGCTCGGCTGGGTGCTCGGGAACAGACATTGGCTCCGGCTCTGGAACAGACACCACCGGCTCAGGGACAGGAACAGACATCACTGGTTCAGGAACAGACACCACCGGCATAGGAAGACGCACCACCGGCTCTGGAAGACGCACCGCCGGCTCTGGAAGACGCACCGCCGGCTCTGGAAGACGCACCGTCGGCTCTGGAAGACGCACCGCCGGCTCTGGAAGACGCACTGCCGGCTCTGGAAGACGCACCGCCGGCTCTGGATGCTCGGCTGGGTGCTCGGGAACAGACATTGGCTCCGGCTCTGGAACAGACACCACCGGCTCAGGGACAGGAACAGACATCACTGGTTCAGGAACAGACACCACCGGCATAGGAAGACGCACCACCGGCTCTGGAAGACGCACCGCCGGCTCTGGAAGACGCACCGCCGGCTCTGGAAGACGCACCACCGGCTCTGGAAGACGCACCGCCGGCTCTGGAAGACGCACCGCCGGCTCTGGACGGCACGACGGCGGCTCTGGATGGCACGGCGGTCGCTCTGTACGACGCGGCGGTTGTTCTGGACGGCGCGGCGGTTGTTCTGGACGGCGCGGCGGCTGCTCTGGATGGCGCGGTGGTTGTTCTGGACGGCGCGGCGGCTGCTCTGGATGGCGCGGTGGTTGCTCTGAGCGGCGCAGCGGCTGCTCTGGACGGCTCAGCGGTTGCTCTAGACCACTGAAGGAGCGAGCAGAGTCCCTCCTCCCCTGCCGTCCTTGATGGAAAGCTGCCGGCTCTGGATCGAAGGGAGGCCATGATGGACAGTGGCGCCGATCCTCTCGGCTACCTCCCCCTCCGCGACCTCCCCGTGTCCCGCGGAAGATGACTTGGCGGGTTCCCTGAAAGGATTGTCTCTGGGGAGGGGTGTTGACCACCATGGTCTCCTCAGGCTTACGAGCCCATAAGGCATAACACTCAAAGAGTGTCATGCGAGGCTCTGGCTCTTTGGGTCGAAAGTTCGCTCTCTGCAGCCTCTTCTCCCGCTCGGTGGCTGGGGGAAAAAACATACCGCTGGATCTTGTTTTGTTCGAGTCCTTCTGTCACGACACACACACAAGAGGAGACAGATCCAAGTGCAGTATGTTTTAATTAGGAAATTCCAAGAGAGTAAACAATCCAGGCATGAGTCGATATCCATTAAATCAGTCCAACAATAAACACAGATCTCACGGGCAAGGGAACAAGAACACAGAAGTGTCGTACATTTTACAAGGACTCGACAACACACACTAAAACGGACAGGACTATATACACAATCATAATTAAGGTGATAGAACGCAGCTGAGACTGTGATGGGAATCAGGTGTAGCGAACAGGATTATGGGAACTGAAGTTCATATGTGATGACACCGTGAGGGAAGGAGGACATCTCGTGGAACCCCGGGGAAAAGCAACCAGACACTGTGACAATACCATGTATTGTTTGCTTGTGTTAAAATATAATCATATAAATATTACTTTGTATGCCCTAAACCTTGACTGTCTTTTATTCTTTATACCTTATTTATTTTAGTATGACATGATAGAAAGCATCAGAAACACAATTGTAAATGTACAATCTTTAATGGTGTCTTATGATTCAGCCTCAATTATCACCCCGCAAGAACAATTACAGCGCTTTGCAACTATAGGACAGGAAGAGTTAAATAAACTTATCATTGCATCTAAACCAACAACGTGTTTATTAGATCCAATACCAACTAAACTACTGAAACAAGTGTTACCTGTAGTGGAAGAGCCTCTTCTCAATATTATTAACTCGTCTTTATCCTTAGGTCATGTTCCAAGAATATTCAAGTTGGCAGTTATAAAACCTCTTATTAAGAAACCACAATTAGATCATAATAACCTAGCAAATTACAGACCCATTTCAAATCTTCCATTTATGTCTAAAATACTAGAAAAAGTTGTGTCCGCTCAACTGTGCTCTTTCTTGCAAGAAAATTATATCTATGAAAAGTTTCAGTCTGGATTCAGACCGCATCATAGCACTGAAACTGCGCTCGTTAAAATCACAAATGATTTACTTTTAGCTTCTGAACAAGGCTGTATCTCAATACTAGTTTTACTTGATCTTAGTGCTGCGTTCGATACTATAGATCACACAATACTCTTAGACCGATTACAAAACTACACTGGTGTTCAGGGACAGGCATTAAGCTGGTTCAGAATCAGATCATACTTATCAGACCGTTACCATTTTGTCTGCGTAAATGGGGAAAAATCGAAGATAACGTCAGTAAACTACGGTGTACCGCAAGGATCTGTGTTAGGCCCTCTACTATTCTCAATATATATGCTGCCACTTGGTAATATTATAAGAAAACATGGAATTAATTTCCACTGTTATGCTGATGACACTCAATTATATATTTCATCACGACCAGATGAAAACGCTAAATTATCTAAATTAACAGAGTGTGTTAAAGATATAAAATACTGGATGACATGTAATTTTCTGCTATTAAATTCAGATAAAACGGAGGTATTACTTATTAGTCCAAAAAACTGCCCACAAAACCTCTTACAATACAACTTTAATTTAGAAGGGTGTCCTGTTACTTTATCCTCTACAGTAAAAGACCTGGGTGTTATATTAGACCGCAACTTGTCTTTTGAAAATCATATTTCATATGTTACAAGAACAGCCTTTTTCCACCTTAGAAACATTGCTAAGCTACGTAACATGCTATCTGTTTCTGATGCAGAAAAGTTAGTTCATGCATTCATGACCTCGAGACTAGATTACTGTAATGCTTTATTAGCTGGTTGTCCTGCATCCTCAATAAACAAGCTACAGTTAGTCCAAAATGCTGCCGCTAGAGTTCTTACTAGATCAAGAAAATACGATCATATAACACCAATTCTGTCGTCTCTACATTGGTTATCTATAAAGTTCCGTATCAATTACAAAGTATTGCTACTGACCTATAAAGCCCTAAATGGTTTAGCTCCCGTGTATTTAACGGAACTTCTATCGCCCTACAATCCATCGCGCTCTTTAAGATCACTAAATTCGAGGCTTCTGGTCATTCCTAGGATATCTAAGTCCACTAAAGGAGGGAGAGCGTTTTCACATTTAGCTCCTAAACTGTGGAATGGCCTTCCTGATATTGTTCGAGGCTCAGACTCGCTATCCCAGTTTAAAACTAGATTAAAGACGCATCTCTTCAGCCAGGCATTCACATAATACTTACATTTTATACTACAGTTGAATCAGATTGAATGCATTAATATTGCGAACAGCAGCTACGCTAATTATTTCCCATATGCTTTTCTGTTGTTATCTCGGGACGCTAGTCCCGAGGTAAATACAGATCGTCAGCTCCAGTTTGTATCCAGCCTCTCATGGAAACTACAGATTCTCCAACACCCGTGCAGAGACGACTCGGCGCCTGTGAAGAGACGACTCGACGCTGGCGATGTTTATGCCCTAAATCAATACATGATTAACTAACTGTATTTCTCTATGTACATTTCTGAAATGCACTTTCTGTAAAGCTGCTTTGAAACAATATGTATTGTGAAAAGCGCTATACAAATAAATTTGAATTGAATTGAATTGAATGATAAAAATAATTCATTACATTTATATAGCGCTTTTCTAGGAACTCAAAGCACTTATAAGGAAGGGTGGGAATCACCTCCACCACCAATGTGCAGATCATTGATTTCATCAGGTCATGCAACAAACTTTATTTCCCAGGATTTAAAGATTTAGTGTAGAATTTATGATTATTGTGTGTGCTTAAGAGCAGAATTAAAGGTATGGGTGTCTCATGTATAAATAGGTAGACAGGAATAGGACCAGCATGCAGGCAATACCATACAATAAAGCAGTCATACTCATACCATTTAAGTATATTATTCTGTTATTAAAAGATGCTACAAATGACATTACAAACTCTTCGTTTTGACATAAAAATACATTAAAAAAATCATTCAGTCATACATTTCACTCATTATTTATCTTAAAATATTAAAATTACATTTAAAGCACTTAAAATATTTTACAAAAGCAAATGTAGGCTATATCGAACATTGCTCCTTTCAGAAATTGTTAATGCATTGAGCCCTTAATGTACAGGAATAAATGACCCAAGACTTACTGAAACTTGTTTTGTTGTTATGCTTGATGTTGTGTTAAAAGCATATTATTCTAGATTAACTTGAATACTCACATATAAATGGAGGTCTCAACACACTGCAGTCCCTCTGGCTAAACCAATACAAAACAGGTATCTAAAACACACAACACATAGTACTGTATGAGTTAAGATAAATCACAAAGTAAAGAAGTTTTAATATACAGTTTAACTTGAATACTCACATATAAATGGAGGTTGAATACTCACCTAAAAAAACAATCCAGCAATGGCATTTTACTCAATGTTGGGGGATAAGGATTTTCTTCAACAGGTCGCTTTTTTCTGCAACTCTGTCTATGACCAAGTCATTATCAAGGGACATGAGGATGTCTTTCTCTGTGGTCATAAGCATGAATGCTTCCAGGTGTTCTTGTGACTGTGTGCTTCTTATTCAACTTTTGATGTGTTTGAGAACAGAGAAACTTCTCTCACAGGCTACCTGTGTCACAGGCAGAGTAAGGAGGTACCTGTATCCCCAGCCAAGGATATGATAGGCATCTGTGAAGAGGTTGTAGCGTTTCAGAATTTGATAGCAACAGACTGGGCATTCCTTACAAGATTTGCACTGTTTGTGTAGTACATCTGTGTCTTCTTCGTCATCATCATTTTTTCTATGCACTCAGTGAGATGTTCCTTCAAGCATACATCATATTTCCCTAGAAGAATGATGAGCTCTAGGAAGTTGCCGTAGTCAATGTTGTGGTCATCTAGAGTGTACGCTGCCTCAGATTGCTGTCCTCAGTCCTCTCTTTCCTATGAACTTCACCACATCTACTACTCTTTCTAACACCTGCTGTCTCTTCCTCACTTGATCTCAGTGAGCCACAATTTGGGGACCATGTAGCAGGCTGGCTATGGAGTACCGGCCGTTCTGTGATTCTCCAGAATCATCAAGAACATCGATGCTACATGAAAAACATCAATCCTCAATATCAAAAGTATTTATAACATGATATAACACTGACAAGTAAGGATTGGTGGCAAGCAGAAAAGCAGCATTTACTCTTCGCGTGCCAGCTCTCTCATGACATTTACTACACCAGAAAGGTCAGTGACTCTGTGAATATTGATGGAAAAAATCATCTGCTCGACACTTCAAACACATTGAGGAATTCTGAAGCCACACGGTAGTGCAGGATCTGCATCCGACCAAACCAAATACTGGATCTTCCATGATTCCTGCCAGTGTAAGAAATAAATATTAGAGGTCTGAAAACACAATACAAGATATAGATGAAGAATGAAAAATATTTTCCAATTGAATGTCAGACAGCGTTTCAAAAAGCATCCTTTATGTAAATGAGTCTATGTATGGCACAAGTTCAGTGGAAATTAACAAATTCCTCTCTCTGTCTACAGATGCTCCAAGCACACCATGTACCACTTAACATCACCTGAAGTATGCTTAAAGGGATACTTCACCTCTGGGAAGATGAATGTGTATTTAAAATAGGTCATTTAAGTAGAAGAAATGTGGAGAAATTTTTTAATTTGGAGCTTTCTAGACTGAGAAAAGCCAGAAAATGTATTTTTGGCTTATGTGGATGAAAGACAACAACTCCCAGAATGCACTTGCTTCGCTGCCTTAGGAGGCCACGCCTACCGGTTAGAGAGCACAGTTGAAAACAACAAGGATAGCCTAAGTAAGTAATGAGTTTGCCAGGGATTTAGAGACCCAAAATGTCCGGGATTCGGCTTTTGCGTTCTACAGTCGCCATTCATTCATTATGTTTACTGTGGTGAGCAGGACGAGGCTGACGGCCGCGGGAGAACGGCGCGAGGCCGGTTGTGTCATTACTGAGACGCGCCGGGTCTCGCATCTCTCACGGAGGAGCGG
This sequence comes from Squalius cephalus, assembly GCF_949319135.1. Lineage (NCBI taxonomy): Eukaryota > Metazoa > Chordata > Actinopteri > Cypriniformes > Leuciscidae > Squalius > Squalius cephalus. The sequence continues at coordinate 6,586,531 of NC_137125.1, forward strand.
AAATTTTCTTAGCAAGGGTAAAACGCACATCAACCGATAACTTGTTTAGCGTTCATGTAAACACTACAGTCAGATTCACCGATCGGAATTAATTCAGTTAGATTGAAACGAGAGGTGTGCATGTAAACAATGAATGGCGACCGCAGAACGCAAAAGCTGAATCCCGGACATTTTTAACAGTCTCGCCCGCCGGACAAGTCCGGGAAAAGGAAGATGGTAACCCCTACTTACTCAGTTTTCTCCTATTATTCAGCTTTCTCCACAGAACAAGAGCATGCTAGCTTAGCTTCCAAAGAAAGACGGCTGATACTGTGTACATTCTGTGAGTGAGATCCCACCCTGTATGGGCGGGCTGAAAACATGCGGAACAACGCCATCTACTGGCTGTAGTCTTTAGCCTCTGGACAGAAAATCCTCAGATGACGCAAAATGACGATTTTTGCGTCATCGGAGGATTTTTTCCAGACAAAAAATACATAAATCTCTCCTCTCAGGGGGATATGAGGGGGGAAAGCATGGTAATTCGAAAATACTACAGGTTTTCTACTAATACAAAGCTTAATGCTAAATCCTGAAGTAACCCTTTAAGGAATGGCTCTGTTTTTATGGATTGGTTTCCTTAATCTCAATTGGCTATACAAAGAACACCAGGAGCAGGACACTTACGCTTTTAAATGACCACTACATCACAAATTCCACCAAACAACAACAATACAGATGTGGCCTTTAAAAATGCGCGTCTCAGAGAAAAGAATGCCACAAGCACTTCCGAAATTCTGCGGGATCGTGCAGAAGGGGGATTAGGTGTTGGACGCAGGAAATACTAAAACCTGTAGATGGCAGTAGTGTTTCATGTGGCCATACTGAGTTGACGAAGTATGACGAATACAATGTTTTCTTTTGCCAGTTACATAAACAGTCACATATTCTTCATAAAAATCCGACTCAAACGCGCATCATTTGTCTTATTTTTTTTTTCCTGTGTACTTACAGTAGAAGAGACGTGATGTAGGCTATGATAACTGAGTCTTATAACCCAATAATTTGCGAAGACCTTTAAAGAGACCGAGATCATTTGCGCAATATCATTATCTAATTTTACATTTAGTTCATTTTTGCATCTTAACGTTTTAAATAGTTTTAACATGGTTGTAATGCGCTTTTCTGCATTACACACAGTACTTTTTATACTATCATGTTTCCCTTATAGGCGTCGATTTCGGTGGGGACGGTGGGTACGCACCCACCAGATTTCGTCATGAGTCATTTTGTACCCACCACTTTTAACTTCAGTCCATATTAATTTGACTTTTGGTTCGATTTTTTTTTTTAGCGTTTTCAGTGGTTATGAGGAGCTTAATTAATTTAACCTGAGATGTGCGTTATATCGCTTTTTGATCATTCTTTGTGTTGTCGAATTTTGACACAGTTTCATTATTTGTTCATAATAATTTGATTCATAATTATGTCATTTTTTTCTAAAAGTAAAAAAAACAAAGTTTTTTCTAAAAGCAATATTCTAAAGAGATACAAAGACATTGTACGTGTACCCACCAGATTTCGTCATGAGTCATTTTGTACCCACCACTTTTAACTTCCGTTGACCGTTTTCAGTGGTTATGAGGAGCAATATGAGAGAAAAATTTTGTAATCATTGTCTGACACAACAAAAAAATATATAATATTCATTTTATTTTAATTTTCGTGTTCGCATTTATGAGGGAAAAAAACAACGTGTCAGTTTACGGTTATGGACGTGAGCGCTCTAAAAGCGGCAATAAAAGTCTGAATTTCGTTTTGTATTAATTATATCTTAATTTTAATCAATGTTTCGTGAACCAATTGCCTGGATTTAAGAAGTAAATATAGCAGACAATCACGACATTGGAGGCGCCGGGCGATATCTCATAAATGAACCGAAACTCAGCGTGTAATGCACATTCACATTTACAGTGTATTTAGACACATTTAGACGCATTCATAATCATTACTTTTACCGGTTCTTTGTGGCAAGCTTTATGCGTGCGGTCGTGCGCTTGAGTGCGGCTATATTACGTAAACGCTCATGATCCATAAGTAGGCTAATTAAATTAATATAAAGGGGCGATTTGTCCACGAATTACTTAAATGAACAACTAGCCTAGTATACTAGTCGACTACAAAAAAAAAAAAAAACTTTTAGTCGAAAGCAGCCCGTATTCCACATATTTTCGAACCAGGCAACAGGACTCTGTGTTGAGCGAGGCCGTGGACCCTGAGCGGAATGAACGAGCGGAGCGGAATATTCAGAAATGCGCTCTCCACTCACGAGCTCTGATCGGAACAAACCCGAACCTCACTGTCTGCTGAACTTGCAGAATCATCAAAATATAATATTTTCTAAAGAAGAATTTTAAAACTTTATTGGTGGTAGTTGAGAAGAATTCCTCTTTCCATATCTAAATCATTTCGAGTGCAATATAAATGTATCATATTGTTATTCTTATTATATAAGAATAATACGTATTTTTTACAACATTTTTAACATATAGAGAATACAAGTTTAGCGTGTTGTGTGTATTTCCTAATTATAAGCTTTTGGTGAAATTGCAACAAAACTAAAAGAGTAAAAGTGCATAAAAACATAAAAACATGGCGTCGTCTCAAGAAATATCTGCGTACACACTAAACCACTGAAACCGACTCAAAACGATGTAGCCTAGTATACATACCAGACCAGGCACTGCAATTCTGCCACAGACATACACTAAAAACGGAGAAGACTTAAAGCATGCGCATAAACCTTGCGCGCTATACAACAATAATATTAGGCACAGTAGCTTCTTTTTTTTCTTTTCTTTTTTTATCAAGAACTTTGTTGAACAATATGAACAACCATAAATGGTCTGGTACAAAATATGAGTCACGATATTCGATAGTTAACGGATGCATAAAGCTTGCCACAAAGAACTGACAAAAGTAATCATGTGTCAAATATAGCAAGGAGACATTTTAATTGTTTACTAATCAACTAGTGTTTTATGTGTCAGTCAAAGATGTTGACAATGCTGACTCGTCATCTTCGCAGATATTGTGAACGTGCCTATAGAGAGAAATGCACACTTACAAAAGAGAGTTGTCTGTTTCTTTTCGTTTTGAATTGTTTTGTTTAAAAGTGGACATTTCAAGCTTTCTAGATACATTTCTGAGTTTCGGTTCATTTATGAGACGAGCTCAGTTCACGAGCAATGCAAGTTATATCGCGCCGGTGCCTCCATTTCCTGATTAAATCGTCTTAAATGCGTCTCCGTGTGGACAGAAACCAATGTAATCTTCCTGATTTAATCACGTAAAACACAAGTCTAAACACAAGCACCACTCTTCTGAATGATGGTAACCACAAACCTCCAAGAGTTTGTAAACCAATTGTTTGTAAAACATATTTAATATTTACAAATTCAAAAAAAAAAAAAAAAAAAATGTTTTACAGTGTATAAATAAAACGACATGAAGAAAGTTATTTCCAAAATGTAATTAATTGCACAGTCTTTGTTTTAGCTGCTTGTTTTAGCTGCTACCAATTGCACAGAGTCAAGAAATTACAACCACCCACCCCCCAGGTCTGCCGATTCAACCCCCAATGCTAATCGATCTCCTCTCAGGGAATCAAAAGAAAACCGGTTTTTCCAGTTTTCACCAGCGTGTGGGCGGGGTTTTAATCCCTTGCAGTTCCTTTGTTTAAATGCTATTTAAGCAAATATACTATACATACGCTTTAAGTTATTTCAAATTAATGTTTATAGCTTAATTTGTTGATATCGCGTAACTTAATTTGACATATGTTGATATAACCAACTGACATTGTAGATTCCATTGCATGCCAGGAAGAGGCTTATGCTTTGTTTTAAGTAATGAGCATTTACTATAATATAGCCGCACTCAAGCGCACGACCGCACGCATAAAGCTTGCCACAAAGAACCGGTAAAAGTAATGATTATGAATGCGTCTAAATGTGTCTAAATACACTGTAAATGTGAATGTGCATTACACGCTGAGTTTCGGTTCATTTATGAGATATCGCCGGCGCCGGTGTCGTGATTGTCTGCTATATTTACTTCTTAAATCCAGGCAATTGGTTCACGAAACATTGATTAAAATTAAGACATAATTAATACAAAACGAAATTCGATTTAAAGAAAGGCAGCTGTTCTGTTTAAGGTCTCTGTGAAAGTTTTAAAGCAGACTTTTATTGCCGCTTTTAGAGCGCTCACGTCCATAACCGTAAACTGACACGTTGTTTTTTCCCTCATAAATGCGAACACGAAAATTAAAATAAAATGAATATTATAATTTTTTTTTGTTGTGTCAGACAATGATTACAAAAATTTTCTCTCATATTGCTCCTCATAACCACTGAAAACGGTCAACGGAAGTTAAAAGTGGTGGGTACAAAATGACTCATGGCGAAATCTGGTGGGTACACGTACACTGTCTTTGTATCTCTTTAGAATATTGCTTTTAGAAAAACTTTTAGTTTTTTTACTTTTACTTTTAGAAAAAAACGACATAATTATGAATCAAATTATTATGAACAAGTAATGAAACTGTGTCAAAATTCGACAACACAAATAATGATCAAAAAGCGATATAACGCACATCTCAGATTAAATTAATTATATAAAAAACAGGGAACATTTTGTAAAAGCAAAACTGAACAAAATGCATACTTAAAATAATTGTATTAGGCTATGTGTTACCGAATATTTAATACCACTTCCCCATAATGTTGTAATTATTTTTTTAAAACAACATCTGTCAAACTGTCAATCAGATACCTCTTATCTGGTCATTTTTATTTTATTTTAGAAGTCATAACTGTTGATCACCCTTTGTATGGAATTTGTGAATATGAATATTTAGAAGATTTACAAACTGTCGGCAAGACCTCAAACCAACCCCGGACATTCTGAGACTAACGTGGAAAAATCTTTATGCTTAATGCATTAAGACAGTTCAATTAAAATATTTATTAATAATGTAATGGCAAATCAGATGCGCCCAAAATATAAATGCTACGCGTTGAGCTGCAACATTACCTCACAAGAAATATCTGCACAAGAACAATCACACAAGAAATATTTTCACGAATTAAGAATCTGGGTAAGTCGCATTATTTAATTGCATTATGTTAGGATGATTTTGTGTATATATATAAAAAATACTGCTGGGTTTTTACAGGCAGAGTCACGTGTATTATGCTCACACTAAATTCTCTGTTGCACTTATATAAATGCGCATTGCATGCACAATCATCTTAATAGTTGTACAAAAAAGTTATGCGCTACTGGCAAGAACGTCACTTTGCTGTTTTAATAAAAGCAATGTTAAATATTCTGCATGCACTCATCTCCTGGAAACCACAGCAATGACAAAGCATATAAAAATTCGTAAACGTTGTCCAATACCCCTTCTTGTCTTAATGAACCTTTTGCATTTACAAATATTTTCAAATGTCTGTATAATACAGTAGCCTACTGTAAATATTTGTGTCTATTACTATTTATAATTTATATTTTATTGTGGATGTTTTCTCACAATCGTGACGTAATGAAGTAAAAGAAAAAATCTAACGTAAAGTTGTTTTTTATGCGCCACCTGGTGGATATTCTGTGAAGCGAAACACATTGAGGGAATTTGTAAGTAGCGCCCCCCGAAAGCACTTGCAGAATTCTGCGAGACTCTACGAGACGAATTGCCGAATGCCGCGGGAGAAAACGCGCGTTTTTAAAGGCCAGATCTGTATGTTTGTCAGGGTGAATACATTTTTTTTTTGTCTTCCTAAGGACAAGACTTACCTCTGCAAACCAGACAAGTGAATATGTATCCCTAACATTCCTGGACTGTTCTTCAGTCAGCACCAATGCTGTGTTCCTGTTTCGATGGGCCACGTCAGAGAGTCCCTGAATGGCAGTCGTCACCTCAGACAAACCCATTCAGCCATGATTTTTCGCGAGTTCTGCTTCCAATAAAAGGTGCCTAATTGAGTACCAAATATACAGTATGTATGAATAAAAGCTCACTCTTGAAGACGGACATGTGAATGCATATTCATTTAGTTTTTATCTGAAATGGCAAAGGTTTGACATTGTTTATGGCTCCAGTTTAAAATGTGAGACAAATAAAATAAATGTCAATCAGATAAATGTTGACGTGACAATTAATAGCCCAATATATTTGCCACTTAGCTGTGAAGCACCTTAAAAGTTCATGCTATTGTCACAGTACATTTTCAAGACACCTAAACTTACCTAAACTATAATTTGAGATGGTAAATAAAATTGTTCAAATGAAGCACCTCTTGTTCCTTCTGAGTCCAATATTTCCACTCCATTGTGGTCTGTCAGGATGAGTTGTTCATTGCTTCCTAAGGCATCTTTTACTTTGGCAATCATGGATGGGACACTGGCCTCCTGCTCAATAAATCTTACAACCACCATTCTGCTGTTCACAAGCTTTCCACTCTGTACCTCTCCCAGACTGACAGTCATGGCAGAACAACTAAATTTAGGTTCATTCAAAATTTTGAACATACAAGAGAACATTTATATTTATATTCTATTGACAAGGGCATGGAAATTGAAAACAATGTGCCTTACCTTGTAAAGTATTTCAGGGATTGAGCCCTGGGTGGCACTGAGGGGCTTGCTGAGCTAGCCAACCTGGAGAAGCGAAACTGGCCGCTCGTGGAAGGAGTAGGTAGTGGCCCCGCAGCAACGTTAACACCTGCATCCAGCACAGCCCCGGGGGCCCTGGGCCCTGTCCCTGAGGTCGAGTGAACTGAAGTGGCCCTCTGCTCCAGGGAAAACTGCCACATCGGGTATCGTCAGTGGGGTACAGGCTCTGGCTGGTAAGAGTAAGATTTAGGCAAAATCCTGGTAATGGAATTCAATAACCGTATCCACTATTGTTAGGTGCATAAATCCAGTACTACTATCGGCTGCTAGTTTATTAGGTTCACCTAACGTAAGCTAAAATTAATGTAATCCAATACAACAGTCCAGCAAAAAAAAAAAGCATGTACAGTTATTATAATGCAGAAGTTAT